>NC_050575.1:180637795-180951724 GCF_011100635.1 Trichosurus vulpecula | reverse complement strand
ACTACCCGTGTGACCATGGGCAAATCACAAGATCAGAGATTTCTGGGAAAAAGCTTAGAGGTCATCTACTCCCACCCTTTATTTAATAGATGAGGGAACAGAAATTTGTTGAGGTTCAAAAACATGCCTGAAGTCACAAATATGGTGAGTGGTAGAGCCAGGATTTGAACTCAGGTTCTCTGGTGCCAAATCACTTACAGTTTCCACTCATTCACTGACCCTCAGAATTCCTAATCCTCTCTAGGACTTAATTTGTATGCTTAACACAGTGTCTGGCATATAGTAGGTGCTTAATAAATGTTTGTTGACAACCATAAAATTAAAGGATTGGATTAGGTGATATTTGAGGACCTTTCCAGCTTTAAGTGAGAGGTGAGGTGGTATTGTGTTAAAGAGTTCTGGACTTGGAGTTAGCAGATCTCAGTTCAAATCCCAGCTCTGACATTTATTAATAGCATGACTGTGGGCAAGGTGAGTAAGTTCTTAAAGCCTTGGTTTCTCCATCTTTAAAATGGTAATCATACCTGTAGTACTTATGGGGTTATTACGAGAACCAAGTGAGATAATAATTTCTGTGAAGTGCTTTACAAATCTGAAAACACTAAATAAGGGTCACCCATTATTATTCAATTTTATGATACTGTGATTATATAATCAAGTTAAAAACTAAACTACATGATTCACTTCTGGAAGTCAAGCTTGTGGAGTAAGTAGTAAATCACTGTAACTCTCCCATATTCCCCTCCAAACAACCATAAAATAGCACCCCAAAACAAATCCTGGAACAGCAGAACCAGCAAAAAGATGGGAAAAAACAATCTTTTAGCTCAAGAATCTTGGAAGATTGGCAGGAAAGGTCTGTCTCACTAGGTTGAAAGGGGAGCATAGTCCAGGACAGGAAGTGTCCTAGCAAGCCAGCTCTGCCTCAGCAAACCAGAGGGAGATACTGAGTCCTAGTGTAGTGGAGCAGGCAAACACCAACACCAGGATTCCCCCATGTGCCTCAGCATAGGCAGGGGAATGGGCAGACTACAGTTCAGAGAACTGCCAGGTCCTTCAGTGTATCCCTGGGCAAATAGGCAACCTCCAGTGGCCAGACCACCAAATGCTTCAGTATAGCCCCGGGAAAACACAGAAACACCCTCACTAGCCTCAGCACATCAGACACCAGCACTAAGACCTGGGCTCAGCACCAGGTAAGCTGCCAGACCCCTATGGCCTTCAGTAGTGCCAGACACCACCCACCCCACCCCTTTAGCACAGTACCAGAAACATGTTGCCTCAGGGCAACATCAGTGCAGCACCAGGTAAATAGCCAGGGCCTGTATTCCCTCACACAAGAAGCCTGAGACAATGCCCCTTCCACCTCAGGAGCAGAGCTCAAATTTTTTAAAAAAGGAAAAAGGCCAAAGAAGATGAGCAAAAACTAACAAAAAGGAATCTGACCATAGAAAGTAATGGTGACAGGAATGATCAAGACACAAACTCAGAAGAGCACAACAGTGTCAAAATATCTATGGGCAAAGCCCCAAACAAAAACAGGAAGTGGTCCCAAGCCCAGAAAGAACTCATGGTAGAGCTCAAAAAGCAGCTTAAAATCACAAGAAATGTAGAAAAAACAGGAAAAGAAATGAGAGTGATGCAAGAGAATTATGAAAAAAGTCGACATCTTAGAAAAAGAAAACAACTGCTTAAAAAGTAGAATTGGCCAAATGGAAATATGGTACAAAAATCCACTAAAGAAAAAAATTCCTTAAAACGTGCAATTGGCCAAAAAGAAAAGGAAGTACAAAAGCTAACTGAGGAAAACAACTTCTTAAAAGGTAGCATTGGGCAAGTGGAAACTGATGAATCTATGAGACATCAAGAATCAATCAAACAAATACAAAGGAATGAAAAAAATAGAAGAAAATATAAACTACCTCATTGGAAAAATAACTGACCTGGAAAATGGATCCAGGAGAGACAATGTCAGAATCATTGGACTACTTGAGAGCCATAATCAAAAGGAGGACCTGGACAGCATGTTTCAAGAAATTACTAAGGAAAACTGCCCTGATATCCTGTAACCAGGGGGCAAAATAGGCATTAAAAGAATCCACCAATCACCTCAGGAAAGACAACCCAAAATACAAACTCTAAAGAACATTATAGCCAAATTTCAGAACTATCAGGTCAAGGGAAAAACACTGTAAGTGGCTAGAAAGAAACAATTCAAATATCAGGGAGCCACAATCAAGATTACACAGGACTTATCGGCTGTGACATTAAAGGATCAGAGGTCATAGAACATGATATTCTGGTAGGCAAAGGAGCTAAAGAATCACCTACCTGGTGAAATTATGCATAATACTTCAAGGGGAAAATGGTCATTCAGTGAAATAGAAGGATTTCAAACTTTCACAAGAAGAAGACAAGAATTGAATAAAAAATTTGATCTCCATTATCAAGAAAAAAGAGAAGCCTAAAAAGGAAAAAAATTGAAAAGAAAACATAAGGGATTCAATGGAGCTGAACTATTTACATCTCTACACGGGAAAATGAAACTTGTAATTCTTAAAAATTGTACCACTAATAGTATAGCTAGAAGGACTATACATAGACAGAGAGTACAAGTACGAGGTGAATCTGAGGGAACGACATAAAAATAATTAAGGTATAAGAACAAGGAGTATCCTGGGTGCAGAAAGAAGGGAGAGGTAGAATGGTGTAAATTATTTCTCATAAAGAGGTACAAAAAAGCCTATTTACAGTGGAGGGAAAGATGTGAGGGTGGGCCATGGGCATCACCTGGACCTTACTCTAATCAGTATTGGCTCAAAGAGAGAATGATATACACAATCAGATGAACATGGAAATCTATCTTACGTGACAGGAAAGTAAGGGCAAGGAGATCAAGTAAAGGGGGGAAATTGACAGAGGAGACAGCAGACCAAGGGAGGTGGTAGACAGAGGCAAAACACTGTCAAGAAGGAAAAGGGTGAAAGGAAAGAGAGGACAAACAGGAGGAAAAATAGGATGGAGAGAAATACACAGTTAGTAATCATAACTGTGAATGTGAATGGCAGGAACTCTCCCATAAAATGGAAGTGGATAGCAGAGTGGATAAAAAAAAAACCAGAATCCTACAATATGTTGTTTACAAGAAACACACTTAAAGCAGAGAGACACACATAGAGTAAAGGTAAGGGGCTGGAGCAGAATCTATTATGCTTCAGCTGAAGTAAAGAAAGCAAGGGTAGCAATCTTGGTCTCAGACAAAGTGAAAGCAAAAATAGACCTAAGTAAAAGAGATAAGGATGGAAACTATATCTTGCTAAAAGGTACCATAGACAATGAAGTAATATCAATACTAAACATATATGCACAAAGTGGTATGGCATCCAAATTCTTAAAGAAGAAGCTAAGTGAGTTACAGGAAGAAGTAGACAGCAAAACTATACTAATGGGGAACCTCAACTGTCCCCTCTCAGAACTCAATACATCCAACCAAAAATAAACAAGAAAGAAACTGAGAAAAATAATAGGATCTTAGAAAAGTTAGACATGACAGACCTTTGGAGAAAACTGAATGGGAACAGAAAGGAATATACCTTTTTTCCCCTTAGCAGCACATGGCACCTACACAAATATTGACTATGTACTAGGGCATAAAAACCTCAAAATCAAATGTAAAAAAGCAGAAATATTAAATGTATTCTTTTTGGACCATAGTGCAAGAAAAATTACATTCAACAAAGGGCAGTGGAAAGATAGATTAAAAATTAATTGGAAACCAAATAATCTAATCCTAAAGAATAAATGGGTCAAAGAACAAATCATAGAAACAATCAATAATTTCATTAAAGAGAATGAAAACAATAAGACAATATCCCAAAATTTATGAGATGCAGCCAAAGCAGTACTTAGAGGAAATTTTATTTCTCTGAATTCTTACATCAAACAAAACAAAGAGTAGATCAATGAACTGGGTGTGCAAATAAAAAAAACACTAGAAAAAGAACAAATTAAAAATCCCCAATTGAGCAATAAATTGGAAATCCTAAAACTCAAAGGTGAGATTAATAAAATTGAAAGTAAAAAAAAAACCCACTATTGAGCTAACAAATAAAACTAGGAGCTGGTTTTATGGGAAAAAAAAACAATAAGACAGACAAATCATTGGTTAATTTGATTTTTTTTTTAAAAAAAGAAAACCAATATCCAACATCAAAAATGAAAAGAGTGAAATCACCATGAATGAAAAAGAAATTAAAGCAATCATTATGAAATATTTTGCCCAATTATATGCCAATAAATCTGACAGTGTAAGCAAAATTGATGAATATTTGTACTATACCAATCAAACTACCAAAAAAGATTTTATAGAGTTTGGAAAAATAACAACAAAAAATTTATCTGGAAGAACAAAAGATCAAGAATATTATGGGAATGAATGAGGGGAAAAGCCACAAAGGAAGGTAGCCTAGCAATACCAGATCTCAAACTATATTATAAAGCAGTAATCATTAAAACTATTTGATTCTAGCTAAGAAATAGAGTGGTGGATCAACCCCAAACCCTTTTATGCCCTGCAAGTGACCCATGCATTAAAAAGTTCTACACTTTTGTGGAAAGGGGCTTTAATCTTCTGCAGACAACAAAGCCATTGTATAAATGCTTTTAGGGTTTAAATTTTTATTGTTAAACACACATTTCCAGTAAATGAAAGTTTCTAATATGTGGAATAAAGCCTGACTTTTTGAATGATGGATGGAGTAAAGTACATGGCAAGACTTTCTTTCCTAGTTCAGGTATTAGGATACTCGCCTTCTTACAATAATACTTATGCCTTACATCTATTTGGCTCTTTTGCACACCTTTCCACATCTCTTCCTTACGGCAGTCTTGTCTGGTAGGAAAAATTGGCACAATTCTCCCATTTTATAAACAAGGAAGCTGAGATTTGCCCCAGATCACACCATAAGTTAGGGAATAGTTTTCATCTAGAACCCAGATCTTTTGCTTCTTAGACCAGTGTTCTTTTTCCTCTCTCCGCACTATATTGTCCTAACTCACCTTATATCAAATTGTTACTCTCTCTTGTTGTTCTGTAGGAAGGGACATGCTTTTAACCCATGGTACATCTGAGCAGAGCAATAGCCAATGAATCTATGTAGCATAGAAAAGTGTAATAACTTGACCCAGTGACCTGCTCTCTTTAGGAAATGGAAAATACTAGAAGGGAACTGGAGTAATCCCCAACTGTGGTGCATTCAGTTTCTTTTTTGGCCTTCATTCTCCTCGATTTATCAATGGTAAGGTTAAGTGATGACTTAACCCTTCACAAAGATTCCTGGAATGGGTATAAGGTAAAGGAGTTTAGCACACAGTCTGTCAGGGAGATTGGTGCATGTTAAACTGTAGCTTGTTGACCTTCCTTTCTCCCAGCACCTGACAATGATGAACAGATAATAGGAAGAGGGCAGTTTCTTAGGTGAGTTTTCTCCTACCATACTCTTGCTTATTGGTACTCTGCAGCTGAACCTACCCCATCTTTGAATGAACCCACCTGATATTAAAATTTTATTGCTTCCTCATCAGTCATTAAATAGCATCAATTCCCTAGCCACAGGACTTCATCTGTATAAAGCAAGATACTTGGGAATAGAATCAAAGAATGTGTTCTACTTGGCCCTAGAAGGTAGGACCAAGAGCAGTGGGTGGGGGTTTCTGAGTAGCGAATATAAACTCAACATAAGGAAAAAACTTCCTAACAACTAGGGCTATCCAAGATGGAATGGAATGGGTGGCCATGGGAAGTACTCCTCTTACTAGAAGTCCTCCAGCAAAGGCCAGATGACTACTTCTCAGTAATGTTGTATTCCTGTTCTGGTACTAATGGTCTCCAAGGTCCATTCCTACTCTGTGATTCTATGATGCTGTGATTTTGTGGAGCTTGGATGGTTATGATCTATTATTATTCCTCTTTCCCTAGAAGCGTGGTATAATGGAAAGAACACCAGATTTGGAGTCGGGAACAGATTTGGATTTGGATCTTGCCACTGCTTTGTGTCTATTGCCAAGTCACTTAAATCCTCTGAGCCTCAATTTCCTAATGTGTAAAATGGAAGTAATAATACCTGTGTTGCTTTCTTTGTGGGGTTATTGTAAGGATCAAGTGAGATGATACATGGAAAGTGTCTTATAAAGTTTTTAAATCCTAAAATGTTACAGAGATGGGAGCAGTTTTGATTAAAAAGGGGAGGAAGGAGAGCAAGGAAGAAGCCTTAGGACTGGAGGTCAGCAAAAAGGAGGTGGAAGGTATATTCTTGAAATTGCCAGCCAGTGGGTTTGATTTTGATTTCTGACAAAATTCTAGAACACATCATGGAAAGGATGGATCATGAGCACTTAGAAAGGGAAGAAGTGACCATTAAGAACCAGCATGGACTCATTAAGAATAGGTCATGCCAGACTAACCTAATTTCTTTTTTGACAGGGTTATTAGATTGCTCCATTGTTACTGATGCTCCTGTCATCCTGGAGACATAGGAAATACCTTTATGCTTCATTCAAAGGAGCAATTGAGGGGAAAAAGGCCTTTCAGACTGTGTCTACCCAAGGCTCAAACATAGAAGTACAAACCAAAATGTTTAGTCGTCTACTCAGATGTTTCCAGATAATTAAATATTTTATCCTGGGCAGAAAAATGCAAAATAAAACGAAGCATCTGAATGACTGATTCAAAAAAAATTCATCTGGGTGTTCACAAATATAGGTCAAGGATAAAAACTGGTCATTGACTGGTTGTAAAGGGAAGCCACATCCATCTCTCAGAAGGAGCCTCTGAAAAACTCAACACTAAATCTTTAGTAATAGGAATGGGAATGTCTATGTTCATACAATTTCATGTAAACACATGTACATCCATGTGAATGAACATACAAGTACATGTAGATCCAAGGGATACTAGACGTAATGTCTCTGAATTTCAGTAGCAAATACAATATCCTTATGGACAAGATAAATAGAGAGATGTAGGCTAGATGATGGTAATTAAATTGATTGAAAACTAGTTGAATAACAAAATCTAAAGAGCAGTTATTAGTGGATTGGAGGGCTGTCTCTAGTTGAGCACAGCAGAGCTCTGTCCTTGGCCCTGTTCTGTCCACAATTTTTATCAATGACTTGGCTAAAGGCATAGATGTCATGTTTATCAAATTTTGGGTGACAGAAAGCTGGAAGGGATTGCTAACATTTCGGTTGACAGTCTGGATCCAGAAAGTTCTTGACAGATTTTTAAAAATAGACTGAATAGAATAAGATGAAATTCAATAAGGATAAATGTAAAGTCCTATAATTGGGTTCAAAAAATCAAATACACAAGTACTGAATGGATTTGTTACACCACAGTTCACGCAAAGAAGACCTGGAGTTCCAGTGTATTGTCAGGTTGGTATGAGCGAATAGTGTGACATAGAAAACCAAAAAGGATTCTTCTTGTTTCATTTCAGTTGTGTCTGACTTTCCTGGGGAATAGTAACTAACTTCAAACATTTGAAGTGCCATCAAGTAGAAATGAGATTGCATTTATTTTACATGGCCCCAGAGGAAAGAGCTAAGAGCATCGTGCGGAAATTTCAGAGATTTTTTGGCTCAAGGTAAGGAAGAACTTCCTGCCAATTAGAGATATGCAAAAGGAGAATCCACTGCATCCAATTGTACGTTTTCTGATGCTAGATATCTTTAAGTGGAGGATGGATAACTATTTGTTGGGGATGTTGTGGAAGATAATTGTGTTCAGGTGCCAGGAAGGCTAGATGAGGTCTGAGACCTCATTCAACTCAGAGATGTCAGATTTGTCAGGAGACAAATGGAAAGCAGTAACATAGGGTCCTGAGATACTTGCTAATGCTGGCTAACCTTGTACTGAAGTGCTGATGTCTTGTTTCTTCTGTGTTCATCTCCTTGGTCAGGGGTCAGAAGGGTGTAGTGGAGACAGCCTAGATTTTTAGTCAGAAGATCTTTCTCTCACTTTGGGCCACTTTGGGCAAGATGCTGGAAATTTTCTGAACCTCGGTTTCTTCATCTGTAAAATAATAGAATCGGACTTGGTGCCCTCTAAGATTCTTTTACAGGCTTAGTTCCTTTGATCTTTGTTTCTTGTTTTACATAGTTGGCAGGGCAGTACAATGAAAAGAGCATGGGTTTTGGAATCAGAGCACTCTGGTTCAAACCCTGGCCCCATCATTTATTACTTTTGTGACCTTATATAGATCACAACCTCTTTGTGCCTCAGTTTTCTCAACTGTAAAATGATGAGGTTGGACTAAATCATCTCCAAGGTGCCTTTCAGTTCTAAGTCTATGATATTATGGCCTTCAATGAGTTGGAAAATCTTTTGTCCTCCTGTATATAGAGGTTACTAAGGTGGGTAGATTGAGAACTTTCTCCTGTCTATATCTTAGGAGTTATGAAATTTGTAGGCAGGGTAATCAATATGCTGGATGACATGTTTCAAAAAGGTTTCTATAGTCTAAGGCTTTGGAGAGAATTTGATTCATTGATGTTTAATAGGGATTAGCTGGTTGCAGCCTTTGGTTCTTGGGAATCTCTGACCTTCAGGAAATGCGGTGGGGTTTGGGATATCCTGATAAAAGATTATACTTTAACATGGGTTGATCTAGAACACTAGGGCCAGAAACATTTTACTGGGTTAATGCTATGAGACAATAAACTTAGGGAAGTGTAGGGCTGGCTCTATCATGGTTTAGTACATAATAAGGCTGTAACATTTCCCAGATTCAGTAGTTTTTCTCATCATCCCAGATATGATCCATGCTTTTAAATAACACGGTACAATGAAAAGATCACTAGATTCGGCGATCTTACCTCTGTCATTTACTACCTGTGTGACCTCAGGCAAATAACTTAGCCCTCCTACGCTTCAATTTTCTCATCTGTAAGATGAGAGGATTGGCCTCGATGACTTCCAAAGTCCCTTCCAGTTCTATGATCTTAAATGACTTTTTGAATAGAAGACATTTGAATTGATTGAAGTCCAGGTTCTCCAAACTTATGCCTCATGCATGTGGCCAGGATCATTTCCCAAAGGGTGAGAAGACTGAACTCATGAAATTGTGGAGAGAGGGAAGTTGACTATAAAGCTCCCCAAGTATGTTTAAAATCCGTGTGATTTTGTCATAAGGAAGGCAGATGGCTGCACAACTGTGACCGTGTTTTCCTCTTATGTAAAAGGCCTCGTTTGGAAAATAACTCTTTTTGGTTTGATTTGCCATGCAAGTAATTTTGATTCATCTGGATGGACTCTCTGTTCCTGAGAGCTCTGCTGCCTTTTCAGCTTAATCCAGATCCAGGAGAGCAGAGCCTTAGGGATTCATCTTGGGCCCCATTGTGGGTCACTATTTTCTGGGACAACTGGATGCTTAAAATGTGTTTTATTTTTAAGACAAAAAGTACATTATTTAAAGTGCTTTTCCACTTATTATTTCATTAGAGTTTACCACAGCCTTGAGGTAGTCAGGGCAGGGAGTTATCCCCATGTGACTTATGAGGAAATTAGTCTAAGAGAAGCTGTTAAGCTGCATAGAAAGTTAACAGTGGAGGAAGGACTAGAATTCATGTCTCTTGATTTATTCTATGATGCCAGGGAATTTAATTGTACTATTTCTCAATTCAACAAATATTTTAGTGCTATATGCCAGGTACTATCCAAGGTCCTGGGAATACAAAGACAGAAATAGAATAGCCTCTGCCCTCAAGAGACTTACATTCTACTGGTGGAAAGAGATACAATATTTGTACAAGTAAATAAAAGGTAATATAAACAAATTTCAAAAGGAAGAGAATGCTAATAGCTGAAGAAACCAGGAAAGGCTTCTAAGATGTTGAAAGAGCATGGACATATTGTTTAAGATCTCTACCAGTCTCCCTTGATGTGGGCATTTCTTTATGTCTTTCTTTGTATGCTATCCCTTGAAGGCCAGGGGCGTCATCCATTTGTCTGTGTTTTCCCTCTTCTATTTGTCTGCTATGTTGTGTCTATGCTTGGCATATCTCTTGTAGGTGGTGGTGGTGGTGATGGTCATCAGCCTTTGATCAATGATAATAAGCCTAGTCAATAGTAATAAGGCCTTTTTGAGATGGCTAGGGTCTCATCTTGGATGCCTAAGAGTGTGTTTCATCAATCTCAGCACTAATTCCAGAGTGATAGCCATAACAAAACAGTGTTTTAAGATTTTCAGGGTGTTTTTCTTACAAGGTAGGTAGCATAAGTATTAAGATTTCTCTTTTACAGGTGAGGAAATGGAGCCTAGAAAGGTGAAGTGATTTCACAGGAGCATGAAACTTAATCTTGAAAGCTATGCAATCCAATCCCCTTATTCTACAGATGAGAAAACTAAGGTTCAGAAAGATCAAATGATTTTTTAAAAATCACATAACTATTAAGCATCTGAGGTATGACTTGAACTCAGGTCTCTTCATTCCAGGTCCTCTGTTCTTTATATTACATGGAGTTGCTTTTTAAGAAGGAGAATGGGGCACCTCAGTCTTTTCTCAAGGACAAAGAGAATGATGGCTTCCCATCCCTATAAGCAGTGAATGTTTCCGCCACCCCTTTGAATTTCATTTGCATATCAATTTACATATAGTTAACACTGCTTTACACAGACCCAATATATAAAAATTTGGACTTACACAGAAGATTAGATGGGGTAGTAGAGGAGGGGGAAGATGCATTATTTCTTTTACAAAAGGATTCACCATATGATTATTTTAAACAGCAAGATATCCTAGTACATTTAAAATATGATTGAATTTATTTTTTTAAATGAGTTCATACAGTTTTCTGGGATTACTTTTTTGTGTAAGGTCTGGTTCACTGGTATATTTTCATTTATTTTAGATCAATACATTTTTGAAATATGAATTTAGATATGACCCTCTCTATTTTCTATAGCATTCCACTATATCTTCCTTCAGCTTGATGCCTTGTGTCTATGGTTCCAGAGTAGGAAATAATTATATCTAAGATCCTGTCTCACTCTCAAATGATATTATTACCAATTTAGATATGGAAGGGATTTCAGAGATCATGTAGTTCAGTCCTCTCATTTTACCTTGAGTTCAACTCAACTCAATTTAACAACAATTAAGTACTTACTTAAGTATAAAGAAAATACTGTGTTCAGTGCTAGAAAAGAGACAAAGTTTAGATAAAGTATCATTCCTGCCCTCATGGGGTTTACAGAATGAATGGTAGGATAAGACAGGTATCCAAATCATTATATATTTTGAAAATAGATTGAAAGTATATGAAATAGGCGAACAAAGTGTGAGGTGAGGTGGGTCATCAGAGAAATCTTTTGTGAGACATAGCATTTGAGATGAGATATAAAGGAAAGGTGGAAGGGGTCCTTTCTCTAAGCCTATTCACTGCTAGAGAAACAGACTCCTGGCTATTCAAAGTGAGGAATTAGGAAAAAAAACAGCCACTTCTGAGTGCCCAAGTTATCTAATTTCCTTAGTTTGCTTGCGCTATTCATTCCAGAAACATTTTTTGGGGGGGTCAATTATGTTCAAGACCCTTGAATATGACTTTGCCATGAAGATTAAGGCACATGGAAGTAAATAGTATGACTGAAGATATAGTTGAGTGAAATAGAAATGTGTTTTTAAGTTTTTTTAGAACATTCAAAACCAAGAAGAAAGGTCCATAAGAACAATCAATCAACACATACTCTATACCAGCCACTGTGCTTGCTATTGGGATGTAATGATAAAAATTTTAATAGTTCCTGACCTCAAAGAGCTACCCTTCTCTCGAGGTAAACACCATGTATACATATGATTATATAAGAATAAATATAATAGCATTGCATATTTAAAATAATGATTTAAATTGTGTGTCTAAGGTCTTATGGGTTTTGGCAGTCAACTCTGCTATTTAATGTTTTTAATAACTTGCCTTTGGGTCCCTTAAATTTTCACCAATCCAGGTACCTGGGAGGGAGTATCCGAAAACATAAATGATTCTAGACTTTAGACATGTGTGTGTTAAATAACAGAATCCTGTGGAAGGGAGAGGTGGGATATTCATTAATCAGCCTCATTAGGAGAAAAGAATACAAGGCAGGGGGATATTGTCACTTTAAATAAGTCTCCATTAAATTCTTGCTATTTCACCAGAGGGCAGAAAAGTAAATTTTTTGATTAAAGGGCATGAAAAGTGCCTTTACCATGATGAAGCATAGTACCATTTTCCACGTTTCTTTGTTTCTATAACTTGCTAGCATCAACTTGTCACATTTAATCTTTGGTAAAGTCCAGTTTTAAAACTATGGTTACTGCCCCTGCTACCAATGTGACCTCTGGGTTTCTTCTTCTTCTTCTTCTTCTTCTTCTTCTTCTTCTTCTTCTTCTTCTTCTTCTTCTTCTTCTTCTTCTTCTTCTTCTTCTTCTTCTTCTTCTTCTTCTTCTTCTTCTTCTTCTTCTTCCTCCTCCTCCTCCTCCTCCTCCTCCTTCCTCCTTCCTTTTCCCTTCTTCCTTCTTTCTTCTTCTTCTTTCACTAAGGATACCCATCTTAGGATGGATGAGAGAGTTGATGTATAAAACAAAATTCTTTAAGTCCAATCAGCAGTAGGTTTTGAATGTGAAAGTAGAAGGTCTCAAATGCGCCAGAACTTTGAGACAGTGATGATGTCCTCAGAAAACCCAAGGGTCCAGTGGCTTGACAAAACTCATCTCAACATATTGCATATTTATAGTCCACATGCAACATACATATCAAATTTTCCCAATTTGCAAGTCTGAACAAGAATTTTTTTCTATCAGCACTACTGTACAAGCTGGTATCTGGAAATCAATATCCATTCTTTCTCCTTCTCCAGCAATCATCAGCAATAATGGTCCAACAGAAAGAGGCCAAAGGAAATGATGCTCAATCAATTCTGTTGCACCCCAAATCTGTCTCCTCTGGTTTTTGTTAGTAAATCAGTTGGGAATGTTTTGGGAGTTACCCAAGAAGCAAATTTGCTCAGTAACAAGAGGACAGTTTTCCAAAGTGATGTATATGGGAAGAAAAGGAGTAGATAAGGATGGAATAGAATGTCATAATTACAAGCTAAATGAAATGTAGACTCTTTTATTTAGCCCAAGGACCAGTCTGGGCTTGGGGCAACAAAAGATGGTCATGGGAGTGAGGGAAGAAACATAGAAATTAACCTCAATAGGTTAGCACCTATTTCAAATAGTCCCAGCTTCTCTTAATGACCTGTTATGAATTTATAATTTGTAAATCATCTTAACCCTCTGGAAACTAGCTATATAACTCCAGCCTGTATTGTCTCTTAGCTCAATAAGTTACATACCTCTAGGTCAGGGGTTCTGAACCCTGTTTTTGTGTGGCATGGACCCTTCTGGCAGTCCTCTGAAGCCTATGGGACTCCTCAGAATAATATTTTTAGATGCATAAAATAAAACATATAGGATTACAAAGGGAGTCAATTATAGTGAAATACAGTTATTAAATGATTTTAAAAAGTACAAGTTCATGGACTCAATGTTAAAGGCCCCTGCTTTGGGGCATTCTGTCGTTCCTTCATACCCTAATACTTCAGTAGGTGTGCCTCATTGGTGTAGGCCCTCCTTCTACCTGTGCAGATCTCAGACTTTCCCTGCCTTCTCAAACTGTGTTATTCTTGTGTATGTGTTTCACCTTATTTCACTTGAGAGTTGAGCATCACCTTCTATAACCTTTTCTGGCTCCCCTAGCTAATAGTGCCCTCCCTCTAAAATGGCCTTGTACTTATTTCTTACATATTTTGTGTATGCTTACATTATAGTTTAGGAGGATAATTCTCAGTAACAGGGGTACATGAATTTCTATCCCCATTTGTAAGCTCACACCGAAAATTTAATGATTGGCTCTCACAAGCTAGTATGGGCTGATTCCATTTTACTTTTGAATATAAGCATAACCATTAAGCACATCGGAAAAGAGATTTATGTAAGCCAAACTCCTGACAGTGTGCACATTGATTCCTTTGTTTGGATGTTAATGGGCCACTGAATGAGTGGACAAGGGCCATGAGAGGCAAACAATAAGATATTTACTAGGTAGCATCAAAAAAGTGGTGACTTAGCAGAATAAGAGAGCAAGGGCCAAAGATGTCCATCTACTCTCCAACCAGAACTGTTATATTAGGCACATAGGCCTAGTTACTTCATGGATGTCAGAGCTAGAAGGAAGCTTGGAGAGCATTTGGTTCAAGGATTTACTTTTTTGTATCATGGATTCCTTTGGCAGTCTGATGAGGCCTAGGGACTCTACAGAATAAAGTTTCATATTCTAAATTCATAATTAAAAGAAATGCTGAATTTTAGTTTGATAAATTTCAGTTAGTGGTAATAAAGATGATTTTCCCCTCAGCTAAATTCACAGATCCTCTGAAATCTATCCCTGAATGCTTTAGTGTGTGTGAGAGAGAACTGTACACCTGAGGTTAAGAACCCATTGTCTAGTCCAACTTCATTTTATAGAGGAAGAAACTGAGTCACGGAAAGGGACAAGTGACTTGCCCAAGGACTCAAAGCTCATTAGTAGCAAAGGTGGAATTAGTATTTGACTGATTTTCTTCTTTCTTGAAAGTATCTGGCTTCCTTTTATAAGCACATAAAAGTCTTTAAGATGGCTAACCTAACCTTTTATCCTTAAGTCCCAGCACAAATCATACTACTGACTAAACCAATTAATCAACAAGCATGAAGACTAGCACCTTTGGTGCGACAGCTTGCCAAGCCCTTTTCAGGGCTACTCATCCACCTTTGGTGTCCATCTGTCATCCAACTCTCTCCTGTGGCTCCAAGAAACTATAGCATGTGCAGTGGCCACACTCTAGTAAAACCATGTTGGCAGACGGGCTAAGACAGGTTGAGGGTAATCCCATAGATGGGTGAGGGGCTGTTTATCCCAAGCAGTGAAGACTTCCCTCAGCAGAATGGGTGGATGAGAACAATTTGTTCCAATGGCCATGAAAGCAGCCGAAGAAGATACTGTGGAGTACTGGGAACTTGGTCAGACATTGAAGACATCAAGGTCATTCACTATATCCTGGACCATTTACAGTCATCCTGACTTTTGTCTTGCCACTGGATTGGTGACTTTGTCCAACTTTGCCTCACTTAAATCCAATTCACATGAAAGTTAACACATCACCTGTGATGTCATTGGTCCTCTTTGAAAATAAAGGACAAACAACAACTTTAAGCCAGGTACTGAAGACTTTGCTTCACAAGAGGAGACACAGACATCCTTTATTTCATATCTTCCACGTTCTTTTGGGTCTCATTCCTCAAATGACTGTAAACCAAGGGGTTCTTTCGTTTTGGTTTTTGTTATACTGAAGCCCTTAGGCTCAGCATAGCTTTTATAAATCAAATGATCACTTTTCCTTTTCATCTCTCTGGGGCAGCCAGACTGAATTGGCCTCTGAAGTCTGGCTTTAGGGAAGAGGATCAAGATGCACAAAGGTGATTCCTGAATTTTCGTGTTTTATAACCAGCTTCTGCTCAAGCCTGCTTCTGATGCCTCATCAGAATGTGGAGGTGACCCTGCTTCTCTGTTGTTGTTGTTCGTCCTTCATGTGATGTCTTGATTTGGATTTAAGTGAGGCAGAGTTGTGCAAAGTAATCAGCCTTGCTCTCTCGTCCAGAGTTATCGAAGTCCAGTGCAAGACAAAGGTCAGGATGACTGGTGACAGCCTAGGATACAGTGGATCACCTTGCCATCTTCAATATCTGATCATGTTCTAAGTACACTGTAACATATGCTTTCATGACTTTTGGAACAAATTGTTCTCATCTGCCTATTCCTTTGGGGGAAATCTTCCCATGCTTGAGGTAGTCCTCTCCTTAACTCACTGATGGGATTGAGGCCTGCCAGTTATCTTAAATCTGGTTTAGCCTGTCTGCTAAGATGGTTTACTGGGCTATGGCCACTGTAATGCTATAGTTTTTTGGAACCACAGGTGAGAGTTGGGTGAAGGTGAACACCAAAGGTAGACGAGTAGCCCTAAAAAGGGCTTAGCAAGCCCTCACACCAGAGGTGCTAGGCTTTATCAAATTGGAAGCTTTCAAGTTCTGGTCCAGTACCAAATTATATTTTAGATGTACAAAGATAAGTCTTGATGAGTACAGAGGGCTTCATCACCCAAGAGTTGGCCACTGGGTATAGATTTTTTTTTGTAACAGCAACTCATGAAGACTCTTTGCTTAGTCAGAGACCAATTTGTGATCTTCATCCGTACAGGAACTGCCCACTTGGATGAAATCATGGCTCTTAAGTGTCATGAAGTATGAGTAACAAGCATAATATATGGAAAGAAGCAAAATGTTTCTTTGAATTTTACTGAAGAAATATGGTGGAGGAGAGGTAGCCCAGTATCAGTCAGAAAACCTAGGTTCAAATTGCAGCTCTCTCACCAATGAGCTGCATGACTCCATACTGAACACTCTATGTCTAGGGAAGGGGAGAAATTGGCCTCATTTTTGAAAAGTTTCCTCACTTGTAACTTGAAAGGGTTAGAATATACAACATCTAAATTTTCTTACCCATCTGATGGTCTATGATTTTATGACGAGAAAGACAGAGAAAGAGAGAGAGAGAGAGAGCTACAGATGTCATTCACTCTTCTCTCTTCCACGTCATATCCAATGGACATTTTGGACTGTGTATGTGTATAGGTGTAGTTATTAACACATATTTCCATCTGTACATTTACATGTGTAATGTTGCGTGGTCTAGGTTCTTAATTCTCTCTTCATTTTTCCCCAAGGTTCTGGGCTAACATGGATACAGTTTGATACTTGGGACTGCCCCCAAAGGTCACCTTATTTCTTTGGTTCATTGCTTCTACCCTGGAATTTTACTCTCAAGATTTACTCAAATCTTGAAAATAAAACTTAGATACAAGTTGTGTCTAGGTTTCACCAAATGTCAGTAAGAGAGTCCCTCAAAGGCCCTCAGTATACAATTTTGCCTAGGGGGCAGCCTTTATTTTTTTAGTCAGTCATTTAGTCAGTCAACAAGCATTTATGAAATGCTTACAATGTGTTAGCCATTATGCTAAGTTCTGGATGTAAAGAAAGCCATATTCTAATAGGGCAAATAACATTTAAATAACTAGGTATATACAAGATATATAGATAGTATATGGAAAATAATATAAGAGAGTTTTGCTAGCAGCTGGGAGAGAGAGAACCAGGAAAGACCTCTTGTCTAAGGTAACATTTAAGTTGAGCCTTGAGGAAAACTAAGAGAACCAGAGAAACTAAGAGTGGGAACATTCTAGGCATGGAGTGGGGGACAGAAGCTAGAAGATAGCCATACCTTGCTGCATAAGTACTCTCTTTTCCAGAGGACCATGTCCAAGTTGCTCATTGACTTTCCTCTTCTTTTTCTAAGGAGTATGCTGCATCAGGAAATTTGGTTCTTTCTCAAGGAGGTCTGATCCCTGGTACTCTTGAATTTAGGGTCACTCAGGATGCACTCCCACTGAAGCTGGTGCTGCCCAGGAGATCATCCTTCTCTGGCTAAAAGACTAGCTTCTGGGATCTCACTGTCTAGGGAATTAAAAATCTCCTCTCCTGTCTACAGATGTCACAGTCCTCTTCGAGAACAAAGGACAAACAATAGAAGGTTGGAGTTCAGAGACAGCGACCTCAAGTTTCCTCTGAGGTCTGGGGCAAGCACATGTAATATGCTTTCGATATAAATCACCATTATGTCTCTTGGGTAGGGGAAAAGGTAGAATGGAGAAACTCCCTTCTGCTTTCTTTTGTTGCACTCCAGAGAAGTTATAAAGGAAAAATGTGAAGAGGAAATCCCCGAAGAATGAGTAAAAAAAAGGCTGAGTTTGGTCTCATATCTTGCTTTTATGGACCTCTGGGACTGGTTCTCAGTCAGTCACTCATCAACAGAAAACCCCAATTTCTGAAACCAAAATCATTTTGTAGGCAGTGGGCAAGCTCCCAGACCATGAGTAAATGCTTTCTGGTTACCTTCAAGCCATGACTAAAATTCTGGAATCTTGTCTGTTTATTGAGAGAGGAGAGGCCATGTGCCTTAGTGTATGGAAAACTGGCCTCCAGTCAGGAAGACTGGGTTCCAGGCTGAATGACCTTGGGCCATTTAACTTCTCAGACCTCTAATCAACTGTCTAATACTATAAATCAAGAAGGTACCAACCAGGTTGTGGATGTCCCCCAAGGCTCTGTCCTGGACCCTCTTCTCTTCTCCCTCTATACTA
Source organism: Trichosurus vulpecula (assembly GCF_011100635.1). NCBI lineage: Eukaryota > Metazoa > Chordata > Mammalia > Diprotodontia > Phalangeridae > Trichosurus > Trichosurus vulpecula. The sequence goes on along the minus strand of NC_050575.1, from coordinate 180,933,413 downwards.
TTTGCTTGGTGATTTCATTAGCTCCTATAGATTCAATAATCATTTCTATGATGATGTTTCTCAGATTCTTTTGTCCAGTCCTAACCTCTGTCCTCATTTCTAGCCTTGCATCGTCAAGTGCCTCTTGGACATCTCACACTGATTGTCCCATAGATGTCTTAAACTCAGCTTATCCCAAACTGAACTCATTATCTTTCCCCCAAAGCTCTCACTTCTTTTGAGTTTCCCTATTACTGTCCAGGGTACTACCATCTTCCCAGTCATCTAGGCTCACAACCTAAGTATAATCTTTAACTCCTCATTCTCTCATTCCTTATATGTAATCTCTTGCCAAGTCCTGCGGACTTTACCTTTGACACATTTCTGGTATATGTTTCCTTCTCTCCTCTGACCCTGTCACTGCCCTGGTTCAGGCCTTCATCGTCTCACACCTAGGCTATTGCAACAGCCTGCCTCATATTTCTTCCTACATATCTTGTTTGTACTTAGTTCTTTGTGTGTTGCATTGCCCACTAGACTATGAGCTCCCTGAGAGCAGAAACTAAAGTCTTTTTTTGCCTTTTTTTGTGTGCCTAGCACATAACACAGGGTCTGCTATATAGTAAGATTATAGACTAATTGATGGGCAGAGCTTTTTTAATCTGAAAACTTCATATATTAATGAAATCAAAAGTTTAGTCCCTATTCCCATGATTGAAGAACTCCTCAAAATGCCTGTTGACTATTCCCCTTATACATGTATATATAATATATATATATATATATATGTATGTATGTATCTGTCTATCTATTTATATCAATATAAGGTAGAAATCACAGCTATATGATTGACTTTCTACTCTAACCCCTCAGATCTTGGTTTTACAAGAGAGCATTTTCATAATTTTACTTTTCCCTATCTTTTTTGAGACACTGGTCTTTCTCAGGCTGGAAGTGCAATGGTCACTCATGGGCCTAAGTCCAATACTGATCTGCATGAAAGCTTTGATCTGTTTCATTTTTTTTTCTCTGAGCTGGTTCACCTCTTCTCAAGCAGCCTGGTAACCCTCTACTCCTGGGAGCTCACCATATTTGTGCCAAAGTTAGTGCTGACACAGAATGGACTTTAGCCCCAATGCTGCTCAGAGCTCCTGAACTTAAGCAATCCATCAGTCTTGGCGTTCCCCAAGCAGTGATTACAGGCATGCAATACCACACCCAATAATCTTACCCTTTCTAAAGCAGGGTTCATATAAGTACAGCCAACAGATGGAAACATGTTAAGTGCATTAAATTGAGGAACTTTTAAAACTGCATATTGAATCACTCTTAAAAAAAAAAAGCACAAGCCCTCACCCTCTATGTATAGAGCACGTAGCTCAAAACTGTTAGAGCAGATGTTATGGTTAAAAACAGAACCCCAGATAATGTCCAGGGTGAGAGAAGACTAATTAGCAAATTCACATGTTGTGCTTCTGTTTAGAACTTCTGTTCCTAAGACTGATTGTGTTTGCTGAGCCTGGGTCCTTGGTATAAAATGCAAAGCTTATAAAATGCAAACACATTTTCATGTATTCAAGGGTCCCAAATGTGGTGAAAGCTCTTCAAGAAATAGCCTTGGGAAATAGGAATTCTTAACAGTCTTAGTGAACAAATAACAGGATCACAGACATTCCTCCTTGTCATCCTTTATTGGATCTTTGTCCAGGTCATACCCCTTCAGCATGGGTGTCTCCCAACGCCCCACTGTGCTGAGTCTTCTCTTTTTTCTCTTCCTTGGTGATCTCATCAGTTCCCTGTATTCAATGATCAGCTCTGTATATATTATTCTCAAATCTATTTGTCTAGCCCTAACCTCTCTCTGGAATTGAAGTTTCTAATCTCATAGCTCATTGGACACAGATAATAACAATGGCTAGCATTTATATAGTGTCTACTATGTGTCAGATACTGTGCTAAGCACTTTAGAAATATTATCATGTTTCATTCTCACAACAATCCTGTGAGGTCAATGCTATTATTACCTCCATTTGACAACAGAGGAAAAAGAGGCAAATGGAAGTTAAATGACTTGTTCAAGGTATCTGAGGTCACATTGGAACATGGGTCCAGTACTCTTTCTACTATACCTATATGATAACAATTAGTATTTATGTAGTGCATTAGGATTTTGGGAAGTTCTTTTATGACTGCTATCTCATTTATCATCTCAACAACCTTGGGAAGTAGGTGTCATTATTATACCCATTTTGCAGATAAGGAAACTTCAGCAGACAGAAGTTAAATGCCTTGTCCATTGTCACATGGCTAGTAAGTGTCTGGCTGGATTTAAACTCAGGTCTTCCTGACAACAGGCCCAGTGCTCTATCCACTGCATCACCTATTTGCCTCAACTGAGATATTTGTCTCATACTGTGTATTTCATGTAAACTCATCATGTCCGAGACTGAGCTCATTATCTTTCTCTCAGAACCTCCCCTCTTCCAAACCTCCCTGCTAGTATAGGGGGCACCACCATCTTCACTGTTACCCAGGCTCACAATCCGGGATATCATCCTCAACTCATCATTCTTACTTACCTAACATAGCCAATCTGTTTCTGTGTCCTGTCATTTTAACCTTGGCAGCATCTCTCCAATAGGTCTCCCTATCTCCTCTGACACAGCTGCAGGCTCTCATCACCCCATGCCTGGACTATTGCAATAGCCTTCTGGTGGGTGTCCCTGCCTTGAATCTCTCCCCACTCCAGTCCATCCTCCATCCAGCTGCAAAACAATCATCTTAAAGTGTAGATTTGCCCCCCTCCAAGTCAATAAACTCCAATGGCTCCCTATTACCTCAAGGATCAAATATATAATCCTCTATTTGGCTCTTAAAACCCTTCACAACTTAGCCTTTTCCTCCCTTTCTACCCTTCTTATACTTTACTCCTCACCACATACTCTGAGATCCAGGACTACTGACTTCCTTGCTAGTCCTTGAACAAGACTCCATCTCTTGACCCCGCCTTTCTAGCCATCCACAAGCCAGCAATGTTCTTTCTCCTTGCCTTCACTTCCTGGTTTTTCTTGCTTCCTTCAAGTCTCAGCTCAAGGTCTACCTTCTTCAAGAGGCCTTCTTCCAGACCCCTCAACACTAGTGACTTCCTTCGGAAACTTTCTATTTACGCTTCTTAGATCTTGTCTGTCCAAAGATATTTACATGTTATCTCCTGTGTTACAATGTGAGCTCCTTGAGGGCAGGCTTATTTTTGGATTTTATTTGTATCTTCAGTGCTTGGCACATGGTTGGTACTTAAGAAATCATTGACTTATTGATACCTTACTGCTTCTGTGACCTTGGGTAAGCCACTTAACCTTTGCAGGCCTTGATTTCTTTATCAGTAAGATGAAGGGGGTTACATGCAATGATTTTGAGGTTCCTTCAAGTTCTAAATCTTCTTATCATTCTCTTGAAGACATCTAGGGATGGGAACCATGCTACCAACTGAGATAACCTCTTCTACTTTTGGGCAGCTCTCAGTGATAGAAATCTTTTTCTTAATATAGGCTGGAATGTGCCTCTTTGTGACTCCCACTTCATTGGCCCTAGATCTATTCCCTTTGTTTTCCCCTGTAGTGGGATGTTAGCTGGAGTTCATAACAACATATCTGGCAGAGGGAAGGGGAACCATCATGTCAAACACAGCATCCATCCAAGTGACTGCTGATTGTGTAGCCCCAATACATTGGTCTGAGCAAAGCTGTAACTGCTCCACAAAATTACATATGGGCATGTAAAATATTGGTCAGAATTAATGTGATTTGATGAATATTAAATATTCCCCGAAATAACAAATGTGCCTAAAATTAAGCCTGCACTGTTTCTGTGATGCTGAGATAGAAATAGCTGGGTTAATATAATTGGCTGCATGGAATGCAGATTGGATGCACGCATGGGCCCATCTCCCTCAGGTCCTACTGCCTGTGGTTGGTTGAAATCATCCAGGAATAGTTTGAACCGCATCACAGTAGTCTGTAGCTGTAAAGCAAAGCAGGATGGGGCACAGAGTCAGAAATGCCATTTGCAATTGAATTCTCTACAGCCCCAGACACCCTGCCTTGTGGCTTGGCCTTTGGGGTGAAGGGAGTATTCCCATCTTTGTCTTGGGAGAGTGGCCTTCTCCTGTTTATGATAAGCTTTCCTAAACGCATACCGGCTTTTACTGCTATTTACTTATTTCATAGAATTTGTCACAACAACTCCCATTTCTAGAGCTTTTAAAGGCTTCCAAATTATGTCCCTCACAACAGGCCTGTGACGTAGGAAGTCTGAATACTAACATTCCCATCTGATTGCAGATGAGGAAACAATTTCAAAGACATTAATTGACTCACTAGTGGTCACATAGTTAGTAAAGGTCAGAACCAGTTTTCAACCCAGCTGTTCTGACTCCAAGACTAGTGGTCTTTTTACTACTTTAAGGCAGCGATGTGGTGCCAAAAAAGCCCAAAGTTCAGCATAGAATGCTGAACTTAGAATCAGAAAGACATGAGTGCAAATCTGGCCTCAGATACTTACTAGCTGTGTGACCCTGGATAAATCACTTAACTTCTGTCTGTCTCAGTTACCTCACCTGTGAAATGAGGATAATAATAGCACCTACACCCCAGGGTTATAAGGATAAAGAGAGCTTTGCCAAATTTAAATCACTATTATAGTTATTCTACTAATAATATTATTGAACAGAATCACTCACCCAAGACACAGAAGGGGCTACAAAGGAAAAAGAAGACATCGTTCCTTCTCTTAAGAAATTTTTAGATTGGATGGGGAGGAGAGAGAGACAGAGATACAAAGAGACAGAGACAGAGAGACACAGACACAGAGAGAGACATAGAGACACAGAGACAGAGACGGAGATAGAGAGATGGAGAGACACACGGAGAGACACACAGAGAGACACACACACAGAGATAGAAAGAGACAGAGAGACAGAGACAGAGACAGATTTACAGAGACAGAGAGAGATGGAGAGACAGACAGACAGAGACAGATTGACTGAGAAGAGAGAGACAGACATACAGAGATAGACTGACAAAGGCAGAGAGAGAGAGAGGATGATGATGATGATGATGATGATGATGATAGCTAAATAGATGATAGAATATTTATTAAGTGCTTAATATACTACAGGCACTGTGCTAAAGTTTTAAGAATTTAAATGCAAACAAACAAGACAGCTCCTACCCTCAAACAGGTCACAGTCTAAAGGAGGAAGAAAACATCAAGTATTGCTAGAAAGGGAGGAGAAGGTACCAGTGGAAGGGGATATCCAGGAGACTTCAGCAAGGCAAAAAGCTCACCTTTTAGAGTCAGAGGTGGAGTTTAAGTTTCTGTTAGGTTTCGGACAGTTTGAGAGTAGAGGGATGGAGGAGACTTCAGGAAAGAGTCAACCACAAAGGCAACACAGACTATAATGGTACCATGGAAAGAGCTCTCAAGTGGGAGGACCTGGATTGAAATGCTGACTCTGCTACCTCCTACCAGTGTGACTGTGGACAACTTCTCAGGGTCTGAGTTCTTTATCTGTAAAATGAGGTGGTTGGATAAGATGACTTCTCATGTCCCTTACAGCTTTATGCATGTACCTATGTTTGTAGGTGATAAACTGTTCTGTAGAGACAAGTCCTCTAAGACCTTAGAGGTAAGGGAGGTCAGTATGGGTGACGGTGGTCAGCAAAAGCTCCCTGAAGTGGTGACACTTTGAAGGATGGGTAGAGTTTGGAGAAATGGAGAGAAGGGAGGAGATTTGTGGTGAAGAAAACAACAGGCATAAATAAATAAGGCATGCTTGGAAGACAGTGGAGAGGTTACCTAACTAGAGTGGCTGCTCCTTTGCTTTGTAGTTTGGGAACTGGAGTTTAAGGACTTTAGACTCAAATCCTAACTCTATTCCTATCTGCTTGAACTTGAGAAATTTACTTCTCCTTCTGGGGACTCAGTTTCCTCTTCTGTAAAATGAGGGAGTTGGCCAAAATGATCTCTAAGGCCTCTTCTTGCCCCTAAATTCATGTGCTGTTATAAAACAGGAGTGCTTCGGTGGGGCCAGTTAAAGGAGGACCTCAAAAGGCAAAAGAGAAGTTTACAATTGCTGAGACTGGAAATATGGAGATCAAATACTAGGGCTGGTGGGGTTTTCTCTTCTTGTACCTCATATAGCACTAAGTATAGGGCTGAGCACTCAGTAGGTGCTCCACAAACACTGGCCAAATTGAATTAAGTTGAGGGAATAGGTGCCTATCACTGCCCCTTGGATCAACTGCAGTTGAAATCTTGGAGCTGAAAAGCTCTGAATTTTTAGTCTCTGTTTGCACTTTGTGCCCAAAGGAAATGTCCTCCTTCCAGTTCACTAGTTCCCCTGACCATCGTGCTGTGACAGCCCTTCAGGCCACACATTTTGCAAATGACAAGCTCCATCCAACTCACTCCAAACTTAGACTTGTCGAATATAGAAGTTGGATCCAACCTCCTGCTCTATGCAGGAATCCTTGAATTCCCTTGACACCCTTCCTTATAAGTGGTCATCTAGCTTCTGCTCCAACTCTTCCAAATGACAAGGAGCCCACTCCCTCCTGATGCAGCTGAATCCACTTTGGGACATCTCTGATTGTTAGAAAGCCCTTTCTTACATTGAACTGAAATCTACCTCCCTATATCAGTGCCTTTTGCTTCTGGTTCTGCCCCCTGGGACTAAGCAGTATAAATCTCATCTGTCTCCCTCAAGTCAGCCCTTCAGAAACTTGAAGACAGCTGTCATGTCTCCCACTACATCTTCTCTTGGTTTTCATATCCAGCTTCCTCAAACATCACTCCTTCTTCCTGCATACAGGGGAAGAAGGAATTTTCCTTTGAGGAATCTCTGCCAGCTTGGGAGACACATTGCAGTACTATGCCCTGGCATTACACTGAAAGGTGACTGTGTCATTGAAAACAACAAAAACAATAACCACAACAAAAATGTCTCCATCTCATTGCTCCTCTCAGGGAAGTGGGAGCCAGAATATCCTAATAGACAATCCAAACAACTGAGCAAAAGAAAATAATTGAGCAGTAAATCCCAGTATATGAAGAAAGATAAACCATAGTGGAAGGAAATTGGACTTTGATGGTCACTGCGGATGGTGATCTTAGTGTTGCTTAGCCAGTCATGTCTCACATCTCCATTCCACCCCTCCCAACCAGCCGTCCTTTCCTCCCATCTCTCCAAGATCCTGACACTTTATTTGGAGGAGGCAGCATGCCATACTGGAAAAGAATGGAAAGAACACTGTTTTTGCAGTCAAAAGATCCAGCATTCTAGTCCTAGTTCTGATATCTAGCAGCTTTGTGACCCCAGACAAATTACTTTATTCCTATGAGAATCAGTATCTTTCTCTGTAAATTGGGGATTATAATATTAATACTACTTACTTCATAAGGTTGTTGTGCAGAAAGCATTTTGTGATCCTTAAAGTACGATAGAAAGTTGAGTTCTTCGTCTTCTCTTTCTCTTGGCAGCCACAGCTGGTTTTGTGTTTGGGCCAGTAGGATACTTGGGAGCAGGTTAGCTCCAGTTTAAGCCAACCCAACATATGAAATTACAAAACAAATTGGAAATCATTATTGACACTGCAGAAGGAGCCTTCACTTTGCAAAAACATTCCCTGCAGGGTTCCTTAAATAGCAAGCTACTCTAATGCTTTCAAAATTCAATGGGATTTTTCAAGGTTTTCATTTGCACTGGTTTCCAATGCACCTTTGTTATGTAAATTCAGGTTCAACCAAGGGAAATGCAAAGGATCAAGCATTAATTAAGGACCTACTATGTGTCTGGCACTTTCCTAAGCACTTTATGGATCTCTCTTTTGATCCTCACAACAACCCAGGGAGGTAGGTGCTATTAAGATCTCCATTTTTACATTTGAGAAAACTGAGACAGATAGAGGTTAAGTGACTTGCCCAGGGTCACACAGCTTATATGTATCTGAGGCTGGAATTGAACCTGGATCCACCTAGGCCTAGCACTCTATCCATTGTGCCACCTGGCTGCTTCTAAGCTATAAGCTCTTCTGGATATAAGACTGTCATTTTTTTCTTTTTTTGATTGTTGTTATTCTCCAAAGTGCCTAGTACAAGATCATCTCACGATGTGTTTGTCACTCTGCTTTCTGTGCCTCAGTTCCCTTATCTATGAATGAAAGGGTTGGATTAGATAAACTCCATGCTAGCTTTAATGTTCCACGAATCTACAAAGTTCTCCTACAGATGTCATATATTTGAAAACCTCCAAATTTTGACATAGAGTTATTCATGATGGGGAATGCCTGAAAAACAGCTTAACTGCTTTCCTACCTACCTATCCTTTCTAGAGGTTAGGGCCACAACATAAGCATGTCTTTCTGTCCAGCCTTCAGTGTCTGCTGATGATAACAATACTTAACATGAATTCAAATTGCTATCACGAGAAGAGGTATTTGTAAATCTCAGATGATAAAATTCCCTTTTGATCAGTGTATGGGAGCCAAGAGAACTAATAGTAACGTTAGTTGTAATGTACCTATGCTGCCTAGGAGAGCAGGCCTGTTCAGTACTGAAGTTGGATCCCACCTTCCACCCCACACGGGAATCCTCTCTATAGAACCTCTTAGAACATACGGCCTGGCACTTCCCAATTCTCATCGATATTACAATTGTACCAGAAGCTTGGGCAGGGGGAAAATGTGTGACTTGACTTCTAGGTTAGTTCTATTTGATCTCCAGGCATCCAAATAAAACCCAAACATTCAGTCAACCATCCAGATTTTTCCAAATATCTGGATATTTGGCTTTGGGTGGACAAAACACTAGATGGTTGATTGAATTTTTCACTTTTCACCAGGGGGTTCACAGACCATCTTCGCTGAGTTATGTCTTGGGTGTGGGGATGATTCTGGGACTTTGAAGGTCATACCAGCAGCTCTTGAAGGTTCATGGAACTGGAAAGTTTGTGTGGCACTGTGGAAAGAACAACAGACATAGAAACAAGAGATCTAGGTTCTGATACTAGCTATTTGACCTCGGACAAATCATGTAAGGTCTCCAAGCCTGAGAAAACTCCATTGGAAGAGTAATTGTAAGAAAATCTCTCAAGATACCTTAAATTATGGCTTTTATTGGAGTATATTTGTGTGAAAGGATAAGCACTTATACAAGACCTATTATAGGCCAGGTACTGTGCTAAGTAGTTTACAAATACATCTAATTTGATCCTTACAACAACCCTGTGATATAGGTGCTATTATTATCCTCATTTTACAGTTAAGGAAACTGAGGCAGATGGGGGTTAAGTGACTTGCCCAGGGTCCCACAGCTAGTGAAGGTCTGAAGCCATGTTTGAACTCAAGTCCTCCTGACTTCAGGACCAGTGCTCTATCCATTCCACCATCTGGCTGCTAGAGGTGTGAGTGAAGGTCATCATAACCAGAAGGTGATGGAAATTTCTGCTAGAACCACTTAATGAAGATTCAGTTGTGTGGAGGGTTGTGGAGAAAGCACCTCTGGCATTTAAATCATGGAGCCTTGAGGTTCATATCCACAGAACATTATCTAATGAGGTCATAATTAAAAATTGTCATTGACTTCCAATAAAGGGAAGTAACATTCACTTCCCCAGAGAAACCTTGGGAAAATTTCATTTCTATCTCTGAGATTCAGCAGGTAAGAGAGGTAGCATAATATTGTGGGGAAGAGCCTGGACTTTAGAATCTGAAGACCTGTGTTCAAATCCTTTTCTTTTCATTTACTTGTGTGGGTAACCCTAACCTACATTCTTTGGATCTTGGTTTCCTCATCTGTAAAAGGAGTGTTGAGTTGGCCTAGATAGCCTCTAAGCACCCTTCCAGTTCTGATCTTATGATACGTGTGTGTTTGTAGATGCAAGATGCCTGAAAATTTATGCAGAATTTCTTTTCACAATTTCAGTCGCATCGAAGGTCACATTTTTCTTAAAAGATTTTAACTAATGACTCTCACTGTTCTATCTCAATTATCACTTTAGTGTACAACAATATAACCATAGACTTAAATCTCCTTCAAAGAAAGCAGAGTTACATCCTCAGCCGAGCGGTGAGTGAATTTGTTCACCAGGGACCCAAAGCCGAGCACATCTGAAATGTCTGTGATAGAGTGAAACTTGCATTTTTATGGAGATGATCAGCTGTCTCCATATCTAATTTAAAGACCAAACATCCCAATTTCCCCATAAGAATGTATTCAAACACCAGCTCGATTTCCTTTCTCTCTTCCTTTTGCAGAAATGAGAAGTCATCATAGCTGATGAAGATTCATTATGAAGTTGACAATTGGAGATTCACCCCGATGCCGGCAGAGCTCTGCCAACGCACAACCTTTCTACCCCACGGTGACTGAGCTGAATACCCTCCCGCTCGCTTGCTCCGCTGGAAATCCGAAATACCTGAATTCCAGCCGCTTGCTCCTGCCTCCCCGACTCTTCCCCTTCCCCTAAATATGCTAAGCCCCCACCCCAGCCAGACAATGGAACACCAAAAGCCCAGGGAAGCGAGCTCCTCCCCTGGAATGAGAAACAGCTCGCGTGCTGCTCATTTACAGCGGAATATCAGCGCAGTGCGCCAGAGGAAGGCAACAGCAGGAGTGGGCCTTGGGACCGAGGCCAGGAAGGCAAGTGTCAGACAGTTTGAATGGCTCAGCCAGCTTTATTTTGCCCGGCATTCAGTCCGGTTTCTGGAGGGCGCTGATGAAGCTGCCGCAACTCATTAATTACCTCAGGACCCGCAGGGATTTTTGCTAAAGACAGAAAGCCAATCGTGTTTGCGAGGCCACCTGGTCAGGCGGCCTCTCCACGTCATCTTTGATCGAACCTTATCAATAACCTTGCGTTTGTCCTTCCCCAAACCTGGGAAAATGAGGAGCCCGCTTGAGGTCCATAAAATACCAGGCTTCACAAAAACTTGGGGAAGTGAGGTCCTTCAAGTAACTTCTCCATTATACAGATAAGGAAACCGAGGCTCTCGAAGGGTAGATGACTTTTCAGGGGTCACAGAGGAAACATTAGAACCCAAGTCTCCTGGCTCTAGGTCCAGTGCGCAGGAATAGGGTCAAGAATCTGGGCTATGCTACTTACTGTGTGCCCTATGGTAAATTACTTCCTCTCTCTGGGTCTCAGTTTCCTCATCTATAAAATGGATGTGTGTGTGTGTGTGTGTGTGTGTGTGTGTGTGTGTGTGTGTGTGTGTGTGATTAAGGTCCTCTCTCAGCCCTTAAATCTATGGTCCTGGCCTACCTCTTCTGCAGTATGGTTTGCACACAGAAAGACATATTCTTACTTAAGCTAGGAATGAGTGACTAATACCTAACCTTCCTGGGCTTCAGTTTTCTCATCTGTAAGATGAGGAAATTGGACTGGATAGCCTCTGGGGTCTCTTGTAGATCTATGAGCCTACTATCCTAGTTTAGAAATATCCCCCCATTGTGCGGAATTTTTAAAAAATTAATTATTTTTTAAAGGATTTGTTATCTTTTGATACCACTGCCTCCCCCTCCCATTGAAAAATAACAAAAGGGGGAAAAAACTCGAAAACCCTCATAACAAATATACATAGTCCAGCAAAACAAATTCTGTGTGGAAAGAGTTAAAGCAATTATTCCCTAGCTGGTTATATCCTGCGGTAACCCATTCCAATCCTCCCTCTTTGAGCAGCGTCCTCCCCTCCTTTCTCCTTTCCTTGTTCCCTTTTTCCTTCTCCCTTGTCTCTCTTCCCTCTTTTCCTTATTCCCCATCCCCCCTCCCTATCCTGGCTGAGCCACTGGGGCAGTTTTAAGCTATGACTTCACCCCACTGCATTGCAACAGTCACTGAACAGTGCCCAACTGCTGGAGTTTGTAATCTGTGTGTTCTAACTCAAGGCCTGCTGATTCCATCATTTTAAAGATGCCCATTTCTTCCAAGCCAGGGATTTTATGACTCTAAGGATTCAAAGCTGTTATCCCAACAAACCCCGGAGCGCTATATATTCTGATTTTATGGTAAGCTTCACTAATAAACTGTTTAAAACATATGCTAATTGTGTTTATTGTATTCTTTAATTATCAAATGTATCATTAAAGATGTGGCTTCCCCTTTGGAATCTCAATACCTAGCTTCCCAGCCAGGGCACTGCACAGGATGACACTTACCTTTTCAAAGTAAGCAAGAAAACTGGGGGTGCAGGAAGCCTATTTGTCAATTTTCAATGTTTGCTTAAGGTAGAAACTCAGTCTGTACCTTAGCTTTGCCTCCCTTAGAAACATGGCGCAGAGAGTGACAGGACAAAACATGGCGCTGAGTCTTATCCCTTAATTTATTTTTAAGTCTGCCTACAGGATAGATCATTATTTCTCATTTTGGGTTTCAGACTGCTTGAAACACAGAAGTGTGCACAGCCAGGAGGACTTAGAGATGATGAGAATGGCTGTCACCACCTTTTGTTAGAATGAGAGGGGGAGGAGAAAAGGGAGAGGGAAAGAGAGAGAGAGAGAGAGAGAGAGAGAGAGAGAGAGAGAGAGAGAGAGAGAGAGACAGAGAGAGAGAGAGACAGAGAGACAGAGAGAGAGAGACAGAGAGAGATTATTGGGGGGAAAGCAAGGGGTCGAAAAGAACAATGAAAGTGTGTTATGATGACTGGTTGTTCAGGTCCGCTTAAAAGACCAGAATTTTACAGGGAATTAAGAATTAGAGGCGCTCTCCTCCCAGGTTGCTGCTGTTATTTTTTAAAGGCGATCTTGATATTTTAATTGGTATTTTCTTATCTCCTTAAAAATAAGCTTTTCCTCATCAAATAAGGCATACTTGCTTTGAATTTTCGTATTGTCTACTCTCCTGCTCAGCTTGGAGCAAAGAGCCAATCCTTTTCCAGGCCCTCCCCTCTATCCTGGCCTCCCTATTGCAATATGGGGTGCCTGCTCTGTCACATTTATTAACCTGGGAAAGTGAGTGGAAACAAAATCAGAGCATTCCGCCCAGTGCTGAAAGAATGGCCTTTCTTTTTGGGTAAAGAAAACTTTTTTTTTAATCTCATGGGCAGAATGATTCATGTAGAAAATATTCTCTCTTCTAGCCATAACTGAGTTAGCTATTAACAGAGATGTCCCTCTGTCTGGACCTGGGGTACTGTTGACTGAGCTTTTTTCTCTCTTCCCCTCCCCCCCCTCCGCTTAATTTAGTAATCCCTGTAAGAGATTTTTAAAGTTGCTAAGACTGAGAGCTTACTAACATGAAGAAAAGGCCAGAAAAAAAGAGAGAAGTGAGGAAGGTGAGAGGCAGGAGAGGAAAAGAGAGAAACATATATTCAAAACTGGGATATTACTGAGTCAGGACTAGCCAATGTGCCTCAGAAAAATATCTCCTGCTTCCTGCTTACATTTCAATAGTATCTTTTTTTTTTTTGGTACTAAACCTGTGATTTCATTGACATAGAGAGTTGTTGGTGAGGACCTTCCTTTATCAATGCAGACCCCCAAACCTTACTCTGCAGGTATCAGAAGGTAGTTTGAAGCACTGGGAGTCTGTGTGACTCGGCTCTGCACACACAACCAGTATGTGTCAGAGGTGGGTCCTCTGGACTCTGAGGCCAGCTTTCAACTGTATCTGTAGTTCTCAAAGTGTGGTCTGCCTACCCCCAGTGATCCCAAAGACCCTTTCAGGGGTACTGCACCATCAAAACAATTTTTATAATAATACTAAGACATTATTTGCCTATTAAAATACTACACCCTTTTCCAACTATATATCTGTATGAGGCCAGATATGTGTGTGTGTGTCAATTTCAACCAAAACAATATACCATAACAGACTGAATGCCAAAGAAGATATGAGACTCTAGCTCTCTTCTATTGTCAGACATTAAAAGATTTGCAAAGATGCGTAAAACAATCCTACTCTTCTCACTAATTTTTTCACTTTTAGAAAATATAAATATTTTATAAAATATTTATATTAAAATGTAATAGATTTATTGTTATTTTATTTAATTAGTAAGTTATTATTTTTAAAAAAACTTTCCAGCTTTAATTTCTGATAAATATTAATAGATAAAACTCACAGTAACAAAAGCTCTTTGGGATTCTTGATTTCTAGGAGCACAAGGTAGGATCCTGTAATCAAGAAGTATGAGAACCACTGCACTACACAATGCTGCCTCTCATATTATATTTGCTTTCATTTCTTAAATCTTTGTGAACTTAAAGGCCACCAAGACCATGATAGACAGATGCTGGGTCATACAATCAAAGAAAGCAGCTCTGTTTTGAGTGAAGCTAAGAGGCTGTTGTGGTGCTTCAGGGGATAATTAGGGTGAAAAGAAGAAGAAGAACAGACAAAGGAATTTGTCTGGTTAAAACAAACCAAAAGATATCTCGTACCCTGCCATGTATGTAGGAGGTAAAAAAGGCTGCCATTTGTATTTCCACCTCCACAGGTGAATGGGACTCTGTGGATTTGCTGTGTCAGGCAAAATTGTGAGATTTTTCCTCATTTCAACCCCAAACCATCTGTTCATTCATTCAATAAACAGAAAGGAGAGACAGTGAAGCTGCTATACCATGTACCCCCAGTAAAGTGTAGATTTTACTATAGTGAGATAAATATCCTACCTCTATGTGAGAAATTAATCATTCACTCACCAGGCATTAAGAGCCTATTACATATATGCCAGGCACTCTGCCAGCCCTCGAGAAGCTTAAATTCTAATGAGAGCACACTCAACACATACGAGAATATACAAAATGAACACAACGTACTTTTGGGAAGGAGAACACCAGCAGGAAAGGTTTCATGTAGATGGAGATATTTAAGCTGAGTCTTAAAGGAAACCCGGCACTGCTAGAGGCAGAGGTTGAGGAAAGAATGTGTTCTGGGCATAAGGAATAGTCAAGGCAAAGAGACAAAAATGGGAGATGGAATATTGTGTGAGAAACAGATCTGTAAGGATAGACCACAGAGGAAGATATAAGAAGTCTAGAAAGGCAGGAAGGTGCGAAATTGAGAAGTTTCTGAAGGTAAACCAAGGAATTTACATTTGATCTAGAAGTAGTAGGGATTTATTGAGTGGAGGGCAGGGTGGGGGAAGGGTGACATGATTAGAGCTGTACTTTAAGAAAATCACTTTGGGAATACTCTAGAGGATGGATTGACATAGGGAACGAATGATTTGAGGTAGGGATGCCAAATAGAAGGCAGTAGGTCAGGTGAGTGGTAATGACAGCTTGAGCTAGGTTAGTAGCTGTGTGAGTGGAGAGGAGAAATATTGAAGAGATTAACTAGCAAGATTAGGCAGCTGATTGAAGATGTGGGGTCAGAGTGAGGAATATAGGATGACCCCAGGGTTGCACTGAAAGGATGGTGCTACCTTCTATAATAATGGAGAAGTTTGGAAGCAGATTTGGGGGGGAATATAATAAGTTGTGTTTTGGACATGCTTTTTTTTGGAGATGGCTACAGGAAATCTAATAGGCAGTTTGTGATCCATGGCTGGCACTCAGGAGAGAGACTAGAACTGGATATATTCAACTGGGAGATATCTACACAGAGATGATAATTGAGCCCATGGGAAGCTAATGAGGTCATCCAGTGAGAAGAGAACCTGAGGCAACTAGATGGTACAACAAATAGAGTGTTGGGCCTGGCATCAAGAAGACCTGAGTTCAAATACAGCTTCAGTCCCTTACTAGCTGTGGGACCTTGAGCAAGTCACTCACTTAACCTCTGCCTGCCTTAGTTTCATCCTCTATAAAATGGCAATAATAATAATACTTTGTCTCAGGATTACTGTGAGACCCAAATGAGATCATATTTGTAAAATGCTTAGCATAGTGGCTAGCACATAGTAGGCACTGAAAAAAATGCTTCTTTCCTCCTTTGTTTCCGTTCCCAGGGCAGAGCCTTGGAATATGCCCATGGTTAGATGATATGCATGATGATCTAGCAAAGGAGACTGAGGAGTGGTCAGACATGTAGGAAGGGAACTGAGAGAGGGCAGAATCAGGAAAATTCAGGGTGGCCACATGGAGAATCTCTCTTTCTCTTATCCCACAAGCACTGTAACAGAGTACAATCTGACATCATGATTTCAGCATTATTCTTGTCCCCCAAAGCCAGCATTACAAGGCTATCCTTGTATCTTGACACTCACATCACAACTGGGTTCTTTCTCTTTTTCACCAGTGCCATGATTATGCTTCAACATAACCTGAAATACAATATTTTCCAGTTACACACATGAAATAATGCAAAACATTTCATTATCAGCTATATTGCAAAAAATAAGAAAAATGAAGAAAACGAGAAAATTATATTTCAATTTGCAATTGGAGTTCATCAGTTCTCTGGAGGTGGATAGCATTTTTTCATCAATAGTCTTTTGGAATCATCTTGGATCATTGTATTGATCAGAGTAGCCAAGATTTTCCACAGCTGATCATCATTACAATATTGCTGTTACTGTGCACAATGGTCTTCCAGTTCTCTCCCTTCACTTTGTATCAGTTCACATAGGTCTTGCCATGTTTTTCTGAACCCTGCCTCATCAGTTCTTATAGCACAGTATTACTCCATCACAATCATATGCCATGACTTGTTCAGCCATTTCCCTAATTGATGAGCATCCCCTTGATCTCCAATTCTTTGCCACCATAAAAAGAGCTGCAATGAATACTTTATATGTAAGTCTTTTACCTTTTTCTTTGATCTCTTTGGGATACAGACCTGGTAGTGGTAGTGTTGGGTCAAAGGGTATGCACAATTCTAAAGCTCTTTGAGTCTAGTTCCAAATTGTTCTCCAGAATGGTTGGACCAGTTCACAACTTCACCAAAAGTTCATTAGTGTACCTATTTTTCCTTCATCCTGTACAGCATTTGTTATTTTTAATAGGCATGAGGTGGTACCTCAGAGTTGTTTTTTTTTTTTTGAAAGATGGTATTAACAATAGCATTTATATAGTGCTTTAAGATTTACAAAGCACTTTATATAGTTTTTTTTTAATTTTTAGTTTACAACATATGGTTCTACATAATTTTGAGATCCAGATTTTCTCCCCTCCCTCCCCAAGACGGCATGGAATCTCATATAACTACCATGTATAACTTCGCATTGAATTAATTTATACACTAGTCAAGTTGTGGAAAAGAATTATGACCAATGGGGTGAATCATGAGAAAGAAGAGACAGAACCAAAAAAAAAACTCAAAAACAAAAACAAAAGAGAAGAAAAAAGGCGAGCATGAAGTGTGCCTCAATCTGCATTCAAACTTCACAGTTCTTTCTCTGGATGAAGATAGCATTCTCCATCATGAGTCCCCTGGAGTTGTCCTTGCACCTTACGTTGCTGAGAAGAGCGAAGTATGTCAGGGTTGGTCCTCACAGAATCCATATATCTATGGTTGTGTACAATGTTCTCCTGCCTCTGCTCCGCTCACTCAGCATTATATCGTGTAGGTTTTTCCAGATTGTCACGAAGTCCGTATCATCCCCATTTCTTATGGCACAATAGTATTCCATTACTTTCATATACCACAGATTGTTCAGCCATTCCCCAATTGATGGGCATCCCTTTGATTTCCATTTCTTGGCTATCACAAAACGAGCTGCTATAAATATCCTTGTACATATGGGTCCTTTTCCCGCTTGTGTGATTTCTTTGGGATACAACCCTAGAAGTGGTATTGCTGGGTCAAAGGGTATGAACATATCTACAGCCCTTTGGGCATAGTTCCAAATTGCTCTCCAAAATGGCTGGATCAGCTCACAACTCCACCAGCAATGTAGCAATGTTCCAATTTTCCCACATCCTCTCCAGCATTTGTTATCCTCTTGTTTTGTTATTTTAGCCAATCTGACAGGAGAGATGTGGTATCTAAGAGTTGTTTTTATTTGCATTTCTCTAATCAGTAGTGATCCAGAGCATTTTTTCATATGCCTATAGATAGCTTTAATTTCTTCCTCTGAAAACTGCCTGTTCATATCCTTTGACCATTTCTCAGAGTTGTTTTAATTTGCCTTTCTCTAGTCAATAGTGATTTAAAGAATTTTTTAAAAATATGGCTATAGATAGCTTTTATTTATCCTGAAAACTTCCTATTCATATCCTTTGACGATTTATCAATTGGCGAAAGGTTCTTATTTTCATAACTTTGACTCAATTCTCTATATATTTGAGAAATCAGACCTTTAGCAGAGAAAAATTGCTATAAATTTTTTATATTCATTGTCTATAGTATCTTTTAGCAAAATGTAGTTTCCCTGATTATCTCTTTTAATTAGGTCTATTTTTGCTTTTGCTCTGAGATCATGATTGCTACTCCTGCCTTTTGTTTTTTTACTTTGGCTGAAGTATATTACACTCTGCTCTAGCCCTTTATTTTAAGGCTACGTGTGTCTTTCTGTTTCAAGTGTGTTGCATATTGTTGAATTCTGGTTTCTAATCCATTCTGCGATCTCCTGTTCTATGAGCTTATCCCATTCACACTTACAGTTATGATTATTAACTGTGTGTTTCTTTCTATCCCATTTTCTTCTTTTTTCTTCTCTCTTCTTATCCTGTCCTTCCTCAAAAGACTATTTTGCTTTTAACCACTGCCTCCTTTAATCTGTCCTTCCTTTAGCATCCCCTTTATCTTTATCTTATCCCTTGACCTTCCTATTTCCATATTGAGTAAGGTAGATTTCTATATACAATTGGTTGTGCATATATATTCTTCCCTCTTGGAACCAATTCCAATGAAACTGAGGTTCAAGCATTACTTACCACCCCTCTGTGGCCCATCTTCAGTCTCCTGATCTATATCTTGCCACTGGACCCAGATGAGGCTGAAGGAGAAAGTGAGGCTGGTGACAGCACTTGCTCACTTAAATCCAATTCACTTGCAAGTCATAGCATCATCTTCCTAATGTCGAGGTCCTCTTCAAGAATGGAATAAAAACAACAACTGTCCCTCAATTTTCCCCTCCACTGTAAAAGTTTTTCTTTCCATACCTCTTTTAAGAGGGGAAAATTTCCCCATTCTCCTTCTCCCTTCTCTTTTCTCCCAGTGCATCCTTTTTTCTCACCCTTTCATTTGGGGGGGTGGCATCATTCCAATATAATCGACTCACACTCGTGCCTTCTGTCTATGTAAATTCCTTTTAACTGCCATAATAATGATAAAATTCTTAGGAGTTCCATGTGTCATAATTCCATACAGGAATGTAAACAGTTTAACTTTATTGAGTCCCTTATAATTACTCTTTCGTGTTTCCCTTTTTTATTTTTCTCTTGAGTCTTCTGTTTGAATGTCAAATTTTCTATTCAGCTCTGGCCTTTCCATCAGGAATGCTTAAAAGTCCTCCATTTCATTAAATATCCATTTTCCCCCTGAATGATTATAATCGGTTTTTCTGAGTAGATTATTCTTGGTTGTAATCATAGTTTCCTTGCTTTCCAGAATATTGTACTCCAAGCCCTCCACTCCTTTAAAGTGAAAGCCACTAAATTTTGTTGACCTTGACTGTGGCTCCATTGTATTTGAATTGTTTCTTTCTGGCTGCTTGCAATATTTTCTCTTTGACCTAGTAGCTCTGGAATTTGACTATAATATTCTTGGGTACTTTCATTTCCGGATCTCCTTCAGGAGGTGATCAGTGGATTCTTTTAGTTTCTATTTTACCCTCTGGTTCTAAGATATTAGGGCAGTTTTCTTTGATAATTTCTTGAAATATGATGTCTAGGTTATTTTTTTAATCTTGGCTTTCTTGTAGTCCAATAATTGTTAAATTATTACTCCTCCATCTATTTTCTAGGTCAGTTGTTTTTCTGATGAGATTTTCTCATTTTTTCTTCTATTTTTCATTCTTTTGACCTTGATTGTTTCTTGATGTCTCATGGAGTTCTTAGCTTCCATTTTACCAATCTAATTTTTAAGGAATTACTTTCTATAGCAAGCTTTTGTGCCTTTTACTCATTGGGCCAATTCTACGTTTTAAGGAGTTCTTTTCTTCAGTGAATTTTTGTGCCTCTTTTACCATTAGGTCAATTGTGTTTTTAAGGTGCAATTTTCTTCATTATTTTTTGTGTGCTCCTTTTACCAAGCTATCAATTCTCTTTTCATAGTTTTATTGCAACACTGTCATTTCTTTCCCCAATTTTTCCTTTACCACTCTTATCTCTTTCTTTAATGCTTCCAAGAATTCTTGTTGGACTTGGCTCCAATTAGCATTTTTCTTTGAGGCTTTGTTAGTAGCTGTTTTCCCATCATTGTCTTCTGACTAAATTTATACCTTGGTATTCCCTGCCACCTTAGTAGCTTTTTAATGGTCAACTTATTTTTTATTGTTGTTGTTTGCTCATTTTTTGAGCCTATTTCTTGTCTTTCAATTTTATGTTTAAGTTGGGCTTTGCTCACCTTAGGGTGGGGAGGTACTCTCCTAAGCTTCAGTCTTTTTTTGTGCTGCTTTTTTTCAAACTGGTTTTGAGGATCTACAAGTTTTCAGTGCTTCCAAGATGGTATGATCCAGGAAGATGTATGATCAGTTCTCTCCTGGTCTGTTCTCTGATCTTTACCCAAGAAGGGCCCCTACTCCCCTATAGGCACAAGCACATGCTCCTCTTGGCCATGGAACTGCTATCCTGCAACCACAAGTGCTCATGCTCCTTTGTGCTTTGGAACTGGCACCAGGGCTCCTGCTCCATTGAGACAGACAAGTGTTCCTCTCCACACTGGAAATGGGATGTTAAAGTGCTTTTGGGCAATAGAATTGCCAATTAGCACCAGCTGCACCCAGTGCCCACAAAGGGTCTCCTGTAATCTTTTTCTGACCACTTGTCCAATCTCTCTCCCTCCCCAGCTTACTGTTTCTGGGCTGAGAGCTTCTAAAGCTGCTGCTACTGCTGGCATTACCTTTGTGCATTTCAGACAGGCTTCCACTTGTTGTTACAGACCTTTCTTGCTGACTTCTTAAGTTTTTTTAGGCCAGAAAATTGTCTCACCCTGACTTTTCTTTGATTCTGCCACTTCAAAATTTTATTTGAGGCGCCATTTTTAAGTTGTTTGGAGGGGAATGTTGAGAGAGTTCAGCTGAGTTGCTGCCTGTAATCTACCATCTTGGTTCTGCCCAGGAATCCTTTGTTAAAATATAAAACAACACATAACATTTTAAACGTATCACTCCTCTGATGAAATGGAGAGATGATCCTGGGTTCTTGAAGCTGTGTCAGTAGATCCTAAGGTCTTGCCTGTCCTACCAACCCAAAATGCTTGGTCATGAATTTGGAGCTGCACATCGTGTCTATTACCTGAAGACCAGCTTAATTAAGTTTAAAGAACCTAATTACCAGGTTAGCTATGGTGTGATAATTTTTTTAGCCAGAGCAAGTCTCCAAAACTGGGCTGCAATTAATCCTATCTCCAATGCTCTTAGGGTCAGTGTCTTGGGCCATTTGAGGGTCTGAGGGAAGTTGGGTGGTTTGACCTGCCTGGCACATGCTACCTCCTCTCTCTCCCTCAGGGTCTTTCTGCTTCAGCTAGGTTGAATTTCCTAGAGGAGTCATGGTCTGCATTAGCAGAGAGAATACTCACACTCAAGATATTTCAGATCAATATTGGAGCATCTCTATCTCTCTTCCACTGTATCAACCACCACTGTATCAACATTATAATAGTTATCCCTACTATACTTTCACCATACTGTTAAGCCTTATACCATTGAAAACATTGTTCTTTGGATGGGAAAACTAAGCACAGGGAGCATCTAAAAGATCCCGAAAGAACCTTTATGGCTTATTTTAATGAGCCTCAAAGATAAAACACTGAAAGTTTTTTCTAAGAAAATAATAATTTTACATGACTGAAAAATGTCATGTAATAATCATGTAACAATCATACCAATAATTAATGTTTTTCTTTCCTTGCAAAGAGATCTGAGGATTTATACTCTCATTTTCTTTTTATCCTCCATATTTCCTGACATATTCAGGTGAATTTTCTCCCCTCTGACCTTGATTCTTTTGATGATTACCATTTTGTAGTGTGGTTTGAGATCTGGTATTGCTATGCCTGCTTCCCTCACATCTTCCCTGCATTGATTCCCTTGATATTCTTGATCTTTTGTTCCTCCACATGAATTTTTTATTATTTTTTCTAGTTCTACAAAGTAATTTTTTGGTAGTTTGATTGTTAGGGCACTGAATGAGTAAAGTAATTTGGGTAGTGTTGTCATTTTTATTATTTTGGGTTACCCTTGTTGTTGTTCAGTCATCTGATTTTACATAATCCCATGGATCTTTGTCCATGGGGTTTTCTTGGCAGAGGTGCTGTAGTGGTTTTCCATTTCCTTCTTCAATGTGTCTCCATTTTATAGATGAAGAACTGAAGCAAATAGGGGTTAAGTGACTTCTCCAGGATCACATAGCAAGTGTCTGAGGTCAGATCTGAACTCAGATCTTCCTGACTGCAGGCCCAGAGCTTAATCTGCTACACCACCTAGCTGCCCCATTGGCTCACCCCACCCATGAGCCATTTATATTTCTCTAATTATTTAAAACTGTAATTATATGAAGAGTGTTTTCTAATTGTATTTGTATAGTTCTTGCGTGTGTCTTGGCAGGTAAACTCCCAAATATTCTATCCTGTCTATAATTTTTTTTGAGGGAAATTTCTCTTTCTATCTCTTCCTGTTTGGTTTTGTTGGTAATATATAGAAATGTTGATGACTTGTGTAAGTTTATTTTATATCCTGTACCTTTGCTGAAGTTGTTAATTTCAACTAGTTTTTAAGTCGATTCTCTAGGATTCTCCCAAGTATACCATCATATTATCTGCAAAGAGTGGTAGTTTTTTTCTCATTGTCTATTCCAATTCCTTCAATTTACCTTTCTTGTCTTATTGCTATAGTTAGCATTTATAGTACAATGTTAAATAGTAACAGTGATAAGGAACATCCTTGCTTCACCCCTGATTTTACTGAAAACTCTTCTAGTTTAGAACCATTACACTTGATGCTTACTCTTTGTTTCAGATAGATACTACTTGCCATTTTAAGAAAAGTTCTATTTATTTCTATGTTTTCTAGTGTTTTTTTTAAATAGGAATGAGTGTAGCATTCTGTCAAAAGCTTTTTCTGCATCTATAAAATAATCATATGATTTTTGTTATTAAAATGGTCAATTATGCTTATAGTTTTCCTAATTTTGAAGCAGCTCTATATTTCTGGTGTAAATTCATTCTTGTCATAGTATATGATCTTTACAATATACCGTGGTAATCTTCCTGTATTTTATTTACATTTTTCCATTAATATTCATTAGGGAAATTCATCTATAGTATTCTTTACTCTGTTTTTGATTTCCCTGGTTTAGGCATCAAAACCATTTTTGTATCACAGGAGGAATTTTGTAGTGTCCCTTCTTTATTTTTCAAACAGTTCATAAATATTTTGTAGAATTTACTTATAAATCCATCTAGTCCCAGCACTGACCCTTTCTCCCTTGTGGATGACTCACAGGTAGAGAGGAGGAAAGATAGATATGGCTAATGAATTGAAGGATAATATTAATGTCATTTATTTCTGTGGCCAGTCAGTCTGCTAGCAAAAGAGTAGGCAATTTTCCACCTGATACTCACCAATAGATTTAATAGGTCAAATGGATCACTATTCATATTGGTAATATGCATTCTTTCTACTCTCTGGCATTGGATTCCTTCTTTGCCATCAATCACAAATGTTACTAGATCAGATGACAAGAAGCAGTATCAGAAGCAGTTTCTATTCTTGTCAAATAGTGAGCATTGCTTACACAAAATCCATAAATCAAGGTACTTTCTAAACCATATAGGGAGATTATCTACCAAAATTCCTCTGTATTCTTGAGGGAAATAAGAGAAAGAGAGATTGTGCACCTCATCAGTGTAGAAATAGCTCAAGAATCTCACAAGAAATGGAATGAATGAAATATTTCGTAAGCTCTTACTGTGTGCAAAGACCTGTGCTAAGTGCTTGGGATATAAATGGAAAGTAAGATAGTTCCTGCTCTCAAGGAGCTCACATTTCAATGAGGAAAACAATACATATGGAAGGTTTCAGTTACAAGACAGATGGAAAGATTCAATGTGCCTTAGGGTGCAGTGGCAAAGCAGATGTTAATGCCTCTTCTTTCTTTTCATTTCTATTGGTTAAATCATATCCGAGTCAGAGTCAATAAGCATTAATAAAGCACCTTCTATGTGCTAAGTGGTAGGGACACAAAGAAAGGGATGACAGTCCCTGCCCTAAAGGAGTCCATAACTATTGGGGGTAAGACATTTAAAAAAAGAAGCTGAAAAAGGAGTGTGGGAGAGTAACCAGTGTGGGATGACCAGGGGCATGATCAAGTTCTGCAGCCCAAAAAGGAGGATGATTTGAGGGGTTGAGAGTTTCAGAGTTGATTTTATCTTACAGATTGATGTATGATGAAGTACAGGAAAGGAGCCATGTGGGAAATGATGGAAATCTTGTGATTGGTAGAGATGTGCAGTTTCTGATGTTGAACAATTTAACAACATCAAAGACATTGGTGGCAAGAACATTCTTTTCTGTGTCTTCAGAAGCTGTGGTGGGAGCACCTGCAGAACTTGCCAGGTTGCACATCCATAGCATGACAGCTGAGGGTACTGGACTACAATCATTGCTATCCCCAAGACTCTTAAGTTTAGGATCTTGAGCTATCTTCATTAGGGTCTGAGGGGAGATGAGTACTATTACTTGGCTTGTACATGCTACCTCTTCTCTCTCTCTCAAGTCACCCTGCTTCTTCAGTTAGACTGGCTTTCCTGGCCTATGTGTGGTGGTTGGTGGTTGGCATGGATTGCTGGTTTCTTCTCCACAGGAACCATTTGTCTGAATGATGGCCATGAGCTAGTCTCCAAGCAGGATCAGTGATGTAGGGATGCTGCTACTTCCGGTGTTTCCATGCCCATTTATCTGCCTGTTGGAGGCAGTTGGTCAACATTTGGTGCTGGTGGTGATGTTAAAGGTGAGCTTCTTCTCTATAATATATAACACCTCCACAATAGCTGTGTGTATGGGGGAGGGGTAGAGACCGATGAGTAGGATGGAGCATTGCTATTCCCAAGGCTCTTGGGTTCAGGGTTTTAGGCTGCCTCCATCTGAGGGGACTTGGTGGCTGTGGTGGTGGTAGGGATTGATTCACAGATGAGGGTAATGACCACTCTCCAATGCTGACAACATATAACGTGCATTTTGTTTTATTTACCTGAACTTATAGTTTATTTATCTGAACTTATAATTACAAGGGAACATTCTGACAGATTGAGCATGGGGGATGGGATTTGGCAAGTGACAAAGTACATTCTTTTTTTTAACAAAGCATCAATAAATCATTGTTAAAAAATTAAAGTAAGAACAGATAACCTGAAATGAATTGAATGGATTCAGAGCATGGTCATACCTTTACCAATCACTGGATTCCCACCATTAAGTAATGAATAGGTCTTTTTGTTCATAGTTGTGATAATCATAGCTCCTTTCTATGCCACTTATAGATAGAGTCATAAATGTAAAGCTAGATGGAAACTTAAAGATAATTTGGTCCTACAGGTGAAGAAATTGGGGCTCAGAGAAATGAAGCAGAATACTCAGTCAAACAGGTATTAGGTGACAGTCAGAATTAGAACCTGTCATCCGATGGCAAATCCAGAACTTCTTCTATTGCATCATACTTTGTCTTGCTTTAAGCATATTGCTTTTAGGTCTGCAAGATAGTCTTCTCATAACCTTGTGAGGGAAGTAACATTATTGTTCCCATTTCACAGATGAGGAAACTGAGGCTCAGAAAAATGAAGTGACTTGCTCATAGTCACACAGATTGAGTCAGTGCCAGGATTTGTATCTCCAAATCCATTACTCCTTCCACTTTATCATTCTGCCAATGTGATATGAACTTTACCCATTCATAGAGGCATATGATTTTAGAAACAAAAGGGGCCTTAGAGACCACCTAATCTATTTGTCTCATTTTGCAGACAAGGAAACAGGTCTAGAGAAGGTATATGACAGGCAAGGCTACCCTATGTACCCTATGACCTTCAATCTCTGCCTTTTGGGTATCTCAAACTGAATGTCCAGTAGACATCTTAAACTCAGTATGTCCGAAAGAGAACTCATTATCTTTCCCCCTAAACACTCCCACTCCTATCTTCCTCATTACTGTCAAGGACACCGCCATCCTCCCCATGCTTCAAGCATACAACCTAGGACTCCTCCTGGATTCCTCACTGTCTCTCATCCCCAGCCCCCCTCTGCATATCTAATCTATTGCCAAGGTTTGCCTATTTCACTTGTGCAATAACTCTGCAATACTCCTCCTTCTCTCTTCTGACATCTCCGACTCTAGTGCACGCTCTCACGTCCTCATGCCTTGATTATTTCAATAGCTTGCTGGTAGGTCTACTTGTTTCAATTCTTTTCCCACTCCAATCCATTCTCCATTCAGTCACTAAAGTGATTTTCCTAAAATGCCAGTCTGATTATTTCATTCTTCTACTCAATAAACTCTAGTGGCTTCTTATTGCTTTTAGGAGCAAATACAAAATGCTCTGTTTGGCATTCAAAGCTCTTCATAACCCAACCCCCTCCTATCTTTCCAGTCTTCGTACACTATACTCCCTGACATGTCCTCTTTAATCCAGTGACACTGGTCTCTTGACTTCTCCATGAACAAGACACTTCATCTCTTGGCTCTGGGCATTCTCTCTGGCTATAGGGCATTCCTCTTTTGCTCCAATTACTGACCTCCCTGGCTTTCTCTAAGTCCCAACTAAAATCTTGTTTGCTCCAGGAAGCCTTCTCCAACCCCTCTTAATTATTTCCTATTTATCCTGTATATAGCTTGCCTTGTATGTATTTGTTTACATGTCCCCCCCCCTCCATTAGATTGTAAGATCCTTAAGGACTCAGGCTGTCTTTTGCCTCTTTTCATAACCCCAGCACAGTGCTTGGCACATAGTAGGTGCTTAATAAATATTTATTGATTGAGGAATTACTATATTGTCTCTTTTCCAATTGTAAACATTTAAACATGCTCCCAGGGTTAGTGTTCTGGGTTGAGCTATATCTCGTTTTAAAAATAACTGGAAAAATGTGCTCTACCTACAGGTAATAATGCATTCCTATCAGTTTTAAGAGTGGAGTTTGGAACTCCCTCTGTGGAAATGCACATTTATTTCCAATAGCAGCAGTAAGTATGGAGAGAAGGTTTGACCCATGGTGACTTCATTTCTCTCTTCCTGTCTTGTGCTTATTGGGAGAGGTCAAACTGTACAAGTGAGAGCAAAGGCTATGCTAATTAAACCACTAAGGACTTTCAGAAGTTGTGAGGAAGTGGATAGCACCTGACTAAGTTCAACTTTCCTACACTTATTTTTCAATCCAAAAACCAGACAGAATAGGATGAAGAGCTTTCTTTGAATAAGAGTTTGAGGTAAAGATCTCTGAATTTGGAATAAAAAAATGTGGGTTCTGGAACCTCCTGTACCACTAATAAGTCATATGACCTTGAGAAAGTCCTTCAACAGCTTTAGACTTTAATTTCCTCATCTGTCAAATGGGATATATCTTTTTTCCCCTCATAGAGTAAAAATGTAAAAGAGTTGTGGGATTGGGGCACTAGGGTATAGTTGGAAAGATTGTTTTGGAGTTAGGAAGACCTGGGTTCAGGTATTGCCTCTGATACATAAAAGCTGAGGGACTATGAGCAAATAACTTAGCCGGTGCCTACCACATAGTAGGCACTTAATAAAAGTTGATGGATTAATAGCTTTGCAATGCCTCCAGGCAGCTTTAAAACTGTGAGCTATAGACAGGTGCCAATCTGCTTTTGGTGGAAGGAGTGTCTGCTCTGAGTTCTCTATACCAGTGATATCACACAGCCAAATTCTCCCCAATATAACTAGGGAAAGAATAACTGCTTTGGCAATCAAGTAAAATGAGTAAGTCCCGCTCATCTGGCTTGCAGAAGCAGGCACTGTGACCTTCTTTGCTGTTTAAGGTCATGGTGAATTTTTGCTGAATAGGGCCTGTAATTATTAAGGAGCTATACTAGGCATTTTGTTCAAAACAATTACATGATTATTTGTGCCCCTTATAATCTAAAGTGTTACCATGGGATTGAACGACACAAATTGCCCACTAACCTTTGAGAACTCCAAATAATCATATAATCTGCATAGCATAAATAGCCATGTGATCATTGCACATAAGCAATAATGACCATTTAATTCCATGGTTGGCTGTGCCTTGTAACAGTGACTTAGGTGTGTGGATGTCCACATAGTGGGATCATAAGGTCTTGGAAACTGGGCATGATCTTGGTGGGGTGCTTTACAGCAGTTACAAACACTAATGAAAGGTAGGTCTTGAAAACTGGCAGCCATGTAAAGACAGGAGAGAGGGAAATCAGGCCTTCTACTTCTTTGGGGAGTACAGTAAACGGCTCCCTTCTTTTCATAGAAAGTACCGTAATGTAATTCTTGAAGGAAGAGTTCCTGTTCTGCTGGTGAGCCACACTTGGGGAGGTAAGCTAAAGCCACCCAAAAGGAACCCAACAAAGGCAGATAAATCCCCAGACCAATTACCTTCCAAATAAACATTTCATGTGTACGTGTGTGAGGAAATTGGGCACTGGAGTTATAAGAGGAGCTAGAACAGATGCACCAGGAGTTGTAGGTACAGGGAACCAGCATAAGACTTTAGTCAATCATTCAATCAACAAGATATCAGGTGATGGGAATAAAAAGGCAAAAATGAACAGTTCTCTGTCCATATGGTGCTTACATTTTATTAGTGGAAACAATAAATACAAAATCAATCAATACATATTTATTAACTGCTAGGTGCTGTTCTAAGCATTGGGGTACAAAGAAAAAAACGAAATAGCCCTTGCCCTCTAGAAGCTTACACTCTATCAAATGACAGAATCGAGGTACCTGGATTTGAGCCTTGGTCCTGTCACAGCTGGGTACTCTTGGGCTAGTTACTTCTTTCTTTCTAGGCCTCAGTTTTTCATCTGTAAAATGAGAGAGTTATACTAAAAGATCCTTTAATTTACTTCTAGTTCTAACATTCTTGAGTTCTGTGATTGTTTAAAAACAAACAAACAAACTAAAAACTAAAACAAAGCAAAAACAAAAACCCTACCGAGGAGTCAGATTCTGTTTCTGCTTCTAGGTCTGCTTCTAGGTCTGATAGAGAGACAGATCCCAACTGAGCCGGATGTCTTCAGGTGAAACAGGAGTAACTGACCCAGCTGGAGAAATGTATGTACAATGCCACCCTCCCCTTCATTCCATACTTACAAAGGCACCCATCATGTGGCAATTATGTTGACATCTCTCTGTTTAGGACAAGAGACACAGAGAATCTTGAGAGAGCCTATGTGAACCCTTAGCTTTCTGGCTCTTTATCTCCCTGCTCCTCCGAGCCAGATGCCTCCACTCCTGCAGGGAAATTGTCTGCCCCCATTGTTTTGTCTCCTTATTGGACAGGCAGAGATTTTGAGGAGAGAGTCACTTGTGACCCTGCCCTATGGCCAGGTAATGGAGGGTTACTCTTAGTCTTCTGGTGGGAGTGACCAGTATGTGATTGATAGCTGAGGCTTCAGTCAGCACAGGTCCTTTAAAAGCATGCTTAAGCACCATCAGACCTTTCCACCTGACTTACCACTGAAAACTCCTATATGTGCTGCTGCTGCTCTCAATCTTCAGAATCATAAAAGAATACTAAAAATGAATTAAAG
Organism: Trichosurus vulpecula; assembly: GCF_011100635.1. NCBI lineage: Eukaryota > Metazoa > Chordata > Mammalia > Diprotodontia > Phalangeridae > Trichosurus > Trichosurus vulpecula. The sequence continues at coordinate 180,903,602 of NC_050575.1, read as the reverse complement.
TCTGAGGAATGCCATGGAGATTTTTCTCTAAAGGCCCAGAACAAGGATGAATGAATGCAGGGAAGGGCAATCTTGACTTTGTTGTAGTTCTCCACCTTGACAGTCTCAAATGTTTAGTGTGGAGGTAAAATGAGCTTATTTGTGGCTAAGATAGCTTATTTTAAGAGGTTGGAAAAAGTGAGACTTCAATCTAGCTATACTGTTACTAGGTCTGGACCCAAAGGAGATCAAAGAAAAGGAAAAGTACTAACATGTAAATATATGTAGTAGCTCTTTTTGTAGTGGCAAAAAAAAAAATGGAAACTGAGGGGAGGCCTACCAACTGGGGAATGGCTAAACAAATTATGGTATATGAATATGAAGGAATACTATTGTGCTATAAGAAATGATGAAAGGGATGGTTTCAGAAAAACCTGGGAATACAATACAAACTGATGCAAAGCAAATTGAGTAGAACCAGGAGAACAATGTACATAGTAATCACAATATTGTATCTATAATCTATGTATGTATCTATGAAAGACATTACAGTTTTGATCAATACAATGATCTATTAAAACTCCAAAAGACTCACGGTGAAAAATGCTTTCAACATACAGATAGAGAACTGATGGACTCAGATTGCAGATTGAAGCATTTTTTCTCTTCTTTTTTTTTGTTCCCCTTCCCCTAAACATGGCTAATGAAGAAATGTTTTGTATGACTTCATATATGTAATGGGTATCATGTTTCTTGCCTTCTGAATGAGTGGGGGCAGAGATGGAGGGAGGGAATTAGGAATGGAAAATAATTGTTTTAAAAAAGGAAATAAAAGAAAAATTAGAAAGTCACAGAAGCATATTAGCTTCTTGGAAGCAAGGACTGGTATCTCGTTTTGTTTTGTCTTTGTATCCTCAGCACCTAGAACAGTCAGAGCCTTACCCATTAGTAGGGTCATAAATTAAGGGCTGGTAGGAATCCTAATAGACATAATCTAGTTTAACCTTATTTTACAGATGTGGAAAGTGAGGCTCAGGGAGGTAGGTGTGACCTTGCCAAAGTCACATAGGTGGTAAGTAGCCAAACTGGGGTTGAGTCCACATCCTCTGATTCCGAATCTAGCTCTCTATCAACTATGCCATGCAGCCTCCAATAGAGTAGGTATTGAATAAATGCTTATTGAATTAAATATTCTTTGGATTCCCAGTGCTTCATGAATGCTTGTCCATTGCTTAAGCATAGAGGAATCTTTGGTATCCTGTAAATGTTCCTACTTCTAAAATGTTTGCAAAGTAGGGGAGAGGGGTGCTCATAGGTGAGGAAAATAGGAAGCTGGGAGTCCTTAAGATATAGGGGTTCTCCATGTATCCTTGGGGATAGTATTTAATAAATGCTAAAGTGCTGCAGTAAAATGAACCCAGTTTTGTAACCAAACAGCAATACCCATGTTTGTGGATCATGGACTCAACTCTGTCAGTCAGGAAATCAGTCTAATAAATCAAAGCTGAATGTGCTCCACCCCCAGACAATGCTTAGGCACAGGGTTTTCCAGTGAGAAACTGGCAGCTGCCAAAGCCACACTCCTCCCATCCATCCAGATTTTCCAAGCTGAAGTTTTTCTTAGTAGAAAAGAAAAGGAAAGGGAGAAAATGTCAACTATGTGAATTTTCTAAGTGTACTGGGGAGTGATTATTAAAAATGGCTAGCTTAAGGTGGTAGGCTTGGGTTTGGATGCCATGGAGGGATGGAGGTAGGTAAATAATTCCTGAATCTCCATTGGAGAAAGGCTTAAATGACAGAAGTCAGGTCTGGACCTAGGGATGGGGAGAGATGTTAATTGTAATTATAACAACAGCAATAATAATAACATTATCAAAGTCTAACTCATCATTCATGCCAACCTCTCATTCCTTACCTTGGCAGAACCAAGCAGGGTAAAGTTCTTGGGAGAACCTTAGGTGCCCTGAGATTATTATAGGAGTTTAGCACAGTGCTTGGCATTTAGTAAGCATTTAATAAATGCTTCTTGACTTGCTTGTCAACTACAGTCAACACCTTGCATCAAACCCTGAAATGCTGTCAAATTGGGTTCTGGAGGTAATGTTGATTCTGTTAGTATATGGCCAGTGTGATACAATAAATAGTCAGAAGGTTAAGGACTCATAAGGGTCAAGAACTAGATAGGGTCTCATGGGGTTGCAACTTGATCCTATTTGAAATCTCTGTAATGATCAGCTTGCTGAACGAATGCTGCTCCCTCATGTTCTTGTTCCACAAGAAAGCAGGATGAACTGGAATGAGTTAGAAGAAATATAATCTCTCCAGCTAGGAATGCTTCTGCCTAAGTGGCCCTGATCACCAAAATGGGAAATCTGTGAGTGTGAATGACATGGGCTGAATAAATGAATACTTTTATTGTGCACTAGTACAATATCATGAAAAATTGGAAGCATCTTTCTCAGTTATGGTCCAGAGTTTCATACTTTTTGTTTTCTCAATGGTACCCTCAGCTTAAGTAACTCAACAATATATTTCTAATAAGAGCTGGCTAATCATAAATAAAAATAAGAAATTAAGAGACTACTAAAGTCTGAAGAGGGAAAAGTTGAAGCAACCAAGGTGCTTCAATTAAAAGCATCTACTTAATTTAAAACTCCAGAAATACTATTTTAAAATGAAAACAATACCAGTATCTTAAATTATCTTAAAAAGGAGATGGGTCTACTTAGACAGGAATTTTGATAACCTCTTTTTGAATTTGACAGCATGAATCTAACTAATATACTAATAATTAAACTAATATATAGTAATTCAGCAAATTTACATCAAAACAGTAATTTAAAGACATGCTATAACTATAATGAGTGTATATTTTCTCCCTCAACACTGGACAAAAAACAAAATTAGGGTTTGCAAATGATAGTACACACGACCATTGCCCTCCTGGTAATACAACTTCTCTGGCTTCCTTCAAACCTCAGCTAAAATATTACCTTCTACAAGAAGTCTTTTCTAGTCCCCCTTAATTCTAGTTCTTTCCCTCTGAGATTATCTCTAATTCATCTTGTACATATATTTGTACATATCTATTTATGTGCCTCCTCCATTTGATTGTGAGCTCCTTGAAGTCAGGGAGTATTTTTGCTTGGATTCTTAGTTCCTAGTATATTGAAAAATGCATAGTAGGCATTTAACAAATGTTTGTTGACTTGATTTATTGGTAAGAACTATAGGAGGAAAGATGCAGCTAACAAACAACACCCAGAAGGATAAGTGCTAAATAACATCTCGGCAGAAAGGATTTGAGAAAGCTATTAAAAATCCCCAGAATGGAAACAACAACCTCATAAAAATGTCAAAAGTAGATGATACAAAATTATAAACAGGCATGACTCAAAAGAGGAGATATGACACTTCAACTCTACCCCTTTGCAGAGATCTACAAATGTTGTTTATTACACATATTTTCAGAAATTTTCAATATGCTTATGAGTTATGCTGATTTTTTTCCATTTGCATTTGCTTTTTTATCTCTAAAATATTATTTGTGATACAAGATGGCTCTCTGGGAGAGGTGGTGGAAGAGTACTGGGGGGAACTGTGGTGATGTCAACAAACCAAATAACATCAATAAAATTTATTTTTAGTAGAAATTGATTTTAGGATTACATCAATATTTAATTGGTATATATGTAGCAGAAAACTTGAATGCCACTTTACTCAATTAAAAGCATTTTTTTGAATGTGAGATGAAATCTAGAAAACAAAAATATGTCAGAAATTCTATATTCTCTTAATTAGAAATTGTAAGTAAAATTTAAAAGGTAAGGAAGATACTAGTCAAAACAGCACAAAAAAGAAAACAAGCAATTCAACAACCACCCCAAACAGACACTTGAAAAGCAAGAACTTTGCAAGAACAAGAACCCAGGAAGAAGGAGAATGTGGAAAATCTCTGGTAGATTATCTGGCTGCAAGAAATCCAACAAACAAATATGTAAATTGGATTAAAGGAGTAAGAGCAAGCTTATACAATGTTAGTTAATGTAAGGAATGACAACACGGTTATGTCAAGGGATGTCACAAAAACTCTAGTTTCTTGACAAACTGAAAAGATGGTGAGGCCAGGAAAAATATATACTTTCTGTCTTATATACTTTGTAGTAGTAATACTAATAATAACTAACATTTATATAGGGCCTACTATGTGCCAGGCACTGTGCTAAGCTTTTTACAATTATTATTTCATTTGATTCTCACAACACCCCAGAGAGGTAGGTGCTATTATTAATCCCCCCCTTTTATTTACAAGTGAGGAAACTGAGGTTAAGAAACTTGTCCAAGATTACATAGTTAGGAAGTGTCTGAGGTCTGGGTTGAATTCAGGTCTTCATAACTCCAGACTCAGGGATCTAATCCAGTGCACCACTTAGTTGCTGGGATATAAATTTGCTAGTGGCAAAGCATCATTGCAGCTTTCTCTCAGAAACAAACCATGTTCTCTCTTGCTTAAAGGAATGAATAAAAGAATCTATAGAATATTTACCATATACCAAGCACTGTACTCATTGTTTGGAATGCATTACATAAACAATATAGTCCCTTCCCTCAAGGAGCTTACCTTCTAAAAAGGGATGACAACACATATAGAGGACCAGTGGCCAGTGAGGAGTGTTTGGCTTTGAAAGTCATAGGAATAATGAATAGAGCCATAAGGGGGTTGACTGACAGGTCCTTTCTAGTAGCAATTGCAATTTTTATTTGATTAAGGCTTCGGATGTGTGAAGTACAATTATGGAGAAGTGGTCAGAGAGAACATAGCTGGAATGTAAAATGGAGCCATACTGTATGGGGCTGGCTAGATATAACAGACCATGTGAAGCACTCACCAATCAGGACATCTTGGGTCCTTGAGTGCAAAGTTCAAAGGTTTAAGCCTCTCAGGGTATGGTCTCTATTTCAGAGTAGCAGAATGGAAGATAAGAAAATGGCCATAGTATAAAAGTGAGTAAAATATTACATATCTACTACCAAAAGGTGAGAATATCAGACCCCTCCAAATACAGGCCAATTATGTCGTTATATGCTTTATACTGAGCCACAAATTGTATCGCCAAATTTGAAAAAAATCATAAACACATAAGAAAAAGCAAAGGAGGAGCAAAAAGAGTGTGACAGGAAGTTCTGGGGTTGCCAGCAATATTTAAACAAGCTGCCTGAGACCACTTTAAAACTACCCCTATTTATTATTATGTTGCCTTTGACTCTGTTTTACCCTTATGGTTTTTTCATGTACCACAAATATACAAATTAGACCCTAGAGGAGTGAGAGTGCTAGAGTATTTTATGTCAACGTGAAAAATTGTTCTCTATTTAAAATATGGAAAGATTTGATAGAGTGGATTGAGAACTAGCCTCAGAGCCAAGAAAACAGGGTTCAGATTGTGCTTCTGATACATTGGCTGTGTGACCCATGCTAAGTCGCTTAAATGATCTTGGCAACTTTCTGAGAATACAGATAGCAGAGAAAGAGCCAGCTTGCATTGGTAAGTAACCAGTCAATCAAAAAACATTTATTAAGTGCCTACTATGTATCAGGCACTGTGCAAAGTACTGGGGGTTCAAAAGGAGTCAAAAAATAGTCCCTGCCCTCGAGGTACTCACAACCTAAGGAGGGAGACAAAAAACAAACAAATATATACGAAAAATTATATACAGGATAAATAGGAAATACTTAACAAAAGGAAGGTATTAGAATTAAGAGGGATTGGGAAAGGTTTCCCTTATGGAACTAGGGAAGGCAGGAGGCAGAGACAAGGAAGGAGAGCATTCAAGGCATCAGGGAGAGTGAGGAAAAATGCCAGGAGCTGAGAGATAGAGTGTTTTGTTCATGGAACAGCAAGGTGACCGATCTCACTCAATTAAAGAGTATATGACAGGGAATAAGGTGTAAGAAGACTGGAAAGAGGTTTGAGTACCAAGCAGAGGATTTTCTGTTTGATCCTGGAAGTGATAGGGAGCCACTGGGGTTTATGGAGTAGGGGAGTTACATGGTCAGACCTGTGTTTTAGGAAAAACACTTTAGGGGCAAAATGAAGGATGGATTGGAATAAGGAGAGAATTGAGGCAGGCAGACCCACCAGCAGCTATGGGAATAATCAAGGCATGAGGTGTTGAGGCCCTGCACTAGAGTGGTAGAAGTGTTAGAAGAGAGAAGGGGACATATTTGAGAGCAGACATCCCTGGGCAACAGCTTAGATAGGAACAACGGAGGGGAAAGGAGGTATGAGATGGAGAGCGGAGGATGATTCTTAGGTTGTGAGCCTGAGGGAGTGAGAAGATGTTGATGCTCTCCAGTAATAGGAATGGTAGGATGGCAAGATGGTTTCAGAGGTAAGATGAGTTCAGTTTTGGACACGTTGAATTTAAAATGTCAATTAGACATCCAGTTCGGAGATGTCCGAAAGGGAGTTGGAGATGTGAGATTGGAAGTCAACAGGGAGTTTGGGACAGGATGGGTAGATTTAGGAATCATCAGCATACAGATAGTAATTAGCTTCATGGAAGCTGAAATAGTATATAGGGATAAGAAAAGAAGGCCCAGGATAGAATCTTGAGGGATCTCTACAGTTAGAGGATATAATCTGGAGGAAGAACCAGCAAAAGAGACAGAGAAGGAGCAGTCAGATAGATGGGAGGAGAACCCAGGAGAGAGTGGTGGCCCAAAGAGAATGTCAAAGGAGAACAGGATGATCAACAATGTCAGAGACTACAGAGAGGTAAAGAAATGAGAATAGAGAAAAGGCCATTGGAAATGGCAACTAAGAGACCATTAGGAATTTTGGTAGAATGATAAGATTGGAAGCCAGATTAGAAAGAGTTAAGAAGAAAGAGAGAAGAGAGAAAGTGGAGGCACCTATTGTAGAGGGCCTTTTCAAGAAGTTTAGTTAGAAAGGGCAGAAGAGATATAGAAAGACAGTTAGCAAAGACGAAAGGATCAAGTGAGGGTTTTGTCGGAATGAGGGTAACGGACGTGTTTGTAGGTAATAAGGAATAAGCTAATAGACAGGGCAAGATGGGAAATAATTGATAGAATGGGGATGACAAAGGGAACAATCTGTTAAAGGAGATGGGATGAAAGGGAATCATTTGAGTAGGTAAAGGGGTTAGTCTTGGTAAGGAGTAAGGGTACTTCATCATGTGAGACAAGGGTGAGGGAGGACATAGGAGGAGAAGGAATCTAAGTGATATGAAGTGAAGAAGAGGAGAGAAGAGGAAGATTTTGGTGAATGGTCTCAATTTTGTTTCTGTATGAGGCAAGATCCTCATTTGAGAGAGGAGGAACCATGAGAGGTTTGAGGAGGGATGAAAAGGTTTGGAAGAGCTTCTGTGGAGAGTGGGATAGTGAGTTGACAAGGCAGATTTAGAAAGATTGCTTAGCAGCAGTGAGGCCCAGCCGAAGTTGTGTAACAAATTTATAATGAACACAGTCAGAATAGAGGAGAGATTTTCTCCACTTACATTTAGTAGCATATCTGTAAGAGTAAAGGCGGGAAATGGTGAGAGGCACCCAAGCCTGATGCTTGGGTTGAATTGACTCACCAAGCATTCAAGATACAGAAAAGAGGAGAGAGTGACTTATTCAATGAAGATGACCTGGGAGAGAATTGAAGAGTCAAAAGATTAGAGGTCACTGGGTGCATAAAAATAAAGCAAGTTTCTTCGCCTAGGTGTTCCCTATGTGATTGAAATCATAACTTCAGTCCTTATCAGTACTCAAAACATGTAATCAATAAAATAACATTACAAACAATTTGTATAAAACAGGATGTTTTCAGGCAGACTATTTAAGCCCATTATCATTCTGCCTAACCTTAAATCCATTGTCATCTCTCCCAAAAGGCAATAAATATGGCCTTCAAATTAAAGAAAGAATAGAACCAAAGCATCTTATGAATTACTTGATGAACATGAATGATAACAAGCTCTATTGAAAAATGATTTAACATCTTCACCATGTGAGATCTTTCTCCTTTGGTATCAAAATAACATTTGGACCCCATAAATGTAAAGCTTTTAATATCTGTCAAGCAAAGTTAGAGACTTCAAGCTTGAATACAGAAATCAAAATTAATAGATGAAAGTCAATATAAATCTAGATGATAAATACTTATATTATAAATGCTCGGAATATGTTGCTAGCGTATTTTTTCCTCTACCTTTTTTATTTGCTTAATATCACAAAAATCTAACAACATCTCTTCTATCATCTCTGTCCTATTAAATTCCCTCTATCCCCTTTGAAGATATTAGTCTTCTGAGAGAATGTTTTTCTTCACCCTCCCCCCCTTCCCCTCAATTATTATGTAAACAATTAATAATCAATTAATCTATCCCAATTGCTCAAATATATTTAGGTTCTAAATTTTTTTTCTTGAATTTTGTTTTTGCATTTCAAAAGTATCCACTAAGCTCTGGTCTTTTTTTATCAGGAATACTTGAAAGTCTGTTATCTCTTCAATGATTATGTTCATTTTTTTGCCAGGTAAATTATTTTTTATTGTTAACCTTTATGTCTTGCCTTTCTGGAATATAATTTTTCTAATATCTCCTTTGCTTTAAAGTAATAGCTTCCAAATTTTGTGTGATCCTGACCATGGCTTGATAGTACTTGAATTCTTTTTTTTACTGTTAGTTTATAGTTTGTTTTTTTTTCTTTCAATGTGGACTCTTTGGATTTTGTCCTGGCCTTCTTGGGAGTTTTCATTTTGATATTTTTTTCAGGAGGTTACTTGAAGATTTCTTCTACTATAACTATGTCCTTTGGTTCAAATAGGTCTTGGCAGTTTTCATTAATTTTTTCTCAAAATTTAATATCAGGTTCCTTTTGGATATAGGCATGATGATTATTAGATTTTCTCTTCTTTTGCCTATATTCTAGGTCAGTTATTTTTGATAAAGAAATATCTTGGATTTTTCCTTCTTCTTTTTTGGCTTTTGATTTTGTTCTAGTATTTCTTGTTGTCTCATGTTGTCTCAGGCAGTCATCAATTTCTCTTCGGTGCATTATCATTTTAAAGTCGTCTGTTACTTAAGTAAGGTTCTTGTACTAAGCTATTTATTCTCCTTTAACTCTTTCTTCTACAGCAGGAATTCTATTCTTTGTTGTTGTTGTTATGGACTCTTTTGGTTGTCTGGTGAAGCCTATGGACCCTTTCTTAGAATAATGTTTTTAAATGCATAAAATAAAATACATAGAATTACAAAGGGAATCAATTATATTAAAATTCAATTGTCAAAATATCTTTTTAAAAAACAAGTTCCCAGTTCCCAGATTAAGGATTCCTGATTTAGAGCTCTTACTTCTAGAGCTCTCATTTTAAATCATTTCATCTAGTGTTTTCATTTAATTTACAAAAAATAAAAACTTACTTTATTTCTTCCCGCAATCATAGTAAACCTTGTGACAAATCTGTTTTTGTTTGTTTTTGCTTGAAAGATAGAATAAGATAATATTTGTAAAGCACTTTGTTAACCTTAAAGTGCTATTTAAATGCTAGCTATTATCATTATGTTAGCAATTATAGCTGTTGGGAATTTTTTCCTTCTGTATTTGTGTCTTTGGCATCCTTGGATCCATGGTATTCCTTTATTGTCATTTTTCCTGTTTGCACATTTTTAAGCCTTAATTCCACTATTCTGACTTTTTGTCAGAGTCCGGCTCTGCACACTTCTGAAAGGAATGATGGCTCTGCTCCCACCACTCCTTACTATAGCTGCAAGAAATTTCTCAATAGTAGCCTTATTCTGCCCCCCACCCCCGCCCCAGCCCCCAACCAAAGGTATCCATGTGGCTGCAAATATCGGGATGCCATAAAGTCAGCAGCAAACTCTTGCTAGAGAGACAATGTCAAGAGTTTATCAGACTTTCATCTGAATCATATTGAGCAATGACATGGAGACTCTAGAATTCAGGGCAGATGACACTATTCCCACAGCTGGAAAGGTGACGGCGGGGCTTGTAATTGTCAACAGGGGAACTAGATAACATTTTACTTGGCAAGGTGTAAATAGCCATTAACCACTCTGTAAATACATGGCAAACTATGTGGATGTAATTGATTAGTAACTGTCATGTAATTGCAGAGTAATCACATGGTTATTTTTGCTTTGCAAATTAAAGTGTTACTATGAGATTGAACAATTATGCTGGGTAATTATACACTGATTCACATGCTAACTCTGAGTAAAATCATCAGGTAATCCATAGGATATGTAGTTACTGTACAAATATGGAGTTGTTATTACCATGTAATTATACATTAAAGAGAGAGTAGTTGGCCTTGTAAATTCACATATTCCAAATGAATATCCATTCTATCTGTCCCTTCCTTGCTTCTAGACACTGCAAGTCTTCATGAAAATCTTGCAGTTCCTTGTATCTTCTTTGCTTCGTATGATGAAAGTTTGTGAGGAAGCTCTAGTGAAAAGACTTGACTCAAAGGATATGTAGGGGACCAGAAAATACCTTTCCACAAAGATGAAAATACTAGATGATAATCATGACATCTGAGGTGATGCAGGGGATAGAGATCTGGATTTGGAGTTTGGAGAACCTAAATTCAAAACTGTGCATAGATATTTACTAGCTTTAGGACCCTGGGTAAGTCACTTAGCCTCTGCCTCAGTTTCCTTATCTGTAAAATGGTGATAGCAATAGCATCTACCTCTCAGGATTATCGTGAAGATAAAATGAAATAATATTTGTAAAGTGCTTTGCAAATTTTAAAGTCCTATATAAATGTGGCTGATGCCACTGCTACCACTTTTGCAGAGTGCTGCACAAGTTCCCCGGCAGTTAGCAGCTCAGTCATAACCGCTATCTCATAGATTATTCATAACAACCTTCTTGGGCAGGCCAAGCAAGTGTATATTATTATTGAGGATGTGTGGTATAGTACAAAGAGCAGCGGACTTGGATTCAAGTGAGACTTGGATTCTAATCTTAACTCTGACACTTACTAGTTACATGACTTTGGGCAAAAATCACTGAACTTTTTCTGAGTTTTAGCTTCCTCATCAGTAAAAACCTACAGACACCGCTAGGAGGAAAGCACTTTGGCAAGGATCATATAGAAATGTGAGGTGTTATTGTGTCAGATAAGCCTTAGAGTTAAGGGTAAGCTGGCTCCAGGTCAAACTGGAAATTTTCACTGTGAGTATTTTCACCTTGGAAATCAGCAAATACTAAAAATCAGGTATTGATTCACTGTTCTGTTGATTGTCTAGACTTAAGAAAGTGAAGGAGAAAATTTGAATAATATATATTGTATGTTCTGCCCGCCCCCCACCCCCAACCCTGAGAATTGTTTGTTAAATAATTAACGGCTCACTGATGCCTAGAGTGCACCAAGAGGAGTTAGGTAAGCCCCTGCTCTCTCCTACTATCTTCTGATAAGATGGAAATTCTCCATGTTTTGGGTCCTCATTGTTGCACAGATAAGGCTTTTTTTCAGGCACTGATTCAAGTTCTCAGCTCACAAATTTGTGGTAAGAGTGAGGATTATATGAGTTGGCACCTCAAGAATCAAAGTTCACACATCTGAAATAGCCCTTGGGCTTGACCTTTAAAAGATAAGTACTGGGCTCAAGGAGACTGGAAGAGGGACCTGTGGGACCTGTGCGCTCGGACAGCCTCTATAGGGAACCATATGTACCATCTGGCTACAAATTAAGATATAAAAAGAGACAGTCTCTTAAAAAATAATATTTTATTTTTTCACCAGTTGTGTATAAAGACAATTTTTAATATTCCTTTAAAAATTTTTGTTTTGAATTTTCTTTATCCCTCCCTCACCTTCCCCATCCCTGAGACAATTAGATAAAGGTTATACATGTTCAATCATGCAAAATATATTACTATATTATGAAAGAAGACACAGACCCAAAGGAAGAAAAACCTGAAAAAATACAGAAAATGAAAAATAATATGCTTAGATCAGCATTCAGACTCTATCAATTCTTACTCTGGAAGTGAATGGCATTTTTCATCAAAAGTCCTTTGGAATTATCTTGGATGGCTGTATTGCTGAGAATAGTTAAGTCATTCACAGTTAATCATTATACAATATTGCTATTACTGTGTATAATGTCCTCCTGGTTCTGCTCATTTCACTTTGCATCATTTTATATGTCTTTCCAGGTTTTTCTGAAATCTGCCTGCTCATAATTTTTTATAGCACAGCAATATTCCATTAAAATCATATACCACAACTTGTTCAGTCATTCTCCAATTGACGGTATCCCCTCAGCTTCTAATTCTTTGCCACTACAAAAAGAGATGTTATAAATATTTTTGTACAAATAGGTCCTCCCCTGGGGCAGCTAGGTGGCGCAGTGAGTAGAGCACCAGCCCTGGAGTCAGGAGGACCTGAGTTCAAATCCAGCCTTAGAGACTTGACACATGTACTAGCTGTATGACCTTGGGCAAGTCACTTAACACCAATTGCCCTGCCCCCCCTCAAAAATAAACCAAATAGGTCCTCCCTTTTATCTCTTTGGGAAACAGACATAGTAGTGTCATTGCTAAATCAAAAGGTATGCATAGTTTGATAACCCTTTAGTCAGTTTTAAATTGCTTTCCAGAATGGTTGGATCAGTTCACAACTCCACCAACAATGCATTAGTGAAAAAGGACAGTCTTAAAGGGGGAAAATGTGGTCTGACCCAAGAAAGATGCTAGAGCCCATACATGAGTAAGAGTCTAGGAATTCTGTACCTCAAAGAGAAAAGATGAGGCATTTGACAGAGATGCTTAGCCTCGCTTGACTGTGGAGGTTCATCCAGGATGAACCATCTGCCCAGACCAAAGGAGAAGTATCAACACAGCAAGACAACAACATATCAAAGAGCAACCCAACTTTTTTTTTCTTTATTGGTACTGTGAGTCATGTAGACTGTATAGGTCCTGAGGGAAAGTGGGAACTTTAAGAGAGGAGGATTGCTTGACATATTCCAGAAAGGAAAGAAAAGTAGTGCTCAGAGAAGAAATACGTGTGTGTGTGTGTGTGTGTGTGTGTGTGTGTGTGTGTGTGTGTGTTTTGGTGGGTAAAAGAAGGTTAAATGAAACTTACTCTATATTTAGGATAGAAAGGAACCTGTCTTATATTTTGAATCTTCTTAACCTGAGCTTACTGAAGACCTTTATTTTGGGTGATGTCAAACACTAGAGGCATTTTTATGAGAAACTCTCAAGATTGTACTTGATTCCATTGTTTCAAGACCTAGGATCAAATCACGACTTTCCTTCATTTTACAGATAAATTCCATGGAAACTAAATGATTTGTCCAAGAACAAACATAATTCATTGACAACTGAATAAAATCTCACAATTCAAGATCTTGCATGATCTCATTCATGCTTAACTTTGTAGCCTTGTTTTCTAGGTCACATGCCCTACACTTTAACCAAGGATCATGCCAAGACTGTTCTGTCTCTGTATTTTTAAGCACAATACCTTGTATGTAGTAGGGGCTTAATAATTTAATAATTTTTTTTTCAATTTTTGGAGACTCAAATTTGGTCATTCAAATTGGTGACTCTTCCTTCTCCTTGGGCTGTTTTCACCACATAATTCTATCTGTCTAGTACCCAATGTCACCTCTTGAAGAGAATCTTCCTGATACCTCTTGTCAAAAAAGTCTACCTCACCTGAATTCGTGGAGCATTTTTCTGCTCTGATCTCACTAATACTTTCTACTTTCTTCAAGTTGAGCCACATTTATTAAGTGGGAAAGGGCAGAGAACTTTGGTAGGCATCGATGGTGAAAAGACATACATAGTCCCCATCCTTGTTTCCTAATGCTTGCTGATTGCTTGATGAGAAGATATGATGTGTATACAGCTAAATATAATATAAAATGGAACATTGTCAGGGCTCAAAAAGGTGGAAGCAAAATACTACGTGAGTTGTGAGAGGAGTAATGTTATTACTGATCAGGAGGATCAGTGAAGAATTCCTGGAATAAGGGGCATTTGAGTTGGATTTTTAAGGATAAGTAAGAATTCAATAGGTGAGAAGGTAGGGAAAGGCATCCCAGGCAGAGGAAACAACATGAGGAAAAGACTGGAGATGGAAGTTCAGTGCATGTACAATGAGTAATCTCGTTTGACTTTTCATCTAAGCTGTGAAGGCTATAGTATGAGATGAGGCTACAATGGCAGAGGGTAGCTAGGTGGCACAGTGGATAAAGTACTGAGCCTGGAGTCAGGAAGATTCCTCTTTCTGAGTTAAAATCTGGCCTCAGACATTTACTAGCTGTGTGACCCTGGTCAAGTCACTGTTTGCCTCAGCTTCATCTGTAAAATGAGCTGGAGAAGAAAGTGGCAAACTACTACATTACCTTTGCCAAAAAATCTTCAAATGGGGTCACAAAAAGTTGGACAAGACAGAAAATGACTGAACAACAATGACAAATACAGGGCAGAGATGTACAAGGTTGTAGAGGGCTTTGCATGTTAGGCTAAGAAGGTTGGCTTTTGTTCAGGAGGCAATGTAAATTGTTATTGAATAGCTTGGAACTGCAGGGTTATGTGAACAGTTGAATGGGTTGGATGAGATGCCTTTAAGAGTCCCTTCAAACTCTGGGCTTTATGATTCTAGGGTAATGAAGGATAGTCTGGCAGTGGAATGGAGGGTAAATTAGAGAAACCAAAGAATGGCTAGAAAGACCTCCTGGTGGACTATTGCCATAAGCTGAGTGGGCGGTATTGAGATCCTACATCAGGGTAGTGGCAGTGAGAATAAAGAGGATGGTATGGATGATAACGAGTATGGATAAGTCACTTAACCCTGTTTGCCTCAGTTTCCTCATTTGTCAAATGAGCTGGAGAAGGAAATGGCAAACCACTCCAGGATCTTTACCAAGAAAACCCCAAATGGGGTCATGGAGAGTTAGTTGGACATAACTGAAACGACCAAACAACAACAAACGGATGATAGCAGGTACTGTAAAGGTCGAGTCTACAGGACTTGAGAGATGAGAGAAGGGAAAGCCAAAGATAAACCTAAGGTTTTAAACATGGGAGACAGAGTGAATGTTGGTGCCATAGACAGGAATGAAAACAACTAACATCTATGTAGCAGGCACTGAGCTAAGAGCTTTACATTACTACGTCATTTGATCCTCACAGCCAACCTAGGAGGTAGGTGCTAATTTTATTCCTACTTTACAGGTTAAGTGACTTGTCCAGGGCCACACAGCTAGTAAGAGTCTGAAGCCAAATTTGAACTCGGGTCTTCCTGACTCCAGGCCCAGTGCTCTATCTGCTGAACCACTAGTTGCCCCAGTGACGAAGTCGGAAAGAGGGATTTGAGGATTAAGGTGAAACATTTAGTTTGGAAGCTGTTGAGTTTTATGGAACAGTAGAATCTTCAGGCAGCATGACAGAGAAAAGCCCTATATTCAAATCTTAGTCCCAATGCTTTCTAACAGTACCACTGTACTATCACTAAGTCACTTGACCTCTCTGATCCTCAGTTTTCTCATCTGCAAGATGGGGCTATTTATATTTGTACTACCAACTTGTCAGCATTGTAAAGAAAAGGCTGTGTGAAACTAAAGATTCCATCATTATTAATTTTTATAAATTTATTCATGTTCTCAGGTAGAGATATCCTGTGGGTAGTTGGGGATGCAAGTCTTATGCTTAGGCGATAATGCAGGTCAATAGATATTCCTTATAATTATCTGTGTTCAAGTTGTATTTCCCTAACCAGACCCTGAACCTTCACAAAGCAGGGTCTATGTATTAAGACTTGAATTGAAGCATTCAAGAAACCCATATCGAATGAATGGACAAATGAATTTTCTAGTGCTTTGTACTTTGTCACATTCATTCACTAAATATTTATTAAGTGCCTTCTCTATGCAGTGACTTGTGCATGGCAGCTCATTATCTCCACATCATGGAAGGCAAACAGACCTCCTGCCATAGAAAGGCAGAGGGAGTGATCTTTCCAACATCATCCAAAGTGGCCCCATCACGAAGACCACAACTTTGGAATTCCTGAGTTCAAGTCCTTGTCCATTTGGCTCTATATCTTCCAGAGGACGAATGAAGAAAGCCAGTCACATGTTTGGACATATTGTCTAAATGTCACTGAGTATGTTTACAGAGATTAACCATTTGGATTAGGGGCTGCGTTATTTATTTACCATCCAGGTATTTGCGGGCTAGGGAGTGAGACATCTGGTAGTCCCATTGCAACATAGGACCCCCCACCAAAGGTGCTGTTTAGCCACTCCACAGATGAACCTTTGCCCTCCATGACTGCAGATTAATCTTTATCCAACTGGGCGCAGGAAGGAGAATATAATCTGATTTGTCAAGTATTGAGAGAGCACATTTTTGAAACCTAGAATAGCCTTTCTTATTGTAGCTTTCCCCTCTGAAGGTGAAGGGAAGAATAGAATGACCAAGGGAAGAGGCAATGGATTTTAGAGGACAAAGTGAGAGGGTCACCTGGATCTGTCTGACACAGAATGCTAAATAATTATGAGGAAAGCAAACAGCGTGGCACATTCCATCTGCTCACTCTGTTCTACCTTTCAAAACCCTTTCACAACCTTCATCTTACCCAGAATCATAATAACTCACATTTCAATGGAGTCTTAAAGTTTGCTAGGCACTTGTGTCACAATGAATCTATAAAGCAGCCAGTGTATTTATTATAATCCTCACTTTGTAGATGGAAAAACTGAAACTCACAGAGGTTCAGTAAACTTTTCATGGTCACAGATGGGAAATGTCAAGCTGGTCTCTGAGGCCAAGTCTCCCGACTTTTAAGTTCAGTGTTCGTCATTATACCATGATGCTTCCTACCTCCTTGTGGCTTTGGAGAGCCACAGTGAATAAATGAGTGAATGAATGAATAAGAAGCATTAATTGTGCACTTTCTATGTGCCAAGTGGGGCAGGTAAGTGGAGCAGTGGATAAAACATGGGGCCTGGAGTCAGGAAGAACTGAGTTCAAATTCAGCCTCAGACATTTATTAGCTGTGTAACCCTGGGCAAGTCACATAACCATGTTTACCTCAGTTTCATTATCTGTAAAATGAGCTGAAGAAGGAAGTGGCAAAACACTCCAGGATCTCTGCCAAGATGCCAAATAGGGCATGAAGAGTTGGACACAAATGAAATGACTGAACAACAGCAGCAGAGGTGCCAAGTACTGTGCTTGGGATGCAAATACAATGGTGAGGTAGGTTTTGCCCTCAAGGAACTTATAGCCAATAGAGAGAAGCAACACATACAGTGGAGTGTTTGCCAGGGAAGGTTTGGTCCTGGAAGTCACAAGGATGGCAAATGGAGCCATGTAGTCAACTAACACATCCTTTCCAAAATTGATGGTGATACAGGGGCAGCTAGGTGGCACAGTGGATAGAGTGCCAAGCCTGGAGTCAGGAAGGCCTGGGATTCAAACCCAGCCTCAGAACCTTATTAGCTGTGTGACCCTGGGCAAGTCACTTAACCCTGTTTCCTCAGTTTCCTCATTTGTAAAATAAGCTGAAGAAGGGAATGGCAAACCACTCCAGTATCTTTGCAAAGAAACCTTCAAATGGGGCCATGAAGAGTCAGACAAGACTGAAAATGATTAAACCAAATAGGCAAGAGGAAAGATGTAGCAAAGCAATGAAAAGGTGTTGGTGAAGAGATATCCAGTGGTATGGGACACGAAAGGTGGGCTGATCTCACGTAGAAATATTATCTCTTGCATGCTATGGTAATAATGTGGAACTATCTTCAATGAAAGCCTGAGTTATTTATCCACATCCTTACAGAGTTGCTTCTTTATTAAAGGATGTAGAGTTTTAAGAAATGTTAGATATCTTCTCATCCAAGTCCCACATTTTACAGATGGGGAAACTGAGAAGCAGAGATGTTCAATGACATTTCAAACAGGTGGGGAGTGGCATAGCTGGAGTACAGCTTGATCCTCAGACTTGAAAAATTGAATGCTCTTTTTGTCCCTACAACTCAAAGAAAAAACTCCATGACAATCCTGTAGAGCATTATAGGAGAGGTTAGAGTTGAAAATACTGTGACACATGAAGAAAGGAACAGAAAGACCTAAAGACAGGAAATCTGGTTCCCAGATTCAAGCTTTGCCACCGTCTGACTTCGTTACTTTAAGCAAATCGCTTCTCCTTCTCTGAAGCTGTAAAATGAGGCTTTTGGGCTAGATATCCTTGGAGGTCTCTTGTAGCTCTAAATTTGTGGTCCTCTGTTGGAGGCAAAAATCTACAAGGATGTGCAGAAAGCCCAGGCTTTCCCTGAAGGTAGTTCTACAGTAATGGTTGGAACAGACAATGGGGGACCTTGAAAGCCCTCTTAAATCCCTTTACTGAAGAAAGGACCCTGGCAGGCAGGGATGGATGACCAGAAAAAAAGGTAATTCAAATACATCCTTTCCTTATGTCCATGAGCAATGAAAAAGCTCATTAATTAAACTTGAAGACAGAAAGGAAAGGTTGGAAACTATGCTAAAATAGGGTCACTTGGCACAGTACAGATGAAAGGCGCATTTCAAAAATGTACCCTGCAATTTAGTCAAAACGGAAAGGGCAAGAAGAAAAGGTCAATATTGTTTTAAATTAGACTAACAGTTTCCTTTATGTAATGGACAAACTGCAGCGTGTTTCCAGATGATTGGCAATTTAGCAGTTGAAAAAAAGGTTAAACTTATCAGCGCCCTGGTTGGTAATAAAGGAAGCAGCAATTTTAAGAAATCATACTTGCAGGTTGTCATTTCTGGCTCTCTGATACAAATTAACCTACTTTACAGTACTGCAAGTCTCACCAACAAGCCCAGGTGTTCTAGGAAGTGAGGACTCATCCCCATCCAGGTGTGCCCAGGGAGAATGAGGCTGTGTGGCCTTGAGGGCAGGGAGTGGGGGAGAGATGCCAGCATCTGGCATGGGAAGATTGGGAATGGGAGAGAGGCAGAGGATGGAGCCAGAGGCCTGAGTCCTTCACTTCAGCTACCTCACCTGATCAGAGCTCCTCTGATGAAGAGGCCTTTCCTGCTTCCTCAGTCCTTAGGGCCCTACCCACCCCTGTAATACTCTACATATTTTGCATTTATTTTTCTGTATACAAGCTGCTTCCTCCCCATCCCCCAATGGTATATATGCTCCTTTAGGGCAAGAACTCTTTTAGCTGGTGTTTAAGTAACATAGGTTGATTGAATGAATAATAGCATTTAATAGCTAGCATTTTTTTTGTTTGTTTTTTGGAGGGGGGAAGGCAGGGCAATTGGGGTTAAGTGACTTGCCCAAGGTCACACAGCTAGTAAATGTGTCAAGTGTCTGAGGTCGGATTTGAACTCAGGTCCTCCCGACTCCAAAGTCAGTGCTCTACTCACTGCGCCACCTAGCTGCCCCTAATAGCTAGCTAGCATTTCTATAGCACTTTTAGATTGGCAAAGCTTTTCATTTTATCCTTACAACAACCTTGAGAGGTAGGTCCTGTTATTGTCCCCATTTCACAGATAAGGAAACTGGGGAAGGCAAAGATTTAGTGACTTACTTAGTGCCACATAGTATCTGAGATCAGATTTGGATTCAGATTTTCCTGACTCCAGGTCCAGCGTTCTATCTACTGAGTGAATGAATGGATGAATGGATGGATGATATCTCAACCAGTCCCTTCGGTGTTTGTCTAAGGCTGTTAATATATACTCTAGAGCTGGGGGCCTCCCGAAATGCACAGAGCAGGTCATCCTGAACTTTTGTCAGAGATAGGGAACAAGAAAAACTGAAAATGTCATCTTAAAAGCAATCTTTGGGGACATTTTACCTGAGTCATAGCACTTCATTCTGGTTGTTGTTGTTTTCTTTCCTTTTGAAGATTCTCAGAGATTTTCTACTGAACTTTTATTGCAACATTTGTGTAACTAATTGTTTGTTTTTCTTTTGGTGTTTTTAGGTACTTGATGTGATTACTGCCATGTAGTGTGCTCTGCATTTTCTAACAGATTTGGAGTTCCTGATAGTGGAGCTGACGTTTTTTCAAGTACCACCACCTCTTCCTCAGAGTCATTAGCCAGGGGAACAACTCCTATAGAAAGGACCATCTCCATCTTTTGACCAATGGCCACCTGTGGAACAGGCAGGACAGTCTAGCTAAAGCAGCTAGACAACCTGAGGGAGAGATAGGAGGCAGCATATGCCAGGAAAGACAAACCACCACTTCCCTGAGCACCACTTCCTTTCAGATACCAATAAGATAGCCCAGGACCCTGAACCCAATAGCAACATCCTCCATGCCATTGATCCTGATTCTAGCCCAGGACCCAAAACTATCATTAAGGAGAGCAATCACTGTGGAGAAAGGGTCTACTCCACTCACCACCACCGACACCAGCAGCTGATTAACTGCCACTGAAAGGCCTAAGAGCCTTGGGAATAGCAACATCCACCCAGCCTTGTTTCCAACTCAACCCACATAGTCATCATTATTCTGGGAAGCAACCCCTGTGGAGATAGAAGTGGAAAACTGGTGCTGAGGGTATTGCAGCCCCTGCATCTTTAGCAACTACAGCTACTGAAGACCCAGAAAAGAGAGTTGTTCTGAACAAAGTCTCTGGCATTGTCAAATATGTCAACATCAGAAATAGATGAGTTTTTTCAATAGAAGTGACATTACAGAAGAAGCATTACTATCTGCTTTTCCACTGGATCCTAAAGACCATGAATCCTTTTCTTCTGACTTGGTGCTGAAATTCTCTGCATACATTGTCTCTGTCTATAGAATGTGAGCTTCTTGAGAGCAGAGACTATCTTGCTTTCCTATTTGCATCACCAGTACCTAACACAGTACTTTGTATACAGTAAGTGATTAATAGATGCTTTCATTCATTCATTCACTCTCCCATCAGACTACAAAAAATGTTCAAAAACATTTACTGTTTCTCCTTCATCGGAGTGGAAGCTCCCAGGTAATGCTCACTTGATGGAACTGGCCCAATATTACTGTTGTCCCCGCAGGTTTTTTGTGGGCCAATTTGGCCTGTGCAAGAAGGATGGATGGAGCAGGATAGAAAGAAAGAGAAAAAAGCCATCTTATTATCCTTTGTTACATGTATTGGACATGGCACACGTTTATAATTCCTAGATCTTGTGAAGTAGAACTGAAAGAACGTTCGATTTCCCTTTTAATATATGAGGAAACTGAAGCTCAGAAAGGAAAATCGTTGTGTCCAAGGTCATACAGTTAGGATAGAAATGTAAGGATTTCAGTCCAGACCTTTGGACTCCAAATCTAATATATTCTTTTTCATTATTCCATGCTACTTCTGCACAGCATGAAACAGATAAAAATCAATATATGGTCTGACCATCTAGATGTTTCCAACCAACAAAATATCAATATTCACCAATTGAAAAAATATCTACATTATTTGGTCACTTTAAAAATCTTCATTTGAATTTTGACATTGCATTGATGTAGCCTAGTTTTTTCCAATACACTGAGTTTCTTTTTTCATTCCAACATCTGGGGAGATGGTTCTCTGAGAAGGGAGAAACTTTGCTGAGAAAAGCTTTGCTGATTTCTACTCACAAAAAAGCTTTGCTGATCTCTACCCACTCCTAGCAAAATTCTTTTAAATATTAATTAGAAAAAGGAAGAGTGATAGGTAGCCTTCAAGGAAATATAGTAATGGTCATTAATAGGATATTAGGTGAAAAGGCAAGATTATCCATGTAGCGTTGGCCCACCAAATAGCTTCACGATTTATTCTCTGATGCCTAAAATCACTCTAAAAGGAGAAAAAAAAAAGCCCTTCCATTCACAATGAGAAGTAAGACTTAGAATACAGGTACCCAATTCCAGTACAAGAACTGAAGAAGAAAGATCAAGGACTTGAATTCACTGATATATAGAGACATCAGAAAGAGGGAGACAAGGATGTGATATGTTGCTGAACCGAGTGGACAAAGGTTAACAGTTTTTTAGAATTTTCTACCCAGTATAAGCACTGCTGTTTTGCATAGTCCAAGTAGGCAGCTGGGGTGAATTTAAACATTTTCTTGATGCAGTGTCTCTTAATCTATTTTCTACTTGTGGATGTAGAACCCTAAGGAGATTTATCTCATACTTATTGGTATGATAAGATCTAAGATCTAGATGGATTCTGACTATAAGTTTTATGACAGTTGAACTTAAAGATCTAGGGCATATGATATAGGATGGAGCAGTTCAGTAAAGAAGGAGAGCAACAGTAAACAGAAGAGTTCTAAGAAGAATTAAGAGGGCAGACATGATATCAGACTAAATCTGACTGAGGGGAAAGAGCTTCTTAACCATTGGCTGAGATAGCTGACTCAGAAGACCACAGAGAGCTCCACAGCTACTAGCTAAGAATACAGATTGAGGAGATCTGTAACCTTGACTGCAGGGGAAAGACTTACTAATCACAGCACCTCTATTAGATGGAAGACTGATCAATGGACAGCCCTGAGGACTGTAAGTGAGGTAAAGAAAGATACTGAGAGAGCAGGCTGGCAGAGCAAATGGTGCTTTCTGTGGAATCTCTTCTCTGTAGGGTAGAAGCACATTAACTATTCCACTCCCGCCCCCAGTGAATGGTGGAAGTAGCTAAAAGAGCTGGTGAAAGAACTGTAGTGATCCTATCCATTGATGTATGTTGTAGAGGGTATTAAGAGACCCTGAAAAAAGCCAGAGGTGATGGTTGGCTGGAGTATAGGGCGGCACCTAGCAGGGAGAAGTCTCTGGAGAAAAATGTGCGATGGGGAGCAGATCCAAGTGGAGAGAAACATAAATATTGATTGAAGACTTCAGCAGGTTTGCAGTTTTGGAGGTATGAGTTGTCCTTATGTGTTCCCTAACTACAAATTTCTATGGAATATCTGACGAGGTTAAAGAAAAATGATGATGGTAAGGAACCATAGGATTTTAAGGGTGTTCGAGACCCCCAAATACCGACACGCTGGGTCTGGCTGAAAGAATTCGACTCAAACCTTCTCAGCCAAGGAAAAAGACAACGTTTACTAATGATTTGCCATAATGGGTTGTCTTAAGAAATCCCACCTTTTGTGATGCTTATTTTCACAAGCAGGCCATATTCAACCTGAGTTAGATTCAATCTGAGCTAGATGGAATCTGAGCACCTTCATGGAGGCAAGATGGAGATTACATACAGAAAGATTGTGGGAGGAATTGAGGGGTGGTCCTGGGTGACTAGAGGAGGTGTTTAGGGAGGGTCTTGAGGAGGAGTCTAAGGAGGAGTTTGATGGGACTGGGGTGAGGTCAGACTCCAGGAACCAAGAGAATGGGACTAAGGGTGGGAAGTAGCTGAAGGCATAGATATTGATAGTATCTAGGGTGGGAGGTAGCTGGACCACAAAGGGGAAGGCTAGATAGAGATTTGGGCCTAATGATAATGTAAGGCTTATGGCCTCAGGGGAAGGCCGGATCTAATGGGAAGATTCAAGGAGAGTTCAAGGAGGCTCCTAGAGACTGTATGCCATCAAGTTCAAGGGGGTTCCCAGAGACTGTATTCCAGATTCAAGGGGATTCCCAGAGACTGTACCCTCATCATTCCCCCCTCAAACAAATGGGACTCAAATTCTTTTAGGGTCCAAGGGGGTTCCCACAGTCTAAACCCCATCATATCCACATGTGGATGTCTACATATTCCAAGTGTGTCAATGTTTCTCACACACACACACACACACACACACACACACACACACACATATCCTAAAAAGGCAAAATTCCCATTGAGTATTCGTGTATTTGTGGGGCATAAATTCAAAATGTATTATGGGGAAAGATACATAATTCAAATGATATAAAGATATAATATATATAATATAATAATATATAATATTATATATATATATATATATATATATAACAATTACAAAGATATAGAATGTTGTTACTTAATTGAAATACTTTTGTTGTGAACTAAGTGTATCATCAGGCTAACAGGTAAAAAGTAAAATATATTTGTAGAGGTTCAAGCAAAAGTTTAGAGATGATTTTAACTCAAAAGATACCCAGAACCTGGGATAGCTAACTAGGAGCATGGAGTAAGATTATACACATGCACAAGACAAGCTCTCAGATCCTCAGTTTCCTCATACATAAAATGAAGATTTTAATAATTTCTGATAATAATTGTACTAACAATTTCACAGGATCATGGGGGAAATGTATAAATTGTAAAGAGCTATGTAAATATGCATTTAAATACATATGATATATACACACATGCATGTGTTTATCTACATGTTTGTTTAGGAATAGGGGGTCCTTAATATTTACTTATAACAAGTATTTAAGTGAGAGTAAGCTTTGATGGAAAAACATAGGATTCAAGGGCATTGGATACCTGGCAGGGTGGAGTGGAGAGTAGGAGCACTCTGGAGGTGGGGGAGGAGGAACAAGCTAAAAAGGAGAGATGAGGCAAGATGGGTAATGGCCTTGCTTGGGTCTCACATGTCAAAGACAGTATGTTATTATATGAAAAGCACTGGACTTGGTATGTTATCTGCACACTGGCCCAGTCAAGTTTTGGAATGGCTCATCATCAGAGGGTAGGCCACTGGTCATAGCCAATTTAGCCAGAGAAGTTTAACTAAAAAACATAATCAGTCATGGTGAAGCCAGAAGCCAGTGGGCACTGAGAAAGGAATTATGCCAGGGGAGGTGGAAACTGATGTGAATTCTAAGTGACCTGTAGCTTGTGGGGACTCTGCATGAGAAACATGCCAGAGAGGCCTGAACCCAGTGAGATCTTACAATGTCTGAAATATATGGGCCCTCTGAGTGGCTATGCACCAGGGATAAGGAGGAGGCTGAACTCAGCTCTGATTGAGGACACAACAAAGTTGATTAAAGCTAGCACAAACTCTAATAATTAGGACCTGAAGCCAGGGGAATCTTGGTCCTGACCTGATCAAATAGAAATGGGGAACAGAACCAGCTCTCACTGGACAGTGCACAATGGAAGGAGGAAGATGCATGTCTTGGAAAAACATTTGGAGCCACATTCACAGACGAGACCAACTCAATAACCAGGCACATATGATGGTGTGCTTTGTAGAAAGCCTGAAACTAGCAAAGTTTTCAACATCCGACTGGATTCTATCATGGAATGGAACCAACTTCTGGCTGAGGATTATCCAAGGAGAAGGAAAAGGAGATGGACTATAGTCAGTGTTTACATGGAGTCATCACCAGAGGAGGTAGAAGGTAAAGACTGCAAGATGGGATCTGGTCCCAGCCAGCCTGTCCAGAACAGCAACAGCACCAGTGTCTAAACTACAGAAGAGATAGGGCAGAACAGAGCCTGCCTTGGAGGTTGTGGGAACTAGCATTGGTACAAAGTTCCAACCAAGTAACTGAGGCTAAAAATGGAAGCAAAGAAAAGAAAATAAACAGCACAATGAAGAAATAGATTAAGAGAAGCCTAAGAGGTAAACCTGCACTTTAGGGAAATCACTTTAAAGGCTAAATGGAGGGTAGATTTGAGAGGGGAGAGACTTGAGGCAGGCAGATCAACGGGAAGGCTATTATAATAACCTTGGCATGAGGTGAAGAGGGCCTGCACCAGAGTGGTGGAAGTGTTAAAGGAGAGAAGGACACATATTCAAGAGCTATCGTGAAAGTAAAATCAATAGGCTTTGGCAACAGATTGGATATGGGGGTGGTGGTGGTGAGAGATAGTAAGGAATATAGGATGACCCCTAGGTTGGGAGCCTGAGGGACTGGGAGAATGGCACTGCTTCCTCAGTAATAGGGAAGATAGGAGTGGGGGTGGGTAGACATTCAGTCTGAGATGTCTGAAGGCCAAATGGAGGTGTAAGACTGAAGTTCTGCAGAGAAGTTAGAGAAGGATAGATGTATTTGAGAACTGTCAGCAAAGAGATGGTAATTAAATCCATGGGAGCTGATGAGATCACTAAGTGAAATAGTATAGAGGGAGAAGAGAAGAGGGCCCAGAACAGAACCCTGTGGGACACCTATGGTTGGAAGATGTGATGCGGAGTCGGGAAAAGAGACCTTAAGAAACAGTTGTCAGATCAGTAGGAGGAAAACAAGGAGCAAGGGTGGGGAACCTGTGGCCCTCTAGGTCCTCAAGTGCAGTCCTTTGAGGGAATCCAAACTTCACAGAACAAATGGTTATTTGGACCATGTCACAAACAATGCTGCCGTCCCCCATCCATCCCTCCTACTCCTTTTGGCCAAACCATGCTTTTCTCTGAGATTTTGCTTGCATTTGTTGTGATATTTACCTCTTGGAGTCTACAAGTACTTGTGAAGTTTACCTCTTGGGCTTCTCCTAATCTATTTCTTTATTGTGTTGTCTACTTTCTTTTGTTTTCTTCAATTTTTAGCCTCAGTTACTTGGTTGGGACTTTGTGCTAATGCCATTTCCCACCACCTCAGAGATGATAAAATGACAATTGGAGGCAATGTGGGAGGGCCAGTACACTAAGGTATTAATGCAATGACCAATCATGGGTCCAGAAGAATGATGGTGAAACATATTTCTCACTTCTTGACTGTAGGCACAAAATAAAACATGCGTTTTCAGATAGACAATATGTGAATTTGTTTTGCTTGATTCCATTTATTTGTTACAAGGAATATCTTTTATTTGGGGGGAGAGGTAGTTTTAAAATTAAATTTTATTTTTTAATTATCAAGCACTTATTTCTTCTCCCTAAAACTTCCTCCTAGTTCCCACTAAAAACAATAAAGCAAATTAAACACTTGTGAAAATTACCATTACTGAATAAGATAAATTCTTGCATTGGCCATGTCCAAAAATATGTCTCATTCAGCATTTGGGACCATCACTGCTCAGGAAGTAGATAACATTCTTCATCATCAGTCTTCTTGAATCATGATTCTTCCTTCTTCCTTGTGTTAATCAGAGTTGTTCTTGTTGTTATTGTTATTCTTCTTCTCCTTCTCCTTCTCCTTCTCCTTCTCCCCCCCTCCTCCTCCTCCTCCTCCTTCTCCTCCTCATTCTCTTTCTCCTTCTCCTTCTCCTTCTCCTTCTCCTTCTCCTTCTCCTTCTCCTCCTCCTTCTCCCCCTCCTCCTCCTCCTCCTCCTCCTCCTCCTCTTTCTTCTTCTTCTTCTTCTTCTTCTTCTTCTTCTTCTTCTTCTTCTTCTTCTTCTTCTTCTTCTTCTTCTTCTTCTTCTTCTTCTTCTTCTTCTTCTTCTTCTTCTTCTTCTAACAATGTTGATGGTATAGAATAAATTACTCTTCCTGGTTCTCTTCACTACAATTTGTATCATCAATTCATGCAAGTATTTCTAGGTTTCCCTGAAAGTCTCATCAATTTTTACAGCACAATAATATTACATTACATTCATGTAGCATAATTTGTCTAAGCATTCTCCTATTGATAGGAGAAACCCTTTGGTTTCCAATTCTTTGTCACCACAAAAAAGAGCTGCTACAAATATTTTTGTATATATGGGACTGTTTCTCTTTTTTAATTTCTTCTTGAGATACAGATCTAATAGTAGTACTACTGGATCAAAAAGTATGCTCAATTTGGTAACATTTTGGGGCATAGTTCCAAATTTCTTTCCAGAATGATTAAACCAATTATGGATCCAGAGCTACTCCATTTTGAGAATCACTCCATATTGTTCTCACATATATGTCTGTACTCTCCCATTAGTGCTTGCAATGCAAGTAACCCAAAATAGGACATCCTGTTGTGCAACCTGTTCAGAGAGACAGCCTAGCCCCCTGCATGCTGTTATGCAGAAACTCCTAACCCCAAAACTGAGGAAAAGGGTTATTGTGTCATATTAGCTATAAGGCCCAAGAGGGACCTTAATAGATTAGTTTTTGCTCCATTCCCGCCTGTTCCTCCCTAAAATCTATATAAATCTTATATACTGCTCATCTGGGGGGTCTTTGCCTTTTTGAGACTCCCCTGTTGGTAAACTCAATAAACCATAGTTGGTCCAAAGTATGTTTCTTGGTCTGTATGTTGTTCCCAGCACCGACACAGTTCATAGCTTTACCAACAGTGCATCAATGTATCTGTTTTCTCATAACCTTTCCAACATTTTTCATTTTCCATTTTTGTCAATTTTTTTCCAATCTGATGGGTGAGAAGGGAAACCTTAGAGTTGCTTTAATTTGAGTTTTCTAGTTATTAGTAATTTGGAAGTTTTTTTCAATATGGCTATAGATAGGTTGGATTTCTTTGGAGGGCTATTGTTTGGGGAAGAAGTAGGGGAATAGTGATTGGGATGCAAGAAAAAATGAGACACTTAAATAATACACTTAGAAGAGCTCTAAGAAACTCTTAGAAGAGAGCAAAAGGAAAAGGGGATAAAATCAAACAGGACTGTGTTGGTGTTATCATGTTCAAGTTAATATATACTTTTACAGCAAGGGCTGTCTCCACATGTATCACAGGGGTGTTGCTATGTGGCTTGAAAGGAAGAAGAAGATTCACGGCTCTAGGCTCATCTCCCCATACCCTTCTCTGAGGGAGACTTTAATTCCTGCCAAGAAGGGAAGTAGGAAGTTGGGTTCAGATGCTTGGCCACTCTGTTCTCCCACAAGAGAGGAGGTACTGGGCTAGGATTGTATCTATCTGTTCCTTTAAAAATTATTAGCTTAGGGGATGTGGTTTTTTAGGTTTAAGCTAAATTTCTGATCTCTATTCCTTAATGGGAAAATGAAAGGAGGACCCCAAGCTCTATATCCAAGGCTTGACTCATTTCCCACCAAATACCAGTTCCATGATGAATACACATAGCAATTAGCAAAAAACAAAAACAAAACAAAACTAATTTATTGATAGCAAAATAGAAATCAGAGAGAAGTATCCATAGGAGGTTATAAACAAAACAAAAGAGCTCTCCCATTAGAAGTAAGGTACCTCATCTCAACCAAGAGACAGAGTCCTAGAACTCATCCAAAGGGAAGTTTCTGGAAATTGCTAGTGTAGCAAGCTGGGGAAAGGGAAGTGATGTCAGCATTTTCTCAGAGTGGAAATCTTTTCTCAACAATTCCACCCTACCCATTGCACAGGGTAATCTCCACCAATAAGCAAAGAGTCCCATACAATGGTGCTATTATTATCCCTACTTTACAGTTAGGGAAACTAAGGCAGACATCATTTTGACTTGCACGAGGTAGCATAGCTAGTAAATGTTTGGCTTGAATTCAATGATTCCTGAGATTCTGTCTAGTTCTAAATCTTAGATCTTCTTCACTCCTCATCAGCAACAGTATATTTCATTATTAGATTTAGAAAGTGAAAACATATTAATACTTGAGCAATGACTGCATTTTAGTTTTGAGTGGGGCCAGAAAAGGGATGATTTTTTTTATATGCTGTCAGCTTAGGTCCCTGCCAAACACTCACTGCATTATAAGGTAAGGGTAGTCATAGAATGAGATACTCACTTCTCACTAAAATTTGTTCTTTTGAAGTCAGTATGGCTTACATCCTATTTTATAGGAATACACATTTGCGGGGAGGATGATGCCTGAGGTGCATATTAAAAGAATAGAGGGATTCTATGAAGTGGAAGCAAAGAAGGAGTGAATTCCAGTCATGGGAGATGCCCATTGCAAAGGCACAGAGCAGGGGGATTTGAGGAACTGAGAGAAAGCCAGTTTGGCTAAATCACAGAATACGGGAGGAGGAGTCATGTCCAGTAAGACTGGAAATACAGTTCAAGGTCAGTCAGACAAATTTATGTTTTATTCTACAGGCAATAGGAAGGCACTAGAATTTGTTGAATAAGAGAAGTCACATGGCAAAGTTATGTACACGTGGGCTTAATGCATATTTCTTGAATTTAATATGGCTTGGGGAAACATGGTTTATTCAAAAGGACTGATTAGATCAGTAGTTGTGTATATTCGGAACATAGGTGGCACAGTGGATAGAGTGCTGGGCCTGATATCAGGAAGACTCATCTTCCTGACTTCAAATCTGGCCTCAGATACTTAATAGCTGTGTGACCCTGAGCAAGTCACCTAGCTCAGTTTGCCTCAGTTTCTTCATCTGTAAAATGAACTGGAGAAGGAAATGGCAAACCATGCCAATATCTTTGCCAAGAGAAACCCAAATGGGGTCACAAAGAGTCAGACATGACTGAAATGAGTAAACAACAACCACAACAGCAAATACGTATACAGAGAAAACCTATGATTTGAGACAGGGAACTATTGTTGACAGCATTTGGGTGAGAATCAATCTCAGGAGAAATATAAGTATTATTGTGGTGGGAACAAACTAATACCCAACCAGCTAAAAAAGGAAATGGATGAGTTCAGGAAATGGATTAAAATGTTAAAATAATAAGAAGCAATGTGGTATAACTGATAGAGAGCTGGCCCATAAGACAGGAAGACCAGGGTTCAAATCCAGACTCTGAGCAATATTGGCCGTATGACCTTGAATGTGTCATTTTGCCTATCAATACATTACATATTAGAAGATGGAAGCAAGGGAAGATAAATGAAAATAAAAGAACTGCATAAAGATAAGAGTAGCATAGTTCTGTAAGAATAGTGTCAAGAGTTAAGGTTCAAAATAAGCCATGATTGGTGAAGAATGCTAAGGACACCCAAAAGGACTTTTAAGTTACATTGGTATAAGGGCATGATCAAAGGAAGGATAGGGCTATTCCTCAGGATGGATGTGTTGATGATAACGAATGAGAGAAAGAAGTCAGAACTAATTGACTCAAATATTTCTTGAATTTTGTCAGCCAAGAATAATGATTTTTTTTTTGCCTCAGAATAAAAAAATAGTTAATAGGGAACTGAAATACAAATTAAAAGAGGAGAAATAGTAAGGTTCAATGAGTTCAAGCTACTAGGCCCAGGGCACTGAAAGAAGTGACTGATGAGATGGCTGAGTTGCTATCAGTGATCTTTGAAAAAATCATGAAAAAAAGAGAGGTGTCAGAGGACTAGAGACAGGCCGACATTGTCCCAATTTTCTAAAGAAGAAGGTGTATTCTTTAAAATATATATTGGTGAATTCAGCTTGATTCCTTACAAAATTCTAGGACAAAGTGTTAAAGGGATGCTTTTTGGGCAATTGGAAAGGAAAATGATGATTGTTAAACATCCAAATGGGCTCTTCAAGAACACCTCAAACAAATAAAATTATTTTCCTTTTTGTCACAGATATACTACTCTGGGAGATCGGGAGACGGACTTAAACAAAGTGTGCCTGGATTTCAGCAGACCATTGATGAAGTTTTTCAATTCATACTTGTGGACAAAATGGAGAAATGTGCACTAGATGGAGGTATGGTTAGAGGATTCATCAATAGCTGAATGATAGAATTCAAAAACTCAATTTGATAGATCAGTGTCAATCTAGAGGAAAGCCTCTGGTGGCATGTCCTTAGACCTGTTTTCTGTATTTCTATCAATGATTTGGGTAAAAGCATAAATGGCCTGTTCTTCAAATTTTCCAATGGCCCAAAGCTAGAAGGGTTAGCTAACATACTGGATGACAGAAGAAAGACCAAAAAAGATCTTTACAGGCTAAAATTATGGGAGGTATATAATAAGATGAAACAGTACAAATACATATAAGTCTTTATAATGGTTCAAAAAATAACTAGAAAATAGAATAGAATTGGGGGAGAGTCATGCTTAGACAGTAGTTAAAAGGAAAAGGATCTAGGGGAAAACTCAGTATAAACCAACAATGATATATGACATCCAAAAAACCCTACAACTAAAATCATGCTATATTAATAGAAGCATAGAAAGGCTGTATGGCATAGTGCGTAGATAAATGACCTTGGCGTGAAGAAACTGTGGATTGAAGGCCCATCTTTGAAACATACTGGCTAGATGACCCTGTCATTCAAACTTTCATTACCCCTGGCAACTCTGTAAGACTACAAATTGCCTAACAGTTGCTGACATGCCTTGGTAGAAGAAATTTTTCCACTGAGGGTTACCTACACCAATGAAGTAAAAAATGAGACAAAAGATAGAAGCATAACATCCAGAAGATGGACATAATACTCCCACAGTGCTCTTCCCTGGACAGACAACCTTGAGAGTATTTAGTACTCAGTTCTGGATATCACATGTTAGGAATGACCTTGACAAAAAAAGCATTGAAAAGAGGGTGACCCTGGCTGGAAAGAGAGTAAGAAAGCATGATATATAAGGTTTCATTGAAGAAACTGGAAATGTTTATCCTGATAAAAAGAGGGAATGAAAGAGATCTTTAAATATTTGAAAAATTGTATTATAGAAGATTGATAGACATTTTTCTTGGCCCTAAGGGGCAGGACTATGGGAAATGGTAGTGGGAGCGGGGCAATCGCAGAGAACCAGATGATGATGGGCAATGGAGGTGGTGGGGGGTGTCGCAGAGAACCAGAGTTAGGCTTGATATAAGGAAATATTTTCTAGTTATTTGAGCTGTTCCAAAATGAAATGGACTGACTCAAGGGTTAGTTGAGATTACTTGAGATCTTCAATTGGAAGATGCATAACCACTGGTTGAAAAAGGCATAGAGAGGATTCTTGTTCAGGTTCAGTAACTACTATATGATTGATGTACTGAGTTCCCTTCTAGCTTTCAACTTCTGTAATGCTGCATGGTCCAGTTGGCTTTGGTTTCTTCCTTCTTAGGCCATTGGTAATTGTAGCATTCATTTTGGCATTTAATCAAATATGGTTTGCCTTGGTCTATGTCATCTCTCAGTGAATTTGCACCTGAAGAAACCATGTCCTTTCCTTTTTCTATCTCCCCTACAGCACAACCTCTTACAAGGCTGGGCACACAGGGGTCTTATTAAATGGTGGTTGAATTGAATGGACCTGAACAGCAGTAACAGAGCTCTTTCAGAAATGCTTTGTTTGGAGGTTCAGAAATTAAACTGATGCCATTGGCTCAGATGATTTACTCTACTAGCCAGCACAGTATGAAGGACTTTTTCTAAGAGCTGAGTGACAGATTGGCCTGTGGCCAGACCAGGAGCAAAGAATGCCTTTAGTTCAGTCCTCTGCTGTAAACAGCATTCATTCTCCCCATGGGTCTGGGTTGAACTTCAGGCTCTAAGTTTATGATGGAGTAGGCTGAAAACAGGCATGATCATGTGTTCTCAGTCACAAGATGAGCTGTCCAGGGCTCATGTATCATGGACCCCTCTTGCAGTCTGGTGAAGCCAAACCTTTTCAGAAGAATATTTTTAAATAACTGAAGAAAATGTTAAATTTCACTTGGTGATTAAAAAAAAGGTGTAACATTTCCCCATCCAAGTTCACAGACCCTCTGATATCTATCCACAGATCCCTTTAGAGTCCATGGAGTCCCAGTTAAGAACCTTTGGTCTACGACAGGGGAGGGGAACCTGCAGCCTCAAGGCCACATGTGGCCCTCTAGGTCCTCAAGTGTGGCCTTTTGCCTGAATCCAAACTTCACAGAACAAATCCCCTTAATAGAAGGATTTGTCCTTTAAAACTTGGACTCAGTTAAAAGGCTGCACCCAAGGACCTAGAAGGCCACATGTGGCCTTAAGGCCCCAGGTTTCCCACCCCTGGTCTAGGATTATTGTTTTTGGCCTTCCATTCTTTGTCTTTTTAATCCTCTTATATTGTTCTTTCTCATTCTACTTTGCATTCTTGTTAGTGATGTCTTCCTTCCTACTAGACTATAAGCTCCTCGAGGGCAGCCAATGTGCTCCCACCAGTGTCTAGCACAAGAATACTCGGAATACTTCCTTTATGATGCAATACTTCAAAAGAGCTGTGATTTCTTCAGTATGGGTACTGCCTTTGACAGTACACAACTAGTCCATATATTACTAGATAATTTCTCAAGTTGCTTAGGCCTAATGTTTCCTGGTAATGGGCCATTCTCCTGGTAATGAGCTTCTCTGAATTTAGCCAGCCCACCCTTTGGATGACAAACAGGCACACAGTCTATGGTTAGGCCTATCTCAAAGCCTTTCTAGCCTTGTTGGTCTCCTCAGAACTTATGCTTTGTGATATAGCCTTCAAGAGTCCAGGGTCACCTCCATGGTATTAGGAAACGCTGAAGCATGGCCTTAGTAAAAGTTGCATTTAGCAAATTTCTACAAAATGTTTGTTGAATGAATAACTGATGATTTAAAAAATTTTTTAAATAATTATCATATTGAGCAGACTAAAGGATGCTGAAATCTGAGCATGTACACAGACTGTATGATATTCAAAAGATTCACTGCATTCTCTAGAATGAGTATTACCTGGGAGCTTACCAGGCTTTGTCAAGTGTCTAAAGAATTTGATTGAGGGTTTTTAAAAGGCTTTTCCCCATATAGGAAATGAAAAGCAGAATGGTTTCAGAAAAACCTGGGAAGACTTACATGAACTTATGCAACGTGAAATGAGCAGAAAGAACCAGGAGAACATGGTACACAGTGATAGCAATATTGTAAGGATGATCAATTGTGAAAGACTTTGCTACTCTGATCAAGACAATGATCCAAGACAATTCCAAAGGACCCATGCTAAAAAATGTTATCCACCTTCAAAGAGAGAGAACTGATGAAATCTGAATGCAGAATGAAGCAGACTTTTAAAAAATTACTTTATCTGTAGTGTTTTATTTTGTTTGAGTTTTCTTTTGCAAGATGGCTAATATGGAAATATGTTGCGCGTGACCTCACATGTATAATCAAAATAAAATTTCTTGCCTTCTTAAGGTGGGGGGAAGGGCAGAAGAGGAAGAGAGAATTTAGAACTCAAAATTTAAAAAAAGATTGTAAAATTTTTTACATGTAATTCGAAAATATTTAGCAAAATAAGAATAATTATGAAAAAAATAAAAGGCTTTTTCTTTGGCTTCTAGGATGTCAGAACTAGCAGTCAAATCAACATATCTGTATCTTACCACTGGACCTAGATGGCTCTGGAGGAAAAAGTGAGGCTGGTGCCTTTCGTATAGCCCTTCCTCACTTAAATCCAATTCACTTGCATGTTATGGCATCACCTCCCTGATGTCACAGTCATCTTCGAGAACAAAGGATAAGCAGCAAGCAAGCAACCTCAAAATAGTTACAATTTTGTACATCCTTAGAATTTGTTTTATTTCAGACTAAGCTCCTCTGTAATCTACCCTCCTAATTTCCTATCACCCCTTCTCCCTTTTCCCTCGTGTTTCACTGTTGAGTGAAATATATTTCTAGGTGAGTGTTCCCGTGAGCACTACACCCACTCTCTCGAGGAGAGTAATAAAATGCCTTCCTCTGACCACTCTGGTCTTGAGTTCTTTGGGTGAGAATGGGCAAATCACATGGATTTTCCTAAGGTCAAGTGAAGGGAAGCAACAGGCAGCGGAAGCTCGCTGGACTTGTCTTGGGGTGTCCTGTGATCCCCACTGTGGTGTTAAGAGGGCTACCACTCTGGATTCCCTTGGGGAACCTTGTGGTCTGCACGGCCTTCTTAAGGGGACATCACTTGGGACTTCTGGCCCTGTCTCAGGAGCCTTGTGATCTTACCGCCATCCTAAGGGGCCATCACTTGGGTCCTCCTTAGGGTCTGACCCCTAGGAGGCCCTGTGATCCCCACAGATTAAGGGATGGCTACCACTTGGTCTTCCTCTGGGAGTCCTGTGGTCTGTACAGCCTTCCCTAGGGATTATCACAGGGTTCTTCCTCAGGACTTTGGCCCTGCCTAGGAAGTTCAATGATCCCCAAAGCCGCGTGTTCTCACAATTTGGGGAAGTCCAGTGATCCCCAAAACCACGTTTCTCACAGAGGGCAATTTGGAACTATGCCCAAAGGGCTACAAAAATGTTCGTACCCTTTGACCCAGCCACTTCTAGGGTTGTATCCCAAAGAAATTCCACAAGCGGGAAAAGGACCCATATGTACAAAAATATTTATAGCAGCTCTTTTTGTGGTGGCTAAGGATTGGAAATCAAGGGGATGCCCATCAATTGGGGAATGCCTGAACAAGCTGTGTTATATGAAGGTGATATAAGAAATGGGGATGATACGGACTTCATAACAACCTGGAAAAACCTACACGATATAATGCTGAGTGAGCAGAGCAGAGCAGAGCCAGGAGAACATTACACACAACCACAGACATACGGATTCTATGAGGACCAATCCTGACAGACTTCGCTCTGCTCAACAACACAAGTTACAAAGACAACTCCAAAGGACTCACGATGGAGAATGCTATCTACATCCAGAGAAAGAACGATGAAGTATGAATGCAGATTGAGGCACACTTCATGCTAGCCTTCCCCCCCCCCTTTTTTTTTTCTTTTTCGCTCTTTTGTTTTTGTTTTGGGGTTAGTTTTTTTTGGTCCTGTTTCTTCTTTCACATGATTCATTTCATTGATCACAGTTCTTCTCCATAACTTGACTAGTGTGTAAATTAATTCAATGCGAAGTTATACCTGGACGCTATATGGGATTCCATCCCGTCTTGGGGAGGGAGGTGGGGAGGGAGGGAAGAAAATCTGGAATGCAAAATTATGTAGAACTGAGTGTTGTAAATGAAAAATAAAAAAATGCTGTAATTAAAAAAAAAAGAAAAACAAATCTGAAAACACAAAAAACAAAACAAAAAAAAAGACTGCCCCCCCCAAAAAAGAAATATATTTCTATACCCGGTTGCATGTGTATGTGTATTCTTCCTTTTTTTTAACCAGTTCAGATGAGAGTGAAGTTCCAGTATCAGATGCGCTC
This sequence comes from Trichosurus vulpecula, assembly GCF_011100635.1. Taxonomy (NCBI): domain Eukaryota; kingdom Metazoa; phylum Chordata; class Mammalia; order Diprotodontia; family Phalangeridae; genus Trichosurus; species Trichosurus vulpecula. The sequence goes on along the minus strand of NC_050575.1, from coordinate 180,866,866 downwards.
TCCTATTCTCTCCTCCTTACTTACATAGATGTCTACTTGTACATTCTAATTATGTGAGATAATTTCCTCTTCCTTTCCTTTCCCTCCCCCCCCCACCCCGATGTAAATCTCTTTTCCTCTCTTTTCATTCTTTTCTTAAGTTCATCATGACATAAGAGGACCACTGCCAGACCTTGCCTAATTGAACTCCCTCTATGAATCCTGATGGTGATAGGGATCACAGGGGACACATGTATCATATCTTCTCCAATCCTTCCACACCCTCCTTCACTCTTCCTCTCAGCTTAAGACCTTAACTGCTACTTCACTAAGAAAAGAGAAGTTATCTATGGTAAGCTTCCTCTAACCTCCTATTCCACTTCTCAAAATCCTTCCACGCCCTCTTTTCCCTTATTCTAGCCTCTGATGAAGAAGTAGGTAGACTTTCTCACCAAAGTCAATCCAACTATGTGTATCCTTGGTCTTATTTCCTTCCACCTTCTCTTAGAGCTTACCCCTTCTATAATTTCCTACCTGCTTTATGTTCCATCTCCACATATGTATTGGTTCTTTTCTTTTTGTCTGTAAATATGCCTAGGCATCCATCCTTTAAAATACCCTTCAACTGACTCTACTATTCTTTCAAGCTATATTCCTTTATTTCTCCACTCTTTCATAGCTAAAACTTAGAAAAAATCTTCCAGCCTCCTTGCTTCTTCTCTCTTCCTATTCCTTACCTTCTTACAAATTAGCTTCCAACAGCATCATTTAGAACTCCAGGGTTACCAATAATTCCTAGACTGCTAAATCTGATGATCTTTTCTAACCTTATCTATTTGACCTCTCTACAACATTTGATACTCTTGACAACTCCCGCTTGAATTCTTTTTATTAAACTAAATTTTATTTTTTTTTTTGGCTAATAAGTACTTATTTTCTCTCCCTCTACCTTGTACTCCCCATTGAAAATAAAGAAAAACAAAACCTTTGTAACAAAAACGCACAGTCAGTCAAAAGAAATTCTCATATTGGACATGTCCTAAAATATATGTCCCATTCTGCATATTTAGCCCATCACTTCTCTGTCAAGATCTATGTAGCCTTCTTCATCATTAGCCTTCTGGAATCACTGTTGATCACTGAATTTATAAGAGTTATTAAATCTTTTGAAGAATGTACAAGAGTATTTATAGCAGTTCTTTTTGTGGTGGAAAAAAACTGGAAACTAAGTGTATACCTATCACTTCAGGAATGGATGAATAAATCATGGCATATGAAAATAATAAAATGCTACTGTGCTGTAAAAATGATAAAAGTCAGTTTATGAGAAAAACGGGAAGACTCATATGAACTGATGCAGAGTGAAGTGAGTAGAACTAATGAGAATAGCTTATATAATAACAATGGTATAAAACTGAACAACTCTTCTCTTATTTTTTATGGCTATTCTCTTTTCCATTTGTCCTATCTGTCTTACAATTCTTCCGTATCTTTGCTGGATTATCATGAAACATGAATGCCAGTGTACTCCAAAGTTTTATTTTGCCCCTACCCCCTTTGTTTTTTAAACTATATACTCTCCTATTTGATAGTCTTATCTGCTTTCATGTATTCAGTTTTCTTTTCTATACAAACAAATCCCAAATCTATATACTCTAGTCCCACATCGCCAACTGTCTGCTGTACATTTGTACCTGCAAATCCGATAAGCATCTCAAAATGAACATGTCCAAAACAGGCCTCAGTATCTCATCTTTCTAAACCAACTCCGCTCCCAAACTTTCCTATAACTCTTGAAGGTACCACCATCCTCCCAGTTACCCAGATTCTCTGTATCAGAATAACTCCCCAATTTTCTTCTCCTCTCTCCCTCATCATATCAAATCCATTTGCCTGGTCTGGCTGATTTTGTGTCTACAGCATATCTTCCATATATACCCTTCTAGTGCAGTACCCTGCAGTAACAGAGCCACCATCTGAGTTTAGGCCCTCATCATCTCTTGCTTGGACAATTGCCACAGCTTCCTAATTGGACTCTCAGCTTCCAATTTCTCCCTCTTCTAATCTATCCTGTTACAATACCAAAATAAATTTCCTGAAACACAAGTCTGACTATGTTGCTTCCCCATAGCCACCTACTGTGACTCCCTGTTATTTCTAGTATAAAATACAACTCTGTAGCTTGGCATTGAAAGCCTCCCTTTCCAAACTTATTTCACATTATTCCTCTCACATGTTCCTCATTTCAGGAAAAACTGTCCTACTTCCTACTTCCCAAACTTGACATTTCACCTCCCTCCTCTGGGTCTTTGCACAAGTTGCTCCCCATGTCAATGTAGCACCTCCTCTGTTACCTGTGTTCATAATCTTCACAAGATGGACCTTCCCAAGAAGGTGTCCAATAGCTCCAGGTTCTTAAAAGTATCCTGGGGAATCTCCACTCTTAAAACTATACCTCATGAGTATCCAATGGTAAGATTAATAGTCAGCTACTAGAAACTATTAGCTTAAAGAAAGGCATTTTACTAAAATGCATGAATAGTAGTTACCTACTCTGGTCAAGACAAAGATCCAAGACAATTCCAAAGGATTCATGATGAAAATTTGGGTTATCCACCTCTGGAAAGAGAACTGATGAACCCTTGAGTGCAGATTGAAGCATCCTTTTTTTCACTTTGTATTTCTTTTTTTGTATATTTTTTTCTTTCATAACATGGTTGATATGGAAATATGTTTTGCCTGACTTCACATTTGGGAGAGGAGTAGGAGGAAGGAGAGAATTTAAAACTCAAGATTTTTAAAAATAGTTAAATTGTTTAAATGCAATTAGGGAACATTTAAAGAAATAAATAAAAATGAATAGTAGTTACTTTATATTTCTTCCTAAACTTAGAGGACACACTTTCACAAATCCACATTGCTCATGGGAAGAATAAGCACCTGAGGAACATAGTTAGGTATCATATGTGTCCAAGACAATTCATGGCTCAGGTCCCAATATCTTTTCTCTTATTTTCTATCATTACATCAACTATTGGGGGAGGCTAAAACCCAATGTTACCCCCCTCCCCCATTATACAGGGAATACAATTCCTCCTCACCTTTACCTCTGAGGATGACTGGTTTCCTTCAAAACCCGGCTCATATGACATCTCCTGTGAAGCTTTTCGTGATTGCCCTAGTTGTTAGTACTGTCTCTCCACAACTCATTATGTGTACATTTATTTATTTGTGTGTTGCAGCCCATTATTTAAATGTAACCTCCTTGAAGTCAGGAACTGCTTTTGTTTTTTAAAATATATGCTCATTAAATTGGTTTGGGTTGGATAGAAGCCAAGTCAAACAAGGCGAATACTAAATCAGGCTCTTTCTTATTATCTGTTATGTTGGGAAAATGGACTCTCCTGGTAAAATTATTCCTTTAAAATTTATTTTTTATTAATAGGAATTTGATGGACATCAATAAACACTAACTGCCCATATGCAAAGAACATAAAAAGGATTATATATCACAAATCATTATTATGTCAAACCTATTTTTAAAGTATATATTAAATTTGACATAGTTCCAACATGGCCCCATTTCTCTCTGTTCCCTTCTGAATTTCCTTCTAAGTATTTTTAAAAATGTACCAGTCTCTTTTTTTCTTCTCTCTTTGGAATTAGTATACCCACTAGCATCTTTCCCCTTCCCAATAAAAAAGCTCTTTTTTGTAACCAATAAGAATAGTTAAGCACAACAAATCAACACATTACCTGTGTTGAAAATGTAAGTCCCATTCTGTACCCATAGTCCGTTACTTCTCTGCCAAGAAGTGGAAAGCAGGTTTTGTCATCAGTCTTCTGCAGCTATGATTGGTCACTGCATCAGTTTAAGTTCTTAAGGCTTTCACTATTGTTTTCCTTTGCAATGTTGTTGTCATTGTATAAATTGTTCTCTTGGTTCTGCTCAATTCACTACATTAGTTTATACAAATTGCCTTGGTTTCCCTGAATCCTTCTCTTACCATAATTTCTTATGGAGCAATAATATTCTATTGCATTTATGCATGTAACCAGCTATTCCTAAATTGATAGGCACCTACCTTTGTTTTCAGTTCTTTGATACAATAAAGATTGAGTTTAGACTTTTTTTCCACATGGGTCCTTTCTGCATTTGATGTCTTTAGGGGGATACATACACACACATACATGCACATACATATACATACATGTATGCACACACATATTATATATACATATATGTATGTATACACATACATACATACACACCAAGTAGTGGTATCATTGAGTCAAAGGATATGGACACTTCAATAATGTTTTGGTAAAGTTCCACATTGTTTTCCAGAATGGTTGGACTATTTTGAAGCCCCATAGTGTATTAATGTTCCACTCATTCCCTCCTATAACAGTCACTTTCTATTTTTTGTCATCTTTGACATTCTATGAGGTGAGATATTAGAGTTATTTTGTTTTGTGTACCTGTGTTCAAATTGTACGTCTGACGTCTACTGGCTGTGTGACAAGTAAGTCACATAACCTAGTAAACTGAGTGCACCAAACAATACTCTCATAACTATAAGTTGCAGAAAGGTTCTGACCTGCATTGGTGGAGTAAGTTTCCTTATCCAGGAGTTATCTACATGAATTAAGTAATAAGTCCAGAACTTTCTATTTTTTTCATTAATTCCCTTGAGATCTTTGACCTTTTGTGCTTCCAGATGAGTTTTGTTATAATTTTTTTTCTGGTTCTACAAAGTAACCCTTTGTTAGTTTAATTATTATGGCACCGAGTTGTGAATTTACGCAGTATTGCCATTTTTATTATATTGTCATGGTCTGACCATGAGCAATTACTTGTTTTTCAATTATTTAAGTCTTTACATGAAGGGTGTTATATAGACACAGTCATATAATTCCTAAATGCATTGGTAGGTAAGCTTCCAGATATTTTATACATTCTACAGTTATTTTTAATAGAATTCCTTTTTTATTCTATGGCTTTCTATTTGATCAGTTGATAAAATAAATATTTCTAGTAAGCAACCAAATGATGTCAAGACCCATGTGTGAGTAGCCATCCATGCTTTGAGAATTGACAATGGATGACTCTATTGGCATGAGGCTGCTCAGACAACCCAACTTCTAAAAGAAAGAGAGAAAAATAATGAAAAGGAAAGAAAAGATTGCTCTTCATTCATCTGTTCTCCAAACAAGCAGATTTTGTTCCCTCGTGTCTGGAACAAAAATGAGATGGGGAGAAAGAAAAAAGATCTGGCCCTCCTGTCTGCCAGGTAGAGAGAGAAGGTAACTCCCAAAGGGAGGTTTCTTAGCTCAATGGGAAGGAAAGAGAGAAAGGTCAAGGAGGAACAACCTTAGAAAATCCGTGCTTGAACCTCTGCCTACTACTTTTATAAGAAAGTAGATTTAGCCATGAAAGGTCAAGGTTATCTTGTCAAATGCCCTCCTTTTACATTTGAAGAAACTGTGACTCAGAGGCAGTCAACAAACATTTATTGAGCACTTTCTCTGTGCCAGGCACTGTGCTAAGCTTTAATTAGAGAAGTTAAGTCACTTGCCCAGATTGATTCTGATTAGGTCACATACTAACATCTATGCTTATTCATCTCTGAGATTTTTGTTTTGTTTTGGAGAATCAAAACAAGCCCATACCAGAGACAACCCTTTCTGCATTTCTGAAGACCCGTGGCTATGTCCTCTTTCAAGGACTAGTCAGTTTAGAAGCAAAGGGATCCTTCCCGGTTAATAAAAAGAGTTAACTTTTCAGTCCAGTCACATGACTAGATTCATTTCCCTGACACCTGTGGTTCTGGCTGAAGTCAAATAAGAGGCTGAAGAAATTATTATACTCATTCCGATCTACCGGAAGGACCTTTGATGGTAAATGATATTGCCAAAGGTGGTTTTAAACCGTCAGCTTCCTAACAAGACCTAGTTTAAACCACACTCATATAACTGATGGTTTTATCCTAAGATAAAGTCGGTTTTCCCCTCACCCTCAGCCAGAGCCACTTTGGGGCCTAGTCTGAGTTTAATTATCTGCAGAAAAAAAGGCTCCCTTCAATTCCCTTAGAAGTGTTTTTGATTATTCTCCTAGTGCATCTGATTGCATTTTCCCAAGTTGAATCTCATTGTATGTCTTGCCCATATTTCTATCCCTTTCTCAGTTGCTTTGCATAATTTCTTTGTCCTTATTGGTGTTTGCAACAACTCCCAAATTAGTATCAACTGCAAATTTCATTACCATACTGTTTACTCCCTCTTTTAGTTCCTTAATGAAAATGCTGGATGCGATTAGATCCCAAACCAAACCCTTGGACACCGACAAAAAAATCTCATTGGAGGCGCTACACCTGGCACATTCCTCTTTATATAGCACTGCCTTTTCTTTGCCATCCACTGACTAATCTGTAGGTGGATGTGACAATGTTGATTAATCAAGCAAGCTAGCACTTATTAAACACTTACCATGTGCCAGTGTGCCAGATGGCAGAAATACAAAGACAAAAATGAAATAGCCCCTGCCTTCAAGGAGCTTACATTTTGTTGGAGGGAAACAGCACATACTCATATACATGAAACAAATACAAGATTATTTGGAGAGCAAGGGGAAGGCATTAACAGCTGGGAGAATCAGGAAAGGCTTCACGTAGAAGGTGGCATTTGAACTATGCTTGGCAGAAAACTAGAGGTTCAAAGAGGAGGAGATGAAGTGCCTATGGGGAAGCCTGAGGAAATGTACAGACGTGATCAATTCATCATCCTATGTGAGGAACAGTAAACAGGCCGACTTGTCTGGACCATGGAGTGGGTGAAGGAGCATAGCATTCAATAAGTCTGACAAGGCAGACTCAACTTGTTAAGGGCTTTCAAAATTAAGCAGAGAATTTCGTCCAATGAAAATTTAAGTAAATAAAAATTTTTAAAAATAAATATATACTTTGCTACAAGAAAGATATAACCCAATTCTTTTCAGATGCTCATGGGACTTGGTAACCAGATCAAATAACAAAAGCCCTCTCATTTCATGAATACTTTTTAGGCTGATAAGCATTTACTTTCTCTCACTCCCATCTGATCCCCCTCCCATTAGAAAAAAAAGAGAGAAAATTAATAGCAACAGCTATTGAGGGTTTCCTTGTCCTCTTGCAGACTCATAGCTTGACTTCCTGCTCTTCTTCCTCATTTCACTCAAGTTTTGCTTAGTTTCCTCAATAGCTTCCTCCAGGAGAATTTACTTACCATGTTTTGCCCACTTTTCCAGTTTGTAATTTGTTTGTTTCAGTAATATTTTATCTTTCTATCATTTAAATTTCTTCCTGTATCTTTCCTCTTACCCCTTCTTAGACAGCCAATCCATATAACAAAAAAAAAATATTTTTAAAAGATGAAAAAGAAAGAGGAAGAGAAGAAAATCAGCAAAACCAATCAATACATTGAAAATGTCTGAAAATATATGCTGTGTTCCACATCTGACCCTGAGTTCTCTATTCTCCTTTCTCTATTGTAGTTCACAAGTTTCCACATATAAAAAAAAAAAACCAGAAATTATTTTTCCTTAGTATTTCCTTGAATGGTTTGGGACTACACTGATATACATGCAGAAACACATATACGCATACACACCCATGCACACACACACACACACACACACACACTGACACACTCATGAATACTGATTTTTCAGGAAAGGTCTGTTCTTAGAATGAGTGGGTACTTTTCCACTCTAAGACATTTCACAAACTTCTTTTTATAAATTAATCACTTGTTTTACTTTAAAATCTCGAGGGGAAATTGAGGGAGTAGAGATAGAGTCAGATAAATTTCAACCATCCTATTTGACTGCTTCATGATTTACAGTCACCATGGCATCTATTTATTTATATTTGATTTCATTTTTTAATGAACAAAAGTCCATGTTCTCTCCTCACCTCTTTCCTCTCTCCACGGGAAAGAAAAGAACACACAGCAAATATGCATAGTCAAATAAAAATAAATTCCATATTGGGCATATGTTTTTTTTAAGTTTAAATATGCATCCTAAGTCCATCACCTGTCTGTCAGGAAGTGAGTAACACATTTCATCATTAATCTCCTGGAATTGTGGTGGGTTATTATGTTGATCAGAATTCTTCAGTCTTTAATGTTGTATAAATTGTTCTCCTGGTTCTGGCTTACTTAACACTGTATCAGTTCATACAAGTTTGCCAAGTTTTTCTAAAATTATCCCCTTCATTTCCTATAGCTCAATAATATTCCATTACATTAATTTACCATAATCCATTCAATTATGCCTTAACTGGAGGGCACTCCTTTAGTTTCTAGTTCTTTGCCATTTCTAAAAGAGCTGCTATAAATATTTTTGTACATATGGATCTTTTTCCCCTTTCTTTGATCTCTTTGGGGTCTAGACCCAGTCGTGATATCTCTGGGTTAAAGGGTAGGCATAGTATAGCAACTTTGGGGGCACAGCTCCAAGTTGCTTTTGCAGAATGACTGAACCAGTTCAGAGTCCCATCAAGAATACATTAATTTACCTGTTTTGCCACAGCCCCTTCAGCATTTATGTTCAGTTGTTTTTCACATGTCAGACTCTTCATGACCCCATTTGGGGTTTTCTTGGCAAAGGTGCTGGAGTGGTTTGCCATCTCCTCTTCCAGCTTATTTTACAGATGAAGAATTAAGACAACAGGGTTAAGTGACTTGCCTAGGGTCACACAGCTAGTAAGTGTCTGAGGCTGGATTTGAGCTCAGGAAGATAAGCATTCCTGACTCCAGGTCCAGTACTCCATCCGCCACACCACCTAGCTGTCCAGCATTTATAATTTTCCATTTTTGTCAACTTTGCCAATCTGATTGGTATAAGGTAGAACCTTAGAATTACTTTAATTTACATTTATATAAATATTTCTGATTCGGAGCATTTTTTAAATTATGGCTATTGTTAGTTTGAATTTCTTCTTCTGAAACTTCCTGTTCATATCTTTTGACCATTTATCAGTTGGAGAATGCCTCTTATTCCAATAAATTTGAATCAGATCTCTATGTATCTTGGAAATGAATCCTTCATCAGAGAAACTTGCTGGAAAGATTTTTTTCATCACTGGGGTGTTTAAAAAGGACACAGCGTTTGGTGAAAATAGTCCTGGACTTGACAATTAGTCCTAACTCCATTACTTATTGGCCATGTGACTTTGGGCAAATTACTTAACCTTTGAGTTTCAGTTTCCTCATTTTGTAGAAGGGGGGTAAAAAACCAAACTTATTCCCACCCTCTTATCACCTTGAACAGTTACTGCAAGGACTAAATGATATAATACTATATATCAAAGTACTGTTACACAACTCCATTATATAATAATATAGAATTAATATTAGTATAACTTCTGGTATGACTTACCTTCTTCCTTAACCCCCTCCTCTCTCAATCCCAACCTCTCTTCCTTCATCCTATCCTCTTTTCTCCTTTCCTTCCTCTTCCTACCTTCCTTCCTCTTTAGTGGCTTCTTTCCTTCCTCCCTTTGTCTTCTCTTTCCCTCCTTCCCTTTTTCCCTCCTATCCTTCCTCCCTTCCCTGCTTCCTTCCTTCCTCTCTTCTTTTCTTTCATTCCAAAGTCCTTGTTTTAAAGTGGATTTTCCATGAGCACAAAATTTAAAATGAATCTGAAGTTCCAGTCTCTGGGACTTTCAGAAATTAGCTCGTGGCCTAGAAAATGCCCAAGACGCTATAGGGTTGTCACATTCCATTTCCTCCAATAGGGCTTGAAAGGGGAGGATAAGGTTAAGAATAACATTTGGAAAACAAGGGGCAGGCTATAGAGGAGATAATTATGGAATGGCAAACAGAGAATTTTTCCTTAAAAATATATTGATATATAAATTGGTGAGCAAAGCTGACAAGCAGCGCTTGAGAAAGGAGTAATTGCATCTTTAATAATATTAAACCTGACACCTGCCTAGGTCGATAACATGCAGCCCTGACACTACTTAGCTAACAATTAGGACACATGAAAAGGATGGGAAATAAAAAAAAAGTAAATTGAATCTGCATTTTAAAGAACATGAAAAAAAATAAAAAGAACTGTTAATTGTCTAACACTTTGTTAATTCAATCAGGCATGCAATTTAAAAATAGCTTTGCCTTTTACTGAAAGAGAAATTAATTACAATTTTTTACTGAATCTAATGCTGGAAGAGAAAAAATTTAGGACATCCATGACTCTCTGAGAAAGGCTTCTTGGGAACATGCAACACCAGACCTTGTATTTAATTGGTGCCATGAGCACAGCTAAAAGGGTTCTGGCCTCTATTGGAAAAAGAACATAAAGCAGTGTAGTTGTGGTTGTTATCACACAATGATAAAGTGCTTCAAGGTACTACTTGGAAGGGGAATTTCTGCTGAATGGAAAATACTATATTATGTAAAATGTGTAAATGTCAGGATCCAGCCCCAAAGCCCAATGCTACAATCTTGTAATCTCTCTCCCTCCCTCCCTCTCTCTTCTCCTCTCTCTTCCTCTCTCTCTCGCTCTCTCTCTCTCTCTCTTCTCCCCTCCCCCCTGCCCCCTCCATCTCCACTACCTCCATCCTTCATCCCTTCACATAGACTTTACATAGCTGGAGGTCACACAGACACAAATCATTGCCACTATCTTGGCATATTACCCCTAAATCCTCTTTTCTTTTCTGAAATGGTTGGGAAGAGCTTATTGCTTAAAAAAAAAGAAAGGAGCTAAAAATGAGGCTTCAAGGTCATTTGGATGCCCTCTCCATGTAGATTAGTTTAGCAGAAAACAGGAGCTTTGCAAGAATTCTTTCTGCGTGGGATTCTGTAACACATTTATCCTCTTAGCTGTTTATATGGTGTCCTAAGGTTCCAGGGTTTGGAAACAGCATAAATCAGTGGAAGGTGTGTTGGACCATGAGTCAGGAGACCTTGGTTTTATACCCAGCTCTACCATTAACTCACTGTGTGACTTTGAGCAATGCTCTTCCCTTGTTTGGGTCTCAGTCATAGATGTCCTTCTCTTAAGTGAAGAAATTGGATTTCAGGATCCATAAGGTCTCTTCTAGCCTTAAATTCTGTGAAACTATAAAAGGAGAACTCTGTTGAGTTTGAGATCTCAACTTGATTTTATGGCAAGATAGCATAAATGAGAGTTATTATCACTAGGAAGATTTGTGGGGAAGTGCGAGGCATGTATCTGGTAAGAGTGGGTTGTGAGAGGTTTGGGGGAAGAACACCTTCGTTATCAACCACTCTGCTTTCCCACCCTGATTTTTATCTCTGCAATCACACTTAGGTTTCTTCAGGGAAATAAACCTGCTCCTCAGGGTAGCAACAGCAAATTATTTTTTTCTCAGCTTTGTGTTTTCCTCGGAAGATAGCAAAACATTATCTGATCATCTGCTTCTAACGGAGTCATAATGCACCCGAAAGGAGCGGAGTGCAAAAAAAAAAAAAGTCGCATGAGCAGGCCTGTGTTTCCAGGGAGGTTCAGAATCATTGAATATTAGTAAATAGGAGGGAATTTAGAACCTAGAAGCAAAGACTTTTGGAATTGGAAGAGGCTTTATGATCAGAAATCAGACTATCCCTCAAGAAGGCCCATTCCACTTTTGGACAACACTAAAGTATTTGGAAGTTTTTCTTTCTGTCTAGCTTCAATCTGTCTCTGTGCAACTACCACTTTGTTGTTCTTTGTTCTTCCTTCTGGGGTCAAGCAGAAGAAATCTGATCCCTCTTCCATCTATGATAGACTGTCCAGTACTCTAAGAGGTCCCTCATGTTCCCTCTAGGCCTTTTGTTCTCGAGTCTACATAGGCCTAACTCCTTCCAATGGTTTTAGGATCATGTATTGAAAGCTGTAAGGAAGCTCAGAGGCCAGTAAGGTTACCACTCATTTTACAGAAGAGGAAACTGAGACTGAGAATAGGTTAAGTGACTTGCCCAGAGTGACAGTGAGTAAACGTCTGCAGCAGGATTGAAATTCAGCTCTTCCAGATTCCAGGACTGGTGTTTCTGCCATATATTCAGCATTGTGCCTAGTGGGAATAAAAACAGTTCAGTGCAGGATCTCTTCCTTCAGGAAGCTCTGCTCAACAATGAAAAAAGATATCTAATGCAATCAATCAATCAACAAATATTTTATTTTTTTTTTTTTTTGGAGTGGGGCAAGGCAAGGCAGTTGGGGTTAAGTGACTTGCCCAAGGTCACACAGCTAGTAAATGTGTCAAGTGTCTGAGGCCGGATTTGAACTCAGGTCCTCCTGACTTCAGGTCAACAAACATTTATTAAGCACTTAGTTATGTATCAGCTGGGATACTGTATGCTAAGGGCTAAGGAAACAGAGACAGCACACTTTCTGCTCTCAAGGAGCTCACATTCTAAGGTAATTATCGTTAGATACCAAGTAGGCAGAGGGATGTAGTATCATAATTTTAGAGCTAGAAGAGACCTTGGAAGACATTAAGTCCACTCCCATTCCAATTTTGCAGATGAGGAAACTCAGGCTAAATGACTAACCTAGGCTCACATAACAAATTTTACCGAGGTAAAATTTGAATCTACTTCCTCCTGACTCCAAGTCCAGTGCCACCATGCCATGCTATTATGTATGGGAGGACAGAGGAATGGGTCACTGAGAGCCCAGTCAGTTTCCATAAAGGCTTCTATATGTGTGTGTGTATGTACACACACACATATGTACACATATATGTATATATAATATCCATCTCTACATATATCACAAATATGGATATTATGCATATTGTATTTATATACATATGAGAGAGAGAGCATGCTAATTTTAATAAAAAATCTAAATGGGCTGGTCCCTTCTTCTGAAAACTGGAAGTATTAACCATGGATTAAGTACTTGACCTCGTAGCTGAGCATAAACCTGTGAGAAGCCGGGTAAAGGAGTAGATTTGCTAATGGGACATGGAAGATTTTTGCTCTGATGTAGGGAACCAGCTGAGATCCAGGCCAGGTCACCTGTGGCCAGAAGTTATGATCAATCCTGAAAGAGCTAGCTGGTGACCTATTAGAAATAATGATTTGGTTGTCTCCGAGTTCAAAGTCACCAAAGTGGGTGGTTATTTACAGCAACCACAGATGGGTTATGGATCTCACCTGCCCCAGGAGGTCTCCTGTTTGATGGGGGAGGGAAAGGGACCCACCCCACCACTCCATACACTCTCCAGCTTTGGGAAATAAAGGGCAGATTATGAGTATAGGTTTGAGGCCCAGCACTAGCAATAAATGGCTATCTGACTTCCAGTAAATCTCTTCCTTCACTGGGGCCTCAGCTTCCTCATCTAAGAAATGAGGTGGGTTGGACTATGACTAAAAGTCCCATTTATTTCTAAGGCCTTTGATCTCATGACCCTTCTGGCTCTGATGTTGCCACTCCTCAAAGATAAGATTTTGTAGGAACCCCTTTCCCAAATGGTGCATATACAAGTTCTAATCATCAGAAGAGTATCAAGAAGTTCAGCAGAATCTCTCCTTGGACTGATCCAAAAGGCCTGCCTTGTAGTTGAACACAGGTACCCAGTGTGACTCATGACCCCATCATCTTGTCAGGTACAGATATGGAATGTTCAAAATTACCAAGTTAAACCCTTAGGAATCAATTCAATAAAATATATTTGGGGCTTCTGTTCTGCTGAAACCCACATAAGACTATGGAATTTTTGAAAGATTGATTTGATTTTTTTATTGCTTTTTAGCCCAACATATTGGACAGACATATTTTTTAATTGAATCTGTCTCCTTACATTATTTGAGGGTGAGGATATCAATTTCAGGTTTAGCTTTCAAATATGCATTTTGTTTAACATGGTTGGGTGTTTCTATTTTCCTTCTTGAAGTCTAGCTCTGGATTAGATTGATGGTATCCTGCTCAGCTTGGGGGCCCTCCCTCCCAACATGTTCACATCACTCACTGATGGGATCATTCAGTGGCTGCTGATCATGTTGCCCAGGGCAGGTTTTTAACGGGAATTTGGCAAGGCTGAGCAGAAAGTATTCCACCGCCCGACATGCACTGGAGGGTGTGAACCAGGGAGGGATAAATATAGACAGTGGGCAGGAGACTGAGAAAAAGCAGGGCAAAAAAAAAAATGGGATGGAGAGAGAGGGGAGATTAGATATAGAGACAGAAATTCTGGGATCCAAAGAGACTGAGCTATCTAGTCAGTCAATGAACATTTATTAAGCACACACTAGGTGCCAGGCTCTGGGCTAATTATTATGGATAAAAAAGAAGGCAAAAAGACAACCCCTGGTCCCAAAGAGCTCAGAATATACTGGGGGAGCTCAGTACAAACAAGATATACACAGGATAAATGGAGATGATCAACAGAGAGAAGGCACTAGCACTAGTGGGCCTGGGAAAGGTTTCTTGTAGAAGATGGTATTTTAGCTGGGACTTGAAGGAAGCCAGGGAAGTCAGGTAGCAGAGATGAGGCTCAAGTGTGCATTTCAGGTGTGGAAGACAGCTAGTGAAAATGCCTATAGGCAGGAGTGTCTTGTGAGAGGAACATTAAGGAGGCTAGTGTCACTGGATTGCAGAGTATGCGGGGAAAGGAGTGCAAGGTGTAAGAAGCCTGAAAAAGGTCAAATGATCCATCCATCCATCAATCCAGCTATTCATCTATCCTCCATTCATCTAACCTCCTTCCATCTATCCTCCATCCATCTTCCTTCCTTCCTTCCTATCTATCTATCTATGTATCTATGTATCTATTATCTATGTATCTATGTATCTATCTATCTATTTACAGGAGGTGGAACAGTGGATAGAGTGCCAGACCTGCAGTCAGGAAGATCCGAATTCAAAACTGGACTCAGGCACTTAACAGTTGTGTGACCTCGCGATAGTCACTTAACCTTTGTTTGCCTCAGTTTCAAAATCTGTAAAATGGGATTAATAATTTCACCTATCTCCAGGGTTGTTGTGAGACTCAAATGAGATATTTATAAAACACTTAGCACAGTACCTGGCATATAGTAGATGCTATACAAATGCTTAGTCCCTCCCTCCCTCCCATCCCCACCTTCACCCCTACATTTAACCATTTATTTATTTATTTTGAATTTTAACAGCTAGAGTCAGTTCTTCCACTTTTTAAAAATTTAATTTAATGTATTTTTATTATATTTTAAATTCTGAACTGTCACCCTCCCTACCCCACACTATAGAAGACCACCATTTGACATGTATTTATTCATAAAGCTAAAAGCATACTATATATACTTTTATTTATTGGTTCTTTCTCTGGAAGTGGATAGCATCTTCCTTCATAGTTCCTTTATAGTTGATTTGAGTATTTATAGTACTCAGAATAATTTGGTTGTTCATTGTTAACAATATTGCTGTTACTGTATACAATATACTCTTGGTTCTGCTCATTTCACCCTTCATTATTTATGCAAGTCTTTCCATGTTTTTCTAAAAACAGCCTGCTCATCATTTCTGCATGGAATTCTGTAACACATTTATCCTTATAGCTGGGTCCTAGCTATGGGGTCCTAAAGTTCCAGGCTTTGGAAACAACATAAATCAGTGGAAGGTGCATTGGACCAAGAGCCAGGAGACCTCAGTTTTATATTCAACTCTGCCATTAACTAATGGTACAGTAATATCCCATCACAATCATATACCACAACTTATTTATCCATTTTGCAATTGATGGGCATCCCCTCAATTTCCAGTTCTTTGCCACCACAAAGAGAGCTGCCATGAATATTTTAAAAGAAAGAAGTTGGGTTTTTTTTCCCTTTCGCCCTGATCACCATGGGAAGCAAACTTAACAGAAGTATTGCTGGGTTGAAGGATATACACATTTTAATAACTCTCAGCATAATTCCAAATTGCTCTCCAAAATGGTTGGATCAGTTCATAGTTCCACCAATAGTACTTTAGTCTTCCAATTTTTCGGCATTCCTTACAATATTTGTCATTTCCCCCTTCTATCATTGTAGCCAATCTAATAGGCATGAGATGATATCTCAAAGTTGTTTTAATTTGCATTTCTCTAATCAATAAATACTTTAGAATATTTTTTTCATATGACTATATAGTTTTCATTTCTTTATTGAAAAACTGCCTATTCATATCCTTTGACCATTTATCAATTGGGGAATGACTTATAACCTTATAAACTTGGCAAAGTTCTCTATATGTTTGAGATATGAGACCTTTATCTGAGAAACTGTCTATAAATTATTTTCCCCCAGTTTCCTGTTTTCCTTCTAATCTTGGCTACATTGGTTTTATTTGTACAAAAGCTTTTTTATGTAATGAAAATTATTTATCTTACATCTCAGAATGTTCTTTATCTCTTGTTTATTCATAAATTCTTCTTATCTATAAGTCTGATTGTGAATGTATTCCATGTTTTATTATGATATCTCTCTTTAGGTTATGTATCCATTTTGACTTTATCTTGGTAAATGATGTAAGATATTGGTCTATACCTAGTTTCTGCCATATTGCTTTCCAGTTTTCCCAATTTTTTGCCAAATAGTGTATTATGAACCCAAAGGCTTAAATCTTTGCATTTGCCAAATGCAAGGCTACTACAATCATTTACTGTTATGTATTATATGTCTACTCCATTCCACTGATCCACCTTTCTATTTCTTAGCCAGTACCAAATAGTTTTGATAATATTCCCTTATGATATAGTTTAAGGTCTGATACTGCTAAACTTCCTTCCTTCACATTTTTCATTAATTCCTTTGACATTCTTAACCTTTTGTTATTCCAAATGATTTTTATTATTGTTTTTTCTAGCTCAATAAAATAATTTTTGGTAATTGAATTGGGATGGCATTGAATAAGTAGATTAATTTAGGTAGAACTGTCATTTTTATTGTATTGGCTCTGCCTACCCAGGGACAATTAATATTTCTGAAATTATATAAATATGACTTTACTTGTATACCAATGTTTTATAATCATGTTCATGTAGTTCCTGGGTTTGTCTTGGTAGGTATATTCATGGGTATTTTATACAGTCTAGAGTTATTTCAAATGGGGTATCTCTTGCTATCTCTTCTTGCAAGGTTTTGTTGGTGATATATAGAAATGCTGATGATTTATATGGGTTTATTTTATATCCTACTTTACTAAAATTAATTGTTTCAACTAAATTTTTAGTTGAATGCCTAGGATTTTCCACATAAACTATCATATCATCTGCAAAAAGAGATAGTCATATTACATCATTCAGCATTCCCTTCAATTTCCTTTTTTCCTCTTATTCTTATTGCTATAATTTCTAAGGCAATATTGAATGATATAGGTGATAATGGGCATCCCTGTTTCACTCCTGATCTTATTGGGAAGTCTTCTTGCTTATCACCATTGCCAATAATGCTTGCTGATGATTTTAGTCAGATACTTCTTATCATTTTATGGAAAAAAGCCCATTTATACTTATGCTTTCAAGTGTTTTTAATAGGAATGAGTGTTGCATTTTGTCAAAAGCTTTTTCTGTATCTATTGAAATAATCATATTATTTTTTAAATTTTGTTATTGATATAATGAATTATGTTCATAGTTTTCCTTACATTAAACCATCTCTGAATTCCCAGTACAAATCCCACTTAGTCACCCTGTATATTACTGTTCAAGTCCTCTGGTTAGTATTTTGTTTGGAATTTTTGCATCAAGAAAGAGCAGATCAATGAATTGGGCATGTGACTAAAAAGGCTAGAAAAAGAACAAATTAAAAATCTCCAACTAAACACCAAATTAGAAATCCTGAAAATCAAAGGACAGAATAACAGAATTGAAAGTAAGAAAACTATTGAACTAATAAAATTAAGATCTGGTTTCATGAAAAAACAAACAAACAATAAAATAAATAAACCTTTGGTTAATCTGATTTAAAAAAAAAGAAAGAAGAAAACCAAGTTACAAGTATCAAAAATGAAGAGGATGAATTCACCACCAGTGAAGAGAAAATTAGAGAAATAATTAGGAGCTATTTTGCCCAACTGTATTCCAATAAATCTGACAATCTTGAAATGGATGAATATTTACAAAACTACAAATTGCCCAGATTAACAGAAGAGGAAATAAAATACTTAAATAGAATTTCTGCATCCACATTCATTTGCTTTTGCTCTTCCTGATTTGGGTATCAGCACCATATTTGTTTTATAAAAGGAGTTTAGTAGGACTCCTTTTCCTATTATTCCCCCAAATTTATTTAATATCAGAATTATTTAATCTTTAAATGTTTGGTAGAATTCACTTGTAAAGCCATCTGGTACTGATGCTTCTTTTTCTCCTTAGGAAGCTCATTTATGGCCTGTTCAATTCCTTTTTCTAAAATAGTTTTATTTAAATGTTCTATTTCCTCTTCTGTTAATCTAGGAAGTTCATATTTTTGTAAATTTTCACACATTTCACTTAAATTGTTAAATTTATTAGCATATAATTGGACAAAAACAATTTCTAAATTCCTTTGATTTCATCTTAATTAGTAATATATTCAACCTTTTCATTTTTGATACTATAATTTGATTTTCTTCTATCTCTTTTTGATCATATTAACCAAAAGTTTATCTATTTTATTGGTTTTTTCATAAAACCAACTTCTTGTTTTATTTATGAATTCAATGGTTTTCTTAGATTCCATTTTTAGGATTTCCTATTTGGTGTTTCATTGGAGATTTTTGATTTGTTTTTTTTTCCAGTTTTTCTAAATTGCATGCCCAATTCATTGATCTGCTTTTTCTCTATTTTATTGATGTAAGTATTCAGAGAAATACATTTTCCTATGATTACTGATTTTGTTGCATCCCATAGGTTTTGGTATGCTGTTTCATTATTATCATTCTCTTTAACAAAATTATTAGTTGTTTCTATCACTTGTTCTTTAATCCAGTCATTCTGTAAGATTAAGTTATTCAGTCTCCAATTAATTTTTAATATGGGTTTTCATGGTCCCTTATTAAATATAATTTTGTTGCATTATGATCCAAAAAGGGTATATTTAATATTTCTGCTTTTTTCATTTAACTATAAAGCTTTTAATGCCCTAAAATGTACTCAATTTTTGTAAAGGTACCATGTACCACTGAGAAAAAGAAATATCAATTCTATTCCTATTCATTTCCCTCCAGATATCTATCATATCTAACTTATCTAATATTCTATTCATTTCCTTGACTTCTTTCTCATTTTTTTGGGTAGACTTGTCTAGCTCTGATAGGGGAAGATTGAAGTCCCCCATTATTTCTTACTTTCCATTTTGAAGGAAAAAAGTGGTTGACTGAACATAATAAAAATAGCCAATGTTTTATGTCAAAAATCCAGAAAGGCTTTGCTTATGGCCCAGTGACAGGATGTATCTGTCACTGGAGCATCAGCCTAGCTAAGTTTGGAACTAGTCATGATCAGGTTGGCTGCAAGATAATGATTCTGTCTCTGAATTTCTCTCTCTGTCTCTCCCCTTCTCCCATGCTTCAGCTACTCTCAAGGACCATCTATCAAGTTGTAGAGGAGTTGTGATTTTTTTTTTTTATGAAGAGGTTGGCCACAGTCATTGCTACACAATATCTAGGATCCTTATAATATTGGAGCAAATTTTAACTCACACTTTATGAGAAAGAGGTGACTTCAGGAGGTTTGTAACATGGTATAGTAGAATAAGCACCAGGGGGATTGCGAAAGGTTTTTTCTAGAAAGGTAGTATTCTAACTGAGACTTGAAAAAAGTGAGGGAAACCAGAGAGCAGAGATGAGGAGAGAGAGTATTCAAGGCATGGAGGACAAACAGAAAAAATGCCCAGAATTAGGAGATGGAGTGTCTTGTGTATGGAACAGAAAGGAAATCAGTGTTACTGTATTTGAAATCCCTAGATCAAGAAGGAGCATGTAGTGTCATAGATAGAGCACCGGACTTAGAATATCTCTTCCCCTCCCCTCTGCTCCCATCCCCTCTCCCCTCCTCTCTTCTCCTCTCCTCTTCTCTCCTCTCCTCTCCTCTCCTCTCCTCTCCTCTCCTCTCCTCTCCTCTCCTCTCCTCTCCTCTCCTCTCCTCTCCTCTCCATGACTTTGCTTTTCTCAGGACTTGATCTCTCCATGTCACCCAGGCTGGAAGAGCACAGGCTTCCCAGGGGCCTAATCTGACTACTGTTTTGCATGGAAATTTGTCCCTGCCCTGTTTCTAATCTGAGCACATTTGTTCCTCCTTAAACAATGTGGCACTCCCCCTTCCCCCTGACCTGAGATTCACTGTATTAATGCTAAACAGTACATATTCTTGATTGTCATAGCTCACTACAGCTAAGAACTCCTGAGTGCAATCTATTTTTCACAGCCCCAGCCTCTCCAGGAGCTTCAAGAGTTCTTCCATATTTTGAGATAGTGAGGGAGCACACCCACCCAGCAAGTCACTGCCAAAGAGTGGGAGACAGCATAGTCCAAGTTGGATGTCAGTGTTGGAAAATGGAACTATACCTTGCACCTGTATATCACCTTTTACTGTGCAAGTCACTTTCAATTCAATTTAACAAGCATATATTAAGTATCCATTAGGTGCAAAGTGAGAAGTAGTTTGGTTTAGTGAATAGAGTTTTGGAGTTGGAGTTGAAAACACCTGGGTTTTAAATCCTGCTTCTGACACTAGCTACATGACCATGGACATCTACCTCTCTGAGCCTCCAGTAACTAGGTTGAGATTTGTCTCAGTATGAGTTTTCACACAGATGATCTTTGTGCATGGTTCTGTATGAGCCACTGCAGATACTAAGACAAAAAAAATGTTCCCTCCCTTTTAAGGACAGAGCTTATGTTATACTGAATGGATACAATATTTACACAGATGATAACAAGATCATTCGAGGAGGGGAGAGTACTGGCAACTAGGGGGCATCCAGAAATGCTCCCTGTAGGAGGTGTCACCTGAGTGGAACCTTGAAGGAAGCTAGGGATTCTAAGAAGAGTTGAGGAATGAACACATTCTAGACATCCAAGATAGCCTGAGCAAAGGTAGAAAGATGAGAGATGGAATACCAAGTTTGGGGAAAAGCAAGTAAAGCAGTTTTTCAAGAACATATAAAGCAAAGAGTGGAATAATGTGAAATAAGTCCAAAAAGGTAAAGCTTCAAAAGTGAAGAGCTTTAAATGGTAAACTGAGGATGTTGTTCTTTATTATAGAGGCAATAAGAAGCTCCTGAAGACTTTTGTACAGGGAAGGAATAGTTAGAATTGTGATTTAGGGAGATTATCTCAGTAGCTGTGTGGAGGATGTGCTGGAGAGGAGAAAGACCAAACAAGAGAGACCTATAAGGAGACAATTGTAAGAGTCCTAACAAGTATTTGAGATGCCAAAGGAGGGTGCTGGCTATGCAATGAGAGGGACAGGGACAAATGCTAGAGCTGCTGTGGGGGCAGAGTTGACAAGACTTAGCAACTACTTGGATATTGGTGATATTGGGGAGGTAGAGGTGTCAAGGGTGTCTCCAAGGTTGAGAATGTGGGTGGCTGGAAGTATGGTGACATTTATGTTGATAATGTGATTAAAGATCTTTTCTACCCACTCAATAGGCCTCAGGTGGAGCTGGTTAAGGGAAGTTTCTCAGGTGGAGCCAGTTAAGGGAAACTTGATTAGGAGAGGCTTGATTGTAGGCAGGCTTATACCCTCTACTTACTAGGTTCGAGGTCCCAAGCCCTCACCCTTTTGCTATTTAGGTCAGGAGAGGTGTGAAACCCTCGGGGCCCTAAGGAGAGGTGCTGAAACCAGATCCAATTGTATGTGCACTGACTTCTAGCCAATCAGATGCCAGCTAGGACTGTATATAAAGAGAGCACAGAGTGTGAGAATAACAGAACTGAGAGCAGCAGAACTGAGAGCAGCAGAATTGAGAAGAATTCAGAAGCGGACATCAAAAAGACATTGATGCAGCCACAGTCAAGAGAGACTGCAGAGTGGAGAGTGCAGACAAGAGAGTTGTAGAAATAAAAAAACTGAGGATCTATGGCATCAAGAGATTGGAGGGCTGAGAATTCAGAGAATCCCTGAGATTGCAAAGGGCTACACTGCAGGGGCTTTCAGAACTTGGGAGAGGATGCAGACAAGTAGACAGCTAGGATTCGTGATTGTTTATGGGAAGGCCCTAGCAGGGGGGAAGATCACAGGATGACTTGGTTCCTTGCTATAATACTGTGTTGTAATTTCCTTGTTGCTACATTGAGGTGGGCTTCCAGGTTTTGGGATATAATTACTGCTATATTGAATTGGAGTTATTGGTCTTGGGATTGGGTCCTCTGGTATCTAAATAAATGTTATACTTCCTCTGCCTTCTACCTAGAGATTTTTTCATACTTTGCGATTCTGAACCATTCAAACACGTTCATGGTCATCCTCAAGGTCATGAATCTTGCCTTACTGATACAAGATTTTTAAGAGAAACAAGGAAGTTTGTGGGGAGGATAAATTTAGTAAAGGAAGATTATGACTTCCATGTTGAAATGAAATACTCATTAGACATTGAATTGGAGGTGGGATTCCCAAATAATTGAAGTCATGGGTGCTGGTGAAGTTACCAAGAGAGAGTGTAGTGAGAGAAGAGATGAGAGCCCAGAACAAAGGTTTGTAGGATATTCACAGTTAGGGAGTGGGAGATGTATGATAGTGCAGGAGACTGAGGAGCAGTCATGCAGGAAGGACAAAAATTAGCAAACTGCAATGACACAAAAACAAGGGTTAAAGGAACATCTAGAAAGAGGGAATAGTCAACAGTGTTAAAAACTGCATAGAGACTGAGAAGGATGAAAAATGTAGGCTTAGCAATTAAGAGATCTTTGATTATCTTGGAGAGAGTAGTTTCAGCTCAGTGCTGGGTTTGTAAGCCAGACTGAAAAGGAGTAAGAAGTGAAGAAGAGATGAGAAAGTGGAGACAATAAATGTAAATGGCTTTTTTTCTAGGAGTTTGACTGTGAATAGGAAGAAAGATTTAAGATAATAGTTTAAATGGGATTCAAGTTCAAGGGAAGCAATTTTTTTAAGGATGAAAAAAAATCAAGGCATATTTGTAGGCAGTAGGGATAGAGCTAGTACACAGAGAATAATTGAAGATTAGAGAGAAAGGGAATAATAATAGTAAAGACAACAATAATAACTAGAATTTGTATGGCACTTTAAGACTTAATAAATATTATCTCATTCCATCCTCATAAGAACCCTGAGAAATCAAGGCTATTATTATCCCCATTCTATAGATGAGCAAACTGTGGTGGATGAGCTTAAATAAGTGTCTGAGGCCAGATTTGAACTCAGGTTTTCCTGCTTTTAAGCCTAGGATTCTGACCTCTGTGCCATCTAGTTACTTTTAATAGATAGAAAGTATAAGCTCGGAGGAGGAGGGGAGGAATGAGATCAACATCAAAAGTAAAGGGATGTGCTTTGGCTGGGAGAATGGTCATGTCTTTGTCAGAGACTGGAACAAGGAAGGAAAGAATAGGGTGGGGTAAAGTGGAAGGAGTTTGAGGTGTTGAAAAGGGAGTAAGAGGGAACTCATGATTAATGGCCTCTGTTTCTCAGTAAATTAAGAGTCAAGGTCCCTTGCTGAGAGGCAAGGAAATGGGGCAGTGTAGGAGGCCGGAGGGGAAAAGAGAAAGTTGAGACTAGCCATTGTGAGCAGTATCACAGAGAATAAATTTCATGAAGCAAAGACAGTCCAGGTGAGACAGCCCAACACAAATTTATAGCCGACTAGTCAACCTATTTGTGTGACTTTGTCTAGAAGTATTGAGCAGTGTGACTCACTGATGTTATACACACATACATTCAGGATAGTGTGTGTAGAAGAAAATACCGTGGATGATGCTTGAGGCATGCTTCCTCATCCTGATTTCTTCCCTTGCTGCCACACTTTGATTGTAGTAGAATTTAGGGGTCCTATTGTTTCATGAAATCCACTGCATAAAGAGAATGGGTTTATAAAATTAACTAAAAGGATCATTTAATTTCCCAATCCTATTCATTTCATAAGAGAATACCTACTCCCTTTGGATGCTTCTTAAAACCGCTGACTTTGGCTTCTCTCTCTGAACTGTGGGGATGGCATCCTTCTGAGATTCAGGACTATTGGATCATGTTTGTTTGTTTTCTGGAACTGTCTTGAGACCCTAGGAGCAGTATGTCCTGGGTCAGGGCACTGGGGCTGAGCTGGCTGCCCTGGGAGAGGACCACAGCTATAGGGATTTGACAGAGACTCTGAGAAGGGACAAATGATCTTCTCTGATGTCAGACACTCATCCCCCATCCCTTTTGCTTTTTTAATCAAGGAAGCAAAAAAGTCAAGCAGAAACCATTGAGATCTTATTTCACAGAGCATTAGCAGCACTGCCAGGGCTGAGAGTTCCATTTCCCCTGTTGATGACTTCTTTTCAGAAGGAAAAGTCAGAGGACTGATGCTAAATGCGTCGGATACAAAACAGATCTGTCCAAACCTAAGTGGTAAGCAAGCAAAGGAGTTGGTGAAGACCGTGACTCAACAGATCTTTAAAGTTCTCCCCCTGGGTTTTTCATTCAAACTGAAATATTTTCAAAGTCTGATACATGGCCCCCTGTCTGGTTTTGTAACTTCCCTGGTCCTAGAGGCCGATTTGGTTCAACAATTAATTTCAACAAACGTTTACTAAGAACCTATAGTATGTAGAACTCTGGGCTAGGCATAGAGGGGAAGATAAGTTCAGAAATTAAGTCGAATTTGAAGTGCTTTGGGGTATGGGCTGTTCATTTTTGGTTTTGTTTCTCTAATGCCTACTTCAGAATGAGAGGAAGTGGTGATAGATTGTTGGTCTTGGGGCCAAGAAGACCTGTATTCAAGTCCCACCTGATGGAACTGGCCGCTCGACTCTGGGCAACCTCTAGGTGCTCTAGACAACTAAGATTACAGGTTGTACAGAAGGTGCAGATTGGCATTGGGAAAGGAAGTTTCCTCCCCTGAGAGCTACTTATGCTAATGAAACCACAGGTCCCATCTCTATGTGCCTTGCATATAGAAGACAGTAATATATTTTTATTGAATTAACAAAGACACAGTCGCTACTCTCATGGAACTCAAGATCTAGCAAACAGGAGAGATATTAAAATTAGATAATTACCGTACAGGTTTCTGATACCACAAAAATATAATGCTGCTCTAAATATTCTGGTGTGTGTGGAGCTTTTTGTCAATGACTTTCTTGTGGAATATGCTTAGCAGCAGACCCTCTGGTCAAAGAGTATGGATATTTTTTCACTTTATTTACGTAATTCCAAATTGCTTTCCAGAATAGTTCATAGTCCCACCAGATGTATGCCCACAGAAGATTTTCCAACAGAGAAATGACAACCTTCAGAATTTCTGTTTTCTCTTAGGGTAGTCATGGCAGGATTGTAAACATACAGTGATGACTGTCAACGGGTCTATACATGGAACCTCTTATACCCACATTTTCACTATATATCAGAAAGCTATTATTTTGTTGCATGACAGCTTTGTTCCATTTTGCAAATCAGGCATTTATTTGTACATCCTGGTGCCCATGCTGTAAAGTGGGAGAAGGCAGTATGGAGGGGAGGGTGAAGGAAGCAAACATTTATTTTTTGTTGTTGTTCAGTCATTTCATCCATGTCTGACTCTTAGCAACTCCACTTGGGGTTTTCTTGGCAAAGATACTGGAGTAGTTTGTCATTTTCTTTTCCAGCTTATTTTACAGATGAGAAAATGAGGCAAACAAGGTTAAATGACCTGCCCAGGGTCACACAGCTAGGAAGCATCTGAAGCCAGATTTGAATTCAGGAAGATGAGTCTTCCTGACTCCAGGCTGGCCACTCCACCTACAGCCTCACTTACCTGCATTTATTAAGCACCTACTATGTGCCAGGCATCGTGCTAAAGGGCTTTACAATTATTGCTTCATTTGATTGCCAAAACAACCCTAGAACGTAGGTTCTATTGTTATTTCCATTTTATAGATGAGAAAACTGAGACACAGTGGTTTAATGACTTGTCCAGGGTCATACAGGTAACAAATAACTGATTTGAATTCAGGACTTCTTGACTCCAGGCTCAGTTATATACAACAAGCCACCAAGCCACTCTGCTTGGCACAAGCACACAGTCCCCAGGGGAACAGTGTGAAATGAGGCTGGAAACTAAGGTTGAAAAGAGATTTTAGAAGGCCTTGAATGCCAGACTGAGGTGTAGATATTTTAACCTAGAGGCAATGGGGAAATATTGATGATTTCTGTTCATCTCAGTCTGTCTCTCTCACATTGCCAGACTCTTCTTCAAATAACATATTGCATTTAATTTGTCATTCAGTTTCAATTCCCACTGTGCATCTCACTGTACAATGTCATGCCCTTTGAATGGCAGTTTGCCATTGTCTGCCTTTAACACTTTACAATCCTTCTGAGAGAGGAGGGAGCAGAAGAAACGTAGTTGTCCACAGCACCCCACATCACTGTCAGTCCCCAGAAATAAGGCCACACTGGACCTAGCTTTCCTGAGGCTTGGCAAATGGCTCCCCTGTCATGAACCCATTGTGGTTATAAATGCACAGGCTCTTTTGCCTCTAAAGAGGATTTTTTTTTTCCTGGAAAATTTGAGCAAATAGCAACAAAGGAGAAAGAGCTGACAATATTCAATCTCCTGCCCCCTCCTCCATAAATATGCATCCTTGAAGGCTTGGTTCAAATGCCACTTACTTCCCAAAGCCAGGTGCAGTGGAAAGTGCTGGGTTTACATTCAGAGGATGGGGACTCAGATCTCAACACAGCACCCTAATAGTCTTGTGACCATGGACTATTAATGTCATTTCTCTGGGCCTCAGTTTCCTTCTCTGTAAATTGAGGCTATTGGACTAGATGGCCTCTAAGGTCCTTTCCAGCTCTAAATCTATGGTCTCATGATCTTTTCCTGATCCCCCTGCTTCATTCCATAGTAAAACTCTTGCCCTACCCAAGGTCTCACAAAGCACTTAGGTTCAAGTCATCAAGTCCTGTCCAGAAGAATTAATAAAGGGCTTATTCTGCCAGTATCTGGGCTAAATGCTAGAAATACCAAGAAAAGTGAAAACAGACCCTGTCCTTTAGGTTCTTGCAATCTAATGGAGGAGACAACATAAAGACAATTCTGTACAAACAAGATATATACGACATAACGTGGAGGCAATCTTGCAAGGAGTTCTTCCCCAACCCACCCAGCTGCCAGTGATTTCCTGCTCTCCAAATTTCTCAGAGTACCTACTTTGTTTAGACTTCTCAATTCAACAAATAATTAAGTGCCTACTATGTGCATGGCACTGTGCTGGGTATGGGAGCAGGGAATTAAACACTACCTGCCCTCAAGAAGCTTATATTGTCCTCCTGGTATTTAATACAGATAAGAAAATGCAAAGCATATGCTGAATTTCAAAGTAATTCAATAGTAATACAAAGTACTTTCAAGAGGGAGAGAGCCAGGGGTATGCTAGAGCTGCTTAAGGTGACATCAGCAAAGACTACAAATCAAGGTTTGATGTATTATTTTGTTGATTTAACAAAGATATAAAAAGAATGACTTAAAAAAGACTTTTCAAAAGTGATGGAAAAAATGTTAAATAATGTCCATTAAAGTTAAAAGTATGTTCTGCATACTCCCCACCACCTCCTAGGAGGGATAGTTCTTAAGTGTTTTCTAGCCCACCCCTGACAGAGCACAATGGATATTCTAGTGAGCATTCTCTCCTTTGTATAGATCACCTTCTAACTTGCATAATACTTACTTGTGTACTTTTTAAATCACCCTTATTAGACCGTGTGATCCTTAAAAGCAAAGCCATTTCTTTCTACATATTCCTAGCATCTGGTATACGGCTCTGCACATAGTCCTAGGCACTTAATGAGTGTCTGTTGAATTTATTGTCATTGAAGTTTAGGGTTGGAGACAGTTTGGGTGCAGGCCCCTCGACACCATGGCTGTCCTCCTCTGAGGTCTTTTTCAGCTTTGAAATTCTATGGCATCTCTTCTAGATAGAGAAGAAGAGAGGATTCTTCTAGTTAGAGAAGAGAAGGGATTCTTCTAGGTAGAAGAGTGTTGCCATGGAATTTTAGAGCTGGAAAGGACCTCGGAGGAAGACAACCGTGGTGTGGAGGGTAAACCCTGCTAGGCAAGGATTGGTTGAGCCTAGCGAAGAGACTTGGGGAAGGGGGAAGCCATAGTTATCTTAAAGTATTTGAAGGTCTGTCATGTGGAAAATGGACTAGACTGGTTCTATTTGATCCAAGAGAGCAGAATTGTGAATAGAAAGGATGATTTGGGGTTAAAATGAGGAAAAATTTGCTAATAATTTCAGCAATGCAATTGGCTGTCTCTTTCTTATATCCATGGTTTCTAATAGCATAGTAGCATTCCGCTCAATTCACATACCACAATTTATTCAGTCATTACACTACCGATGGCACCTCTTTTGTCACAAAGAAGTCGTAAATTCCCTATAACTGGAAGTGTTTAAGTTGAGGTTGTCTGAGAACTTACTGAGGATGCCATAGAGGGGATTCATGCCTGCTGAGCTCCTTTTGTGTTCTGATTAAGGGATGGGTTGTAGCACCTGGAAAGGAAGGCAGTGTTCATTAAGAGCTTCAGAAACAGGTTGTACTAGATTAACCTCATTTTTTTCTTTTTTCCTCAGTGTAGATATTAGACTAATACCTAGTAGCCATTGTATGAAAGACACCCCAGAGCCTTGAAGACTATGCCCTGAAAAGAACAAACTCTTGCAGATCCCACCAAACTGGAAAGGTTTTGTGTATGATTCCGACCATGAATTCTATCTATATCTGTCTTGTGGGCAAGCAGCCTAGCTAAGTGTGAAGAGGCTAACCATTAGATTGGTTGCAGGGTATTGAATGTTTTAGGTGGAGAAACTCTTGAAGGCAACCATCAAATCTGTGTCTGTGGAGAGGATATTTTCATTAACGAGGCACTGCCATGAGTGCCAGATTGGTAGATCAGGGGGATATTGTAGACATTGTGTACCTAGATTTCAGTGAGGCATTTTATAAGCTCTCATGACATCCTTGAGGACTAGCTGGAAAGAAGTGGGCTAGATTATAAGACATTAAAGTGGATTTGGAACAGATAAAATGACTGCATCCAAAGCTAGTGATTAATGGATTAATGGCAACCTGGTGAGAGATCTCTAGTGGAGTGTTCCCAGGAGTCTGTCCTGGGAGCTATTCTGTTCAACATTTTTATTATTGACTTGAATGATGGCATAAATATAGTATTCTCATCAGATTTAAGAATGATGGAAAGCTGACAGGAATAGTGAATGTGCTTGAGAAGATCAAAAAAGATCTTGATAGCCTTAAACAATGGTTCAGATCTAATGGGATAAATGTAAAATGCTATACTTAGGTTCAAAAAATCAATAGTACAAGTATAGATTGGGTAAGGACTGGCATATGAAAAACACCTGTGAATTTTAGGGAACTGCAAACTCAATACAAGAGATATTGAAGCCCACCCCCCCAAAAAAAAACCACAAGAAACTAAAGCAAGTTTAGACTGCATTAATAGAAACATGGGGACCAGGATGGGAGCATATAATGATTTCACCATGCTGTGCCCTGGACAGATCACATTACTGGTGGTATTTAAGTGGAAATTAGATTCCCACTTGTTGGGAATGTTGTAGAAGGGATTCCTGGTCAGGTTGGACCACCTCTGATGGAAACCTCTTCTTATTCTAGGATTCTGTGATTTGTCGAAATACCTCTTTCCTTAGATTGGGAGCTTTTTGAGAGCTGGGACTCATTTCCTTCCTACCTCCCCACCTTTACATTGTATTCCCAGAAATTAGCACAGTGCCTGGCACATAGTGGCCTCTCAATAAAATGCTTGTTGCATTACATTTTCTTGAATTGTCTTCTTGAAATCCCTGTTAATTGTCCAGATAGAAATCATTTCTCTCTCCTATACAGTCCTATAGCACTTTGCTTGTGAATCTTTTTATGGGACTAATTCTATGCTTCCTTATATAGTAGATGTTCGTGTTCTTATCTTAGCTGTCTCGATAGGGAGTGTCACCATGTCCTGAATACGAGGACTGTCTTGCACATATTTGTATCTCTCTCTACCTCAGCACTCAGTGCGTGGAAAGAGTTCAACAAATACTGGACTAGTGAATTGGAAAGTACGTTTTCTTTTCTGGCACCAGGTTCACTGCAGACAAAGCACCAGTGCATGTATCTCTAACTCATGCAGCAATACTTCCTTTTTCTTTAAAACAATTTTATTGATGCCTTTCATTTTTCAATCATTGTCACTTTCCAATAACTCCAGTCCACATAATAGCCTTTCTCGTAACAAAAAAGAAACTGTTAAGCAAAGCAAATGCACAATCAGCCGCGTAATAATAGCTAACATTTATGTAGCACTTACTATGTGCCAAGCACAGTTCTAAGTGTTTTATTAATTATTATTTCATTTGATGCGCATGAGAACCCTGGCAGGTAGGCACTATTATTATCCTCCTTTTACAGATGAGGAAACTGAGGCAAACAGAGGTTAAGTGACTTGCCTGGAGTCACATAGTAAGTCTGAAGCCAGATTCAAACTTAGATCTTCTTGACTGCAGGATAGTGTATGCTATGTTTTGTACCTATATTCTACCATTAATCTTTTGAGAGGAGGGAAATGTTTCAGTATTAGTCCACTGGAATAAATGTTGTTCTTTAATTAATCTGACTTCCGATGTCTCAGTACAGTTTTTTTTTGTTTGTTAGTGTATCCATTGTATGTATTGTTCTCTTAGTTTTATTTTCTTCACTCTGCATCAGTTCATGCTAATCTTCCTAGACAGACTTGCCAAATTTTCCATCTTCTACTTCAAGCTGCCCCTGACTCCACTGGGGAGTATCCCATCTGGACCTGACACAAAGTAGGATTACCTTCCCCTTTCCTCCAAAGACAGCCCCCTCCAACCTTCCCTGCCAATGCCCCTTTCCCCTTTTCCCTTTCTGGTCATCCACTAGCCACCCTTTCCTTAACTCCATTCCTACTAGAGGTAACCAAGAATCTGCTCTCCACTCTGACACTTAGGGTCCCTCCCATCTGCTCATCTGGGGCAGACACACCAGTGACTCCCTGGGCCTTGCCACCTGGCCTATGGCTACATCTCTGGGCCCTTCCAGCCTTTCTGCAGATGAATTCTCCTACGTGCCAATAAAGTCGACCAACATTTGTTAAACACTTCTATGTCTCAGGCACTGTGCTAAGAACTGGGAGGTACTGTGCTAAGTGCTGGGGAAATGTATGTTTTTTCCTCAATTAGAGTCTGAGGTCCTTGAGAGCAGGGACTGTCTTCTTTTTCTCTTTGTATATGTAGCGCTGAGCACAGTGCTTGGCAGATAATAAGTGACTAATAAATACATTTTCATCTCTCCTTCCCTCCATCCATCCACTCATTAATCCCCAAATTTCTTTGAATGCCTCATATTCATTGTTTCCTATGGTACAGTAATGTACTATTCATATACCATAATTTGTTCCGCCATTCCCCAATTGATGAGCACTCACCTTGTTTCCACTATTTTGTTGGAAGAAAAAAAATCCTGCTGTGAATATTTTTATATATATAGGACTTTTATTCTTATTTTGGCCCACTTGGGGTCCTATAACCTGCCCAATAATGGTATCCTGGATCAAAGTATATGAACAATATAGTTACTTTTCTCGTCACATAGCTATTCTCACACAGTGCAGCTAAATGTGGCCAAAACATCTAATCAAGAAGGAAAGGATTTCTCATCAACCATAGAAAATTCTGGAGACATATAGGAAGGGAACAAAGAGAGGGAATTAATGGTTAATATCGACTAGGAAATGATGAATTGTAGTCTGCCTGCAGACAACCTCTAGTATCCATCTTGCACAGAAGAAAAGACAGAAATCATTCCCATCTCACCATGAACACTGGACTAAGCCCAGAGCCCTGGAATGACTCCTTCCCCCCTCATTTTCTACATATATTTTAACCGTATTTGTTAAATGTAGCATATTTCAAATGATTAGATTTTAATTTCAGTACACTTTGTTAAAAATAGATTGGAGCTAACCACAGAAAGGGACCGCAGGAAGTAGCTCTAAGCTGCTCATCTTTGGAATATTAATAGAATGGAAAATGTTATTAGAATAATTTTTCATCATGAATAATAAATTAATAGAATAATTTAGTACTACATCCCAGTTTAAAAGTGGGCTTTGTGTTCAAGTCGTTGGAAGAATATGCTGGGGAGAGAAGGGGAGGGTCGGAGCAGCAGCATTTGTGCTGAGGGCTGGGGTAGAAGAGACAGATAGATCACTGCAGAAGAGAACATGTGGGTATCGTATCATTCCTTTGATTTTACTACTTAGTAAACACTGAAGAACTTGGGAGTCTGGGACCTCAGGATCTTTTCTGCTGAAAATGATGGAGCCAGTTATCCAAAGAGCCTCTTTTAGGGTCCCGAATACCCCACCTACTTACCTTTAGAGATATTGCCATGTTGTTCCTGTTATTTAGTCATTTTTACTGTCACATCTGACTCTTCATGACTCCTTTTGGGATTTTCTTGGCAAACATAAAGAAGTAGTTTGTCATTTCCTTCTCCAGCTCATTTTACAGATGACAAAACTGAGAAAACAGAGTTAAGTGACTTGCCCAGGGTTTCATAGCTAGTAAGTGCCTGAGGTCAGATTTAAACTCAAGTCTTCCTGACTTCAGAACCTACACTCTATCCCCTGCGCCAGCTAGCTGCCCTATTTTGCCATGGGTAATCCATAAATAGCATATTATCACCAAGCCACTTATTTGTTTTTGAATGCATTATGTTATTTTTTTTCCAAGCAAATTGATTATCCTAATAATTTCTTTCTTGTTGTTCAAGTGAATGGGAAAATGAACAACTTGGTCCATGGTGGGGGCGTGGGGGACAAACAAAAAACAAAACAAAGCAAAACATTGGATTTGGGGTCATAAGATCATAGCTGTAGAGTTGAAAGAGACCTTTTGGTTAGCTAGTCCAATCTAGTCGTTACATAGATGAGGAAACTCAGCTGAGGTGATATGCTCAAGGTACACAGGCTGTGAATAGCAAAGTTGGGATTAGAACACAGAACACAGGTTCTTTAATTCCATATCCAAGACTCCTTCATACCACTTTGCCTGTCTGATCAGGCATCCTCTCAACATCCTCCCGACAAATGCATTGAGGAAGTAATTTTATTGCTCTGGTCCTTACCTTCCTCATGTACACAATGAGGAACTCAAACTAAATCAGGGGTGTAAAATGTTGCCCAGGCTGCATTGTTCTCCAGTGTGGACAAATCCAGGTTAAATGTAGTTCCTATCTGATTTTAATGCATTGTTGTATTAATTTAAAAAAGAAATCTATAAATATACATGGGTTTCTAAGTCAGTATGTGGCCCACATGGATTCTTAAGAAAGGTTTAGTGGCCTCATCTCTATTTTAGTTTGACACCACTGGACTTCATGACCCTTAAGGTCACTTCCACTTCTACATTCTATGACTTTCACTCCCTGAGGAAAGAATGGCTAACAGAACATAGGAATGTGCTCACCAATGGACCAAAGACAGTTTCCAATTTTAAATTTCTGACAGGTGAGCTGGGGGATGCTGGAGCCAGCTCATATTGATTCAGAGCTGATTATTCAATTTTTAGTGTGAGCATTTACACCTAGGAAATTGGCAAACACTCTAAATCAAGGCTTTATTGTTTTGTGGATTTTCTAGACTTAAGAAAGTGTTCATAATGCGATTAAACTTAAAAGTGTATTATGCATACATTTTTTTTCCCTGAGACAGCATACCCCTGCATTGAAAGGTTTCTATACAATAACATCCTGTTTTTTGAGTCACAGGATCATAAATTTAGAGTTGGATAGGCTCCCTTGAAACAGATCGTTTAGTCTAGTGGTGTCTAATGCCTTTCCGCTATTAAGTAATTCTTTTAAACTCTACATAGCTTTCTTTGTATATATTTGTTCACCTTTCGCCTCCTTCTTTAGATTGTAAGCCCCTTGAAGGCAGGGACTGTCTTTGGCCTCTTTTTGTATCCCCAGGGATTAGCACCGTACCTGGCACATAATAGGGCTTAATGAATGTCAATTGGTTGATTGCAATTGAAATGGATCCCTGATTTAGAGAACCACAAATTAACTTTTTCTAGGTATATTGTATTTTTATTTATTTCATTAAATATTTCCAAATTACATTTTAAGATTCAGGCTACATTTGGGAGTTTTGTAGGAATTTGTGGCCAGAGCATGGGAGGTTGACATCTCTGATTAGTCCTAATGCTACCTCTAAATTTTACAGGTGAGGAAACGGGCTCAAAGAGGAAAAAAAAATACTGTGTGCCCAAAGTCATATAGTATTAAGTGGAAGAGAAGAGATTTGAGTCCAGGCCCTCTAACTCCAATACTTTTTCTACTGCATTGCTGTAGCTGATTATCAAGGCAAATGTGCATTTGGGAAATGGGAGGGAGAGGATAACACGAGCCTCTCTCCTAGGGACCAGCAAGCATATCACAGTGACCTTTTCCTTGTGGAAACTGAATGAGAGACCCTGTGAGGGGGAGTGCAAAGTACAGTGACTAGGGAAACAGTCTATGCCTGTGCATCATCTAGTTCTGGAGCCAATCTCATAAGAGACCCCAGCAGTTAGGGAAGGCAGAGAACATCGTCGGGTTGTATAGGCCTAGAAGACATCTTGAAGAATGTAGGAACTGAAGAAGGCCCTTATTGATGGGCTGGATAGTAAGAGAAAAGTGAAGATATCTTTTACCTTGAAAATGAACAGGGCAAGTCTGTGGCTAGTGTATGTGGAGTATTGTGAGGACCCTGGCCATCCTGGAAAGGAGATTCCATAGAGAGGGGAAAGGAGAGGATGGAATTGCACATAAATTCTCTCAGATAAACATTGCTGTTTTGTTTTTGTTTTTCTGAGCGAAACTCAGAAGCTTATGCACTTTAGGATTACCTGCCAACATCAGAAGCCCCAGAACCTCCCTGAGGGCTCCAGTGAAGTCCTGAAAGGAGGAGATGATTTAGAAGAAAGGGTCTAAATTTTCTGAACTTTTGGTTATCTCGTGACACCTATGGATTCCTTCTCAGAATAATGTTTTGTTGCCTACTGTTGTTGCGTACTACATTAAAGAAAATGCCAAGTTTCAGTTGGTGAAGATTTATATACCCACATATCTACACATATGTGTATGTATATATATTCCCCCATTCAAATTCATGGACTCTTCAAAATCTATCTACAGACCCAAATTAAGAACTCCTAATTTAGAGAGATGCTCTTGCCTAAACAGCTGATGGGGAACCATCATGGACATTTTATCCAAACATCCTCTTTCAAAGGTTGAGCTCATGGAAATCACTGCTCCCAGACCTGAAAGTTCATGAGTTTTAGAAGGTAATTGTGGTGTGTCTCTTGCCTACTACCTTTGTCTCTCTGCCCTGGAGGAATGGAGGTCAAGGGCTTAACATCTAGATGGCTCAGGAGACAGCTACACGTGTCAGGCCCAGGTGGGGCAAACTGGGGCATACTGACAGGAGAAACCCTGGGCTTCCTCAAAGTGCAAGAGTTTCTCCAAGGGAGTACATCACAGGAACCACAAACTAAGTGGGAGAGTGGGTAACCCTTCCAGGGTGCCAAAAGAAGGTCAAGTTTGTGCAACTGCTGGGAAATTGGGATTGTTTTCAATGCATTGTCTGGTCCTTTCAAAAAGATATTGGGTGTGGGAAGGATGTTACTGGGATAGCAAGAGCCAAAGCCTTTTCAATCCTCTGTCTTGATAGGAAGCCAGCTTGTAAGGTTGTGTGTGTGTGTGTGTGTGTGTGTGTGTGTGTGTGTGTGTGTAGGATACAGCAGGGTGACAGCTGTTATCTCTCAGAGATTTCAGCTGTCATGTCTACATAATATTCTCTTGGTTTAAAACTTCAGTTCTCCAGAATGGGGAGGGAGGGAGTTGAGGGGGGGAGGCTGACAATGCATCTTTGTGTAAGCCAAGATTTTTTTTTTATTTGCATCTGTGCAATAGACAATCATCCTCCCAAAGACTATTCACACCCAAGCGTCACAATGGCATTATTCTCTCTCTCCCCCCAGCTCCCTTTCTATAGTGTCTTACCCTACAACTGACAATTAATGTTAGAAAGAACATGAAATGGAGGAGAAATTACAGCAATTTATCAACTGAAATTATAGGTGTAGACACATGTCAGCAGTGGAAACAGTTTCTATCAAAATTAAAGTATTTAGAGATTTTCCTCAAATTTCAAATTATGCAAATCCCATTTCCCATGATCCTGCAGGACCTTGATTTTAATTGCAGGATTACCCAGAAAGTGCCACAAAATGCAGTTGTGAGTCCGGATGCCTCCTACTCTTCCCTTCCCTTCCTTTGCTTGGAGCCTCCTCCTCCTGCACTGGACTTATTAATGTAACGCAGTCACAGTCTTTGAACAAGTTAAATATGTTCCCACAGAAGAGCAGAGGTTTTCCCAGCCTCAATCTGTCAGGAAGACCCTGCTGTTTGCAGAGGTTAGCAGACAGCTGGAAGAACAGGCAGGATTGAGGCCAAACATGATCCAAATGCATATTTATACCCACAACATATTTATATAACACCCATGCTGGAGCACACTCCCCCTTCTCACCTACCCCCTCCCCAACTCCTCTACTTCCCTAGCAGAGGCTTCGGACTCAGGAAAGAGGCCTGGTGGCTAAGGATCAGCCACAGTCTCAAAGAATGACTCATGAAGTTGATCTCTCTGATTCTGACAGGAAAGAGCAACCTGAGAGTTTGCTCTGGGAGAATACCCACAACGGGGCACACCGGCCTAGTCCAACATTGCCCAAATTCCTTGTATTTGTTGGACCTTGATAGAAAGGAGAGAAGAGGAGAAGGAAGGAAGGTCTTAATAAGTGCTTACTATGTGCCAAGCGCCTTGCTAAGGACTTTACAAATATTATCTCTCTTGATCTTCACAATAACCCTGGTACATAAGTCTTATTATCCTCATTTTACAGATGAGAAAACTGAGGCAGAGAGGCTAAGTCATTTGCCCAGGATCGCACAGTAAGCATCTGAGGCTAGATTTGAACTCAGGTCTTTCTGACTGTGGGCCCAGTGCTGTATCCTGACAAAGTAAGGTAGGTGGTGTGGGACAGCGGAAAGGGCCCTAGACTGGGAATTGGGAGACCTGGATTTAGCTCTCAGTTTTTCCTCTGACTGAGTGACTTTAGGCAAGTCACATGTCTTTTCTGGGCTTTGTTACTTTGCTATATAAAATAAAGGGGTTGGACTAGATCAGTGGTTTCCCACCTGTGAACCATAAACTCCGGAGTGTGTGTCTGAGCAAAGAGGAGATCGAATTATATTTTCGATCACAGATTCATAATTAGATGGAACCTTATTCAGTCCAATGCCTTTATTTTAAAGATGAGGCTGTTGCTTCTGTTGTTCAGTCATATTTGACTCTTTGCTATCCCGTTTTGGGGTTCTCTTGGCAAAGATACTGGAGTGGTTTGCCATTTCTTTTTCCAGATAATTTTTACAGATGCGGACACTGAGGCAAACAGCGTTGAGTAACTTGTTCAGCATCACACAGCTAGAAAGTATCTGAGGCCAGATCTGAACTCAGGAAGAGGAGTCTTTCTGACTCCAGACTCAGCCCTCTATGCACTCTACAACCTAGCTGCTGAATTGTCCAGGGTCCGTAGGGAGGAAATGGTAAAATTGGGATTCTAATCCAGATTTTTTGACTCCAAAACCAGAGCTTTTTTCCCACTACACCACATCTGCTAATCTATAAATAAGCAAACACACCTTCTGGAGATTGAATGAATAATATTCCTTGCATATATATTTTTCAAATGTATGCAAATGTTATTGTGATGAAGAAAGTATAAATGCATTTAAAAGGACTACTAGAGTTGTAGTAAGTTTTTGTCATTATATATTTTTCTCAATCAACAGATGGCAAAAGAGCAATTGCAGGGGTCAAAGAACTTTTTTGATGTTAAAGAGTAGGCCTTGTATTTTATTTGTTGGTTGGTTGGTTTGGTAGTTCATTTGATCCTACCTTGTCGATGACTAAGTAGGGCTTTGGGGGTATCATTTTTTATCCCCATTTTGTATAGTTTTTTGATTTTTTTGTGAACAGTTGTTTAGGATTAAAACAAATTCTTTTGAGTCTGTCCTCATACTCAAAAAGATTGGAAAATGGCTGGATTGGATGATGCTTAGACCTTCTTCTCTGCAGAGTTGTTCATTCATAAGTTTGGTTCCTGCCAAGGCATTCCTAATCAGAATCCTTTTTTTTTAAATTTGGAAGCCCCCAGGGCAGCTGACTGTCGGACCACCTGATTGAAATCTGAGACTGACCTTGGCACTGGAGCTTCTATTAGAATTAGTGACCAACTGGGAGTTGAAGGCCTTAAATTTTGGCTTCTAGCCACAAACTCTGGAAGCCAGTTTTCAGTCCCAAAGCCCTGTCCCAATGCCACGGGCCCTGTTGCTTAATTTCAATGTAATGGATGTTGAATTGGGTATCCAATCCCCAAGTGAAAAACCTAATGAATTCTCTGTGATTAATAGTATTCCAAGCAACACCAGGCCAGCAAGTGACAATACATCTCTCCTGATGAATGTTAAACGGGTCAGGGGATGAACCAGAAGAATAAAATGGAAATAGAGAGAAGAGCTCTTGGGCTGGCACCAGACTCAGAGCCTCCCTTCTCTATTCTTCCCCCTCTCTCCCAGCCCCATGGACCATATAATTAAGCTGTGTTTCTGCAGTTTTCCCCTCCCTAGTCTCAGGCCAGGAAGGATTAATTGGCAGGAATGGAATGTTGGAGAAACTAATTTGCATTGAAGGATGCTAAAAGGACCAATGGGAGACAAGCACTCGAGGATGCCTTTGGCCAGTCAGAAGGGAGACATCCTTGGCTACAAGAAGAAAGATCTTCCCTGCGTGGTTTCATGGGGATACCTTTAGAACAGAGAACTTAGGCACATCCTTTGAAGCAAAGATCCTTCGCCTGGGGTTCTTGAACTTAAAAAAACAGTTATATTACTACTTCCACATAATTTGTTTCCTTTGCAACTCTGTGTATTTTATTTTACGCATTTAAAAACACTACTCTGAGAAAGGGTCTATAGGCTTCACTGGAATGCCAAAGGGGCCCATGACACACAAAATAGTTAAGAACCCCTGCCTTAGAGGACTAAGTCTGATCAATGGTACTCCCTCATGAGAAATATGATTTTTTCCCACTTGAGAGATACAGAAACTGAAAAAAAGAGGTGGTTCATCTTGTCTAGGGTCTAGGGTCACACAGAAGATTACCACACTGCATATAGTAGAAGGAGAAGTGCACCAGAAGTTAAAAGAGCCAAGGGCAGGTCTGAGTGTAAACTCTGGGCAATTCACTTTATCATTCTGAATGTCCATTTCCTTTTCAGCCAGATGAAATTAATACTGTTGTGCAATCTACTTTATAGGGTTGTTTTGAGGATCTAAAGACATAATGTATAAAAATCTCTTTGTAAGCTGGTAAATATTTTTTAAGGAATTTGTTTGTTTTTTTTTTAGAACAGATGATTCACTTTATTGTGAATCAGCCCTTAACTTTGACCACCATCATTGCCATAACAGGTTTCAACAAAGAGAAGAGGTACCATACTTGCTGCCCAACAATGGCTTTACATCTCTACGGTAGGAAGAAGCTATGAAGACATGAATAAGGTGCTACTGAAAAAGCTGGGGGTGACCTAGTTGTGCCTCCTCCCTATTGTGACAAAGGCTCAATTTTTTTTGGAGGGGGGGAAGGAGAAGGAATAGGTGTTCCCATCAAACTGATTGGATACACAATTCCCAAAGTAGGGTGGGACTCCATAACAAAACAACAGCCCAGGGTCAGGCTGGTCAAAACACTCCTTATCCCTGTTGAAGTCTTTTTTTTTTTCTTGGAGGGAAGGGAGAGTACGTTAGATGGAGGCATCCATCCTCATTTTGAAGAAGTTCCATCCAGGATGGAGAGTTTGAGCACCCACTTGGGGTTCAAGGGCTGTTGGTCCCGGCAGCTTTCACTCTAGCAGCTTTCACTGTAGCAGCTTTGACCTTGTCTTCCAAATCATCTAGGAACCACTCCTGGGCCACTGAGTAGAATGTATAGCCATAAATGGCCAACACCAAGGCCCCGATGCTCAGGCCGGTTAGGATGTTCCGTTCCCGCCGCTGCGGAAATGTTTTCTGCCACTTGGAGAGTTCCACCTGCTGCATAAAGTGCAGCTGCGCCAGGCTCAGTTTCTCTTGCACCAGATCAATGAGGTGTGCTGCCTGGGACTTCCCGGTCTCAGATCTAGCTGCTCCACCAGCACTAGCATCAGCCATCTCACTCTTCCACCTACTCAAAAGGGGAAGGAACTTATTGTTATCATCATTATCATCATCACCATCATCATCACCATCACCACCATCGCCACCATCACCACCATCAACAACAGTGGGAGCCAGAATCTGGGTTTCTGAGTCCAATTTTCTTTGCATTCTACTGTACTTCCTCTTTATAATAACCTCCTATATATTCATTTGGCTAGAGCACATTGAGGAGAAAGAGATTTAGATTTCTTAGATTTGAAGGGCAAAAGGTGAAAGTTCTGTCTATGACGAGAGGTCATAGGTCCTCGCCTTCGGGCAGGGGCCAGTCTGGTTGATGGCCTTCCGACCTTTAGATGAGCTGATGCTGACTTAACTGGTTAAGGAGCTCTTTCCTAGCATCACTCTTAGTTTAGGGATTTCTGTGATCCTTTCTGTGTTTCTGGAGATGGCTTCCCTAGAGTACAATACAAAGATCACTAGATTTGGAGTCAGACAACTGGGCTTTGAAGCCCAGCTCTGCTACTGTCTGGTGGACTCTGGACGTGTCAGTTATCCTCTCTGGCATTTAGGGTTCTCATCTGTAGAATGAGGGGGTTGGACTAAATGGCCTTTACGGTCCCTTTTACCTCTAAATCAATGATCCTAACAAGAGAAGAGACCCATGCTGACTCCTGCCTTCCTACAGATGTAAGAAACCAAAGTTCAGGATCTTCTTAGAAGGTTACTTGAAATTCTAGCTCAAAGCTAGCTGCTGAGAAAAAAATGGAAGTGGAGGAAAGCTATAATCTGTTCCCTGACAGAAAGACATTGTAGCTTACAATGAATACAGGTGGGCCCCCTTCTGAAAAAATGCTGTGTAAACTTTCAAAGTTTATAGGTAAAAAATTGAGGGTGATGATGATCAGAGAAGAAGAATTCATATTACAGAAGGAGTTTGTCTTTAAAATAAATGGTCCCATGCAGGTTCCTTTGAATTACATATTCTCCTAGTGCATTAAAAACAAGACTTGATTTAGCATAACTTTGATTTTGTATTCAACTTTTTAGAAGCACGTGTGACATATAAAGCAAGTTGGGAAAGTAGAAGAAATTTGGGGAAAGATCAATAAGAATGAAATGGATTTGGTGAAAATATCAAGTGTCTGGAAAGCATGACTAATGGATGGAGGAACTTGGACTCTAGACAGTTGAACAACAGCTAGACAAGGTGGAACCCTAAACACAAGTGAATGGGGGTGGGGTGGGAAGGCCAATGTCACAGTCCTGTTTAATCAGTACTCAGGCAGCTGCCCCACTCTTTCTCCCCAGACCAAGGAATCCCCAAGGACAAAGTGATGCCCAGTGGTAGGAGGCTTCTTGTAGAGGACATCCAGCCAGTTGGACACAGAGGCTCCTTTAAAGCCTCAGCCACCTCAGTAACTTTTCTTCTAGATAGGCGGTTCCATGCTACTTCTGTCTTGTTTTAATTTGGACAGGTTTGCAAGACTGATAGATCAAGGGATAACTCATTATACCTCAATAAAATGTAAACTCCTTGAGGTCAGGCACACTTTTGCCTTTGTATCAATGCACAAAGCCTGCATATAATAGGTGCTTAATAAATGAATCTGATTGATTGGTGAGGCAGCTTGTTTCTGGGAAAGTGCTGCATTTGGAGTTAAAAGACATCTGTCCTGCTCCCAGTTCTATCACTTAGATCACCTATGTCACGTTTTGTAGGTCACTAAACCAGCTGAGGATTATTGTTTCCCCATTAGTTTAATGGGCCAAGGTGGGCAGGGAATATGGTCCTAGATGACATTGTTATAGAATATCTTATAGCAACCCTGTGAGGGTAGGTGGTTCTTCAGTGAGCCTGTGATTTCTGGAGAGAGTGCTGCATTTGGAGTCAGAGGACCTAGGTTCAAATTCAGCTTATTAAATTCATGAGTGACACCATGACCTTATATACAGGATGGAAAATGTGGGCTAGATAACAGTATGATTAAGTAGACTTGGAATGGATTAGCAAACTGGACCTCCAAAGTAGGAGGTTCTTAATAGGTTTGAGTCTAAGGGTACTTCCCAGATCCATAGGAATGACACTGTAAGTAAGGGGAGGGCAATAGAAAGAGACTAGAGGAAAGGAATAGGGAGGCTTGATTCTAGTCTCAGAGGCAGCCAGGTTATGCAGTAGACAAGAATACTGGGCTTGGAGTCAAGAAGCTTAAAGTTCAACTCTGGCTTCAGACACTTGCAAACTGTATGACTCTGGCAAGTCACTTAACCTATGTCTGATTCAGTTTCTTCATGTATAAAATGGGGATAATACTACCTACCTTCTAAAGTTCTTGAGTGTCAAAGTATTTGTAAAGAACAGTGCCTTCTTTCCCATTCCCGATTGTGCCACTAGCCTGCTATGCGACGTTGGCCAAATCTCTTCCCTCCTCTGGGCTGAAACAGCGTCTCTACAAATAAAGAGAATGAACTTGATGATGTCAACCTGAAGGGGCTGGTGGTAGGAATCTCTAGTCAATGATGTGCTGGAGCCATATCTAAACAGCTTGCTAGAGCAAATACTAAATTTTCAGTATGAGAATTTACACCTCAGAAATCGGAGCTTGATTTATTATTTTGTTCATTTTCTACACTTAAAGCATTAATAATTCAAATAAATCTTAAAAGCATGTGTACATAAATTTTCCCCCAGAGAGTCAGATTGTTACAAATTTACCAGTACACCCTTGTGTCTATTGGAGTACCAGAGGGCTTTATCCTGTTTTATTCAACTTTTCTCAATGACTTGGACCAAGAAATAGATTTATGCTTAGCAAATTTGTTGTTGACCAAAACTGAGCAGGTTAGCCTATATGTTAGAATCAGAATTAAAATAATCTAAGAGTCTAGTGTAACAGGATAACTCTACAATGAAATATAATAGGAATACATTTGAGCTAAAAAATACCAATGGCACAGGTACAAGTTGTGGAAGATTTGGTTATGTAAATGCATGTGTGTATGAAATATACCTAGCTATCTTTGTGGACTTAAAGTTTAAAGTGATTTAGCAATGTGATGTGGCAGCCAAAAGACCTGGGCTTATAGACTTAGGCTATAATAAGAAAAGTAGAACATCCAGCTAGACTGGAGTTTTTAACCTTGGTGTCTTGGACCCCTAGGCAGTCTGGTGAAGGCTATGGACCCTTTCTCAGAATAATATTTTTAAAGGCATAAAATAAAATAC
Source organism: Trichosurus vulpecula (assembly GCF_011100635.1). Classification (NCBI taxonomy): domain Eukaryota; kingdom Metazoa; phylum Chordata; class Mammalia; order Diprotodontia; family Phalangeridae; genus Trichosurus; species Trichosurus vulpecula. Next base: position 180,823,176 of record NC_050575.1, on the reverse strand, counting down.
ATAGGATTATAAAGGAAACCAATTAAATTGAAATAAAGATTTTGTTTCCTATCCAAGTTCACAGATCCTTGAAATCTATCCATGGATCTCTAGGGGTACTTGGACCTCTGAGTCAGAGAGAGGTCATAGTCTTATTGTATACTTGGCTATTGTTATACCATCTCTAGAATTTCATTTTCAATTCGGTTTTGTAAAAGATGTTGAGATGCTAGAGCCCAGCTGGTGAAGGGCAGTCTGAACAGTGAAGGTTCTCACACCGATACCAAGCAAAGATGAATTGAAGGAGCTGGGAATAATTAGAAAAGTTAGAAAAGAAGAAAAGAAGACTTTACAGACCCCTGACTTAGTTAACAGAGTTCTCAACCTGGGGCTCTTGAACTTCTTTATAAAAAATATATTGTTGACACTTTCAATGTGACTTGTAATCTTATATGTTAAATTTGATTCATTTAAAAAAGTTCTTCTAATAAGGGGTCCAGAGGCTGTACCAGGCTGCCAGAGGGGTCCATGACACAGAAAAGATTACAAATCCCTGATTTAGTAGAAAGGATGAATTAGTGTTAACATTTTCTTATTTTTCTGAGTGATCTGATCCAATAGAATGTAATTTCTGTGAGGGCAGGGACTGCATCCTCAATGCTAAGACAGCAGTAGGCACTTAATGAATGTTTTTTTAATTGAATCTTAATATAAATATATTGACTCTTTTAAGTGAGATCTTTTGGCTGAGTCTGGATCTATGATTTCATCTATTCAGGGGACTCCCAGTGCAGGAAGCAACCTCCCTTGATGCAAATCAGAAAATCCTTGGTAACATAAATTTTTAGATCCTTGCCAGAGGGCAGAGAAGTTAAGTGCCTTACTGAGGGCATGGCGTGTCACACTCAGCACTTGAATCCAGATCTTCTTGACCTTGGCTGGTCCTATCTCTAATATGTCACACTGCCTCTCTGGACTTTACATGAGTACATAATAAAAAGTCTATGTAGACTTGGGGTAGAAATCGCTAGGAAATCTCTATAACAGGAATCAATAATCAATAATACCTTTGGAAATGACTATAATTCACACTAACAATAATTCCTTAGATTTGCAAATCTCTTTTCCTCCAAGAAACTGAGTCATTGCCACATATTACTTAATTTATCGTCATGTCATCCATCCATTTAAAATGCTACTTGGGAACGAGCATTATTGCGCCTTTTTACCAAAGGAGAAACTGAGGCACAGAGAGTTCAAGTGGGATGTAATCAATCACAAGATAATGTCCACTTCCTGTTTATGGCTCTGGTTGCTAAGTGCTAAATGGGTCAAGTAATACTGCTGCTATTATCATTCCTAAATAGAGAATGACTTACTTAGAGCAGTATCCAATGGAGGAACAGGACCTCTTGGGCAATCTGAAGGATTTATATGTAAGGCCCCTTCCTGGAGACTCAGGGGTGACTGATAGTGTAGAGGAAAGGGACCTAGCTGAACTGAGAGTCAGGTGACTATGGTCATATGTGACAAACCTGCTGCAAACTACGTGACCTTGGACAAGTCACAGTGACTAGATTTCTCTAGGCCTTAGTTTCCCTACCCATAAAATAAGGTGCTGGGAGTGGGGTGGGGCGGGGGAAGTGGAGGAAATCAGGTGATTTCTAAGATCTTTTCCAGCCGAAGGGATTCTATGATCATAACGGTCTATGGCTTCAGCCTAGGATGTATGTGCCATATAAGCAGAATGAAGTAGAAAGTCACTTCTGTTTTCTGAACCTCAGTTTTCTCATCCTCATGAGGCAGCTAGGTGGCATAGTGGACAGAGAGATGTGAACTTGGAGTCAGGAAGCATGAGCCATAGCTTTAAAAACTTACTAGCTAGAGAAGTGTGACCCTGGCCAATTACCTTAACCTCTCAATTTCATTTTCCTCATCTGCAAAATGGGAATTAAAAACTATCTCACAGGTATCAAATGAGATAATGTTTGTAAGATGATAGGATAAACCTGCGTGCTTATTTGGGGATATTTCTCCTAATAACTATGTCACTGACGTGTGAGGAAAAGTATTTATTTATAAATGAAGGCACTGAACTAGCTAATAATTGCACATGTCTAGGAGGTACAGAAGGGAGGCCAAGCACTGAACTGGAAGGCAGGAGATTGGAGAACGTTCAAGATTGGTCACTTGCTAACTGTAACTTCCAAGACCGCCGTTATGTCTCTTGGTTTCCCCTCTCTTTCAAAGGAAAGGAATGACCTGAAATTTTTTTCAGCGGAAACACGGCACGGATTCTTAGGCTGAGGCAGAAAGAAGTGTCCTGTGAGGGAGGGGCAAGCTGCTTGATGGAGTGGAAAAGACTTCTTGTTTGATGGAATGTGTGAGCAGAGCTTCACCGCAGGTCTGGATCCCGATTCCTCCGCGAAGGGATACCTGGGGGAGGGAAAAAGAAAAGAATAATCACTAGAAAAGGGGAAGGGGAAAGGAGGAATCACTGTTTAAAATTTCTTCAATTCTCTCTCTCTCTCTCTCTCTCTCTCTCTCTCTCTCTCTCTCTCTCTCTCTCATTCCGGGATTCTCATTTTCTTTAAAGACCAAAGAGGCTATATGATAAGCATATTTTCCAAATTAGGTAGCGATTTATCCCGCCTTTGTTTTAATGATTGAAATGAATGATGTCGTGCGGCTCGCGGCTGCCACTGCATTCAACGCCCGCTGTTCCTGGGAGCTGAGACACTGAGAAATTTGCATACTTAATGCCTGGAACTGGCACGGCCTAAGTAGCTTCTTTGCTCTACTCTGTGTTTGTAACTGGGTTGGAGAGCGTTGCTTCATCAAAGCCTTTTCGGAGCCAGCCGCCTCCGACTCACCCGGCCGGGCTCAACTGACAGTGATGGCCCGAGCTTGGTATTTATCAGCTTCGAATCTAGGACCGCAATTAAAGGCATAAGACTGCATACTCCTGCAGACGTCACTGATCACGAAAATTTGTCATCACCATCAAGATGCTGAAAGAATTTTTCCTCTCCTCTCCTCTCCTCTCCAGTTGCAGTGTGACCTTGGTCAAGTCATATCTCTTCCCGTGACCTTAGATTCGTCATCCATGAAAGGAGGGAGCTGAACTAGATGATACCTAAGGGAGCTTCCAATTCTAACCTTCTAAGATTCTGTGATGTGGCAATAACTTAGACCACACACCTCTTTTCTAATACAAAGGAAGGATCACCTCTCCTTCCCCCTTTGCCCAAACCCTCTACGAATTAAACTTGCCTAAGAACCTCCTTTGGATTCAAGGAGAGTAAATAAACACTGGATGCATAGCCACCTGGCTCAGAGGCAGAAGCCAGAGTCAGAGTCGGAGTCAGACGTACTAGTGTATACTCTGGCTTTGTTTGCCAGTGAATAGGATTCTGGGACTTCTTATCCATTGAATGGGGGAAGTATGTAAGGGAGAGAGGGGAAGAGGCAGATTCTATCAGACCATAACTCTTCATCTCTATGCAAGAGGAAGATCACTTAAAGGGAAGTGATCCGAGAAAGCTGGGTTTCATGATCTCTTAAATGCCACATCCAATAGAGTTTTTTTTTCAATCCTCATCCTTCTTGACCTCTCTGATTCTCTTGGATACTTTTTCCTCTCTAGGTTTTCACACCACTGGGCATCCTCCTACCTATCTGACTGCTCCTTCCCAGCCTCCTTTGCTGGATCTTCATCCAGGTTATACTTTGATTATCCCCCAACAGTCCATTCTGGACCCTCTTCTCCTTCTACACTATTTTGCCTAGTGATCTCGTAGGCTCCAATCTCTATGCAGATGATTTTCAGATTTATTTATTCGACTCATCAACCCCCTCTACTGACCTCTAGTCTCGCACCACCAAATGTCTATTGGATACATCAAACTAGACATCTGGTAGACATTTCAAACTCAACATGTCCAAAACAGAACTCTTTACCTTCCCTCTTCTCTGAACCTCCTTATGACTATCACCACCATCCTCCCAGCCACCCAGGCTTGCAGCCTTGATGTCATCCTCAATTCCTCATTCTCATTCATATCACATATACAGTCTCTTGCTCAACCTTATTTCTACTTATTTCTCTCCTCTGACAACTACCACTGCACTGAGGTATACTCTCATCATCTTATGCCTGGATTATTACAGTGGCCTACTGGGTGTTCTCCCTGCTTCAAGTCTCTCCTTACTCCAGTTCATTTTCTACCCAGCTGCCAAAGTGATCTTCCTAAGGCTTACATCTGACCATTTCAAACCCTAGTCCCCCCACTCAGTAAACCCCAGTGTCTATTAGCTCCAAAATCAAATATAAAACTTCCATTGCTTTTTTTTTGAGGCAATCAGGGTTAAGTGACTTGCTTAAGGTCACATAGCTAGTAAATGTCTGAGTCTGGATTTGAACTCATGTCCTCCTGCTTCTGGGACCCATGCTCTGCACACCTAGCTTCCCCTTCCATTGCTTTTTAAAGACCTTCACAATCTGCCCTCTTCCTACCTTCAGTGCTTCCTTCCTACTTCAGTGCTCTAAGTGTACTTTCTGATCTAGCAAAACTTGTCTTCTTGTGGTTCTTACCACATAACACCCAACCTCCTAGCTCTGTATCTTGTTTTACTGGTTGTCATCCATCATACCTGGAACACTTTTCCTTCTCACCTCTACTTTCTGGCTTCCAAGCTTCCCTTCAAGGCTGAGTTCAGGATGCCTTTCCCTTTCCTCTCTACTTCTAAACCCTTCCATCTGATACTATCTTTCATTTACACTGCATATATCTCATATATACTTGGTTATTTACATTTTGTTGCCATATTAGAATGGAAGGTCCTTGAAGGTAGGGACTATTTTTTGCTTTTCTTTGTATCCTCAGTACCTAGCACATAGTAGGTGCTTAATAATCACTTATTGTTGTTGTTCTTGAGGAGGAGGAGGAGGAGGAGAGGGAAGAAGACTTTTTCTCTAAAGGGAGGTTGCATAGTATAATGGGAAGAGCAGAGAATCCAGGAGTCAGGAGCCCTGGGTTGGAATTTCTGCTCTGCCACTAGATGTGCAATCTTGACCTTCCTTTCTCTGTGCTTGGTTCCTTATCTTTAAAATAAAGATGCACCAGATGAATCCACAAAAGCAGGAGTTTCAATCATGCTATCGGGAAAATTAAAAAAAAAAGAAAACACAAAATGGGATAAACAAGGAAACCACCTGCTGAAAGGAACATTAGACAACAAACCAATAGCAATATTAAACTTATATGCTCCAATTGACATAGCATCTAAATTCACAAGAGGAAAATTAGCTGAACTATAAGAAAACATAAAGATTAACACAATAGTGGCAGAAGATTTCATTGTATGTCTCTCAGTTTGGGGATGTTTTTGCTTTGTCTTAGCTCTCAGGTTTAGGTACTAAAGGACCATCATAAAATATGTATTTTGGAAATATCTTGTCAGACTTGAAGACAAGAAACAGAGATGAGCAGCCCACACTAACTCCCACTTCTAAACTCCCAAAAAGTTGTTGACTTTCAGAGGTGAGAGGGACCTCAGAAACCATCCTGTCTGGCCCATAGCTATATCTTCTTGTCAGCAGTCCTCCTATTTCTGATTGAAGATCTCCAATGATATAGAATTAATTACCTCCCATTCCACTTTTAGATAGGTTGGATTACTAGGAAATTTTTATTTAAATTGAGTAGAGATTCTATTCTCTAGTTTCTCCCTACTACTTACTCTGGCCTCTAGGCCCAAGCATAACCAATCGATTGATCAACAAGCATCTAATAAGCACATAATATGTTCTAGGCACTGTGCTAAGCACTGGGGATATAAGTACAAAGAAAGAAACAATCCCTACTTGCAAGAAGCTTACATTTTAATAGGGAAGGCACTATGTACTTCCACATAACAACTCTTTAGATATTCAAAGACAATTATATCCCTGCTAAGTTTTCACTTTCTACAGTTCCTTCAACCTATTCTTGTACAGTGTGGTTTCAGGTCCCTTCATCATTCTGCCCTCCTCTGGATATGGTCCAGCTTATCAGCGTTCTTCCCAAAATATGGTACCCAGAACTAAAAATAATACTCCACATGTGGTCTGACCAGGGCAGAGAATTTTGGGACTAGAAAAGAGGATCAAAGACTATAAGATGATAGAACATAAAGGCACAGACACTCAGAGGAGCAGATGAATACAAACCTCTTCATTCCTCAGCTATTCTGAAACTTTTTTATAAATGAAAGCTTCATTTTTTAAGATGGCAATGAGGTATGGTGGAAAAATTGGTGGATTTGGAGTCAAAGGATTTGCATTTGGATCAATAACTTGCCATTTATTGTTTGGGCAAGTCACAACATCTGTAGGCCTCGGTTTCCTCATCTATAAAGTGAATGGGGGAGGGGTTTGGGCTAGCTGATTTCTAGTGTTCCTTTCAGTTCTAAGTCTTTGATTCTATGGATAGCTCCTTATTAGTGATAATAGCAGGGTAACACTGGTTTGGAGGGTTCAGAGAATCAAAATCTACAGATGGTTCAACCACCTTATTTTATCCATTATTTTGTAGTTTGCTCTCTATCTAGGTGGGGAACACAGTGCTAAATGCCATTGTTTGTCATCATGTCCTTTCCCTGTACATTGTCTTATAGAAATGTTTTGTAGTAGTGAAGAGACAAAAATTGGGAAAATGGTGGATAGGAAAAATTTAAAGGGTCTGGGTACTCTACAAACTGGATCTTTAGCTCCTATGTAATTATGATTTGAGAGGATTGTTAAAATTTTGTTATTGTAGCAGTTTGTGAAGTACTCCACTGTGCTAAGCTTTTTGTTTCAAAACTTTGACACCTCTACACTTTGGACATCACTTTTTTAAAGGTCTTTCTTTTGTTCTGAACTCTCCCCCTTCTTCCAAACCACCAAGTCTCCTTGCTCTTCAAATCTCACCTTTAAAAAAAAGCAAGCAACTTCCTTGTGTTTTTAGTCTATAATTGATTCTAAACCCACTGGCCTTTTCCCTCCCTTGTTATTGGTCCTTCCATTGGTTGCCTGCAACCAACCTGCGGGAATTCGTTCTTTCATCTCAAATCCTTTTAACTCGGCATGGACACAACATGACCATTTCACACCCCTCACCTTGCCCTGATATCTCCCTGTGCTGTGTGTGTGCTTTGGCAGCCTGGTGGGGACTTTGTGGCCACCCCTCTGAAGTCAGACCCTAGAGAAAGCAGGCAGAAAGACTGTCAGCCTACAGGAGTTTTCTGACAAACACAAACATTTTCTGGCATTTGTGTAAGTACTTGGTTAAAGTTTCTCTCTTTTTGTTCATAGAAAAAGCAAGCATTTGAGAAGACTCCTGAGCCTCTTGCTTTCTGTAAATGGGAACAGAGCTAGAATTTGTTTCATGTTATCACTGGGTTATAGATTTAAAATGGAAAAAAAACCTTAGAGATCACTGAGAATGTAGGTTCCTTAAGGGCAAATATTATTTTGGTTTTATCTGTGTATTCTCAGCACCTAGAACAGTACCTTCAACATAGTAGTCAATAAATGTTTGTTTAATTTTAACTTAGTCTATCCCATTATTTCATTGATGAGGAAACTGAGGCCTGGGGATATTTAGTGACTTGCTCAAGCACGGGTGGTCAGAAACAGAACTAGCATTTGAACTTTTTACTCTAAATCCAGTACTTCTGGCAAATGCAAACATATCAGTAAGCAACAGGCTTAAATGGAGCCTGAATCAAATATACATGTCTTAATTATAGCAATATGACAAGTTTTTGTTGCTGCACAACAGTGGAGTTTCAAACAATCATTTTCTTCCTACCTTCATTCTCCATAGGACTAACCTTACGGTTTATGGGAACTGGTTTGTTGTATCATGATTGGGGGCCAGGATTGAACTACCCATAGGATAAGGTAGAGTTTCCTGCTGTGCCCCCTCTCAGTGTAGGGGAAGTAAGGACTGGGAGCTGAGAAAAGGAATCTAGGACTCTAGAGGCCTTTCTTCTAGATATATCTACCACCATCACCACCCCACCTCCTTTGACGAAATTTCAGACTTCAAAATTGTATGTACATAAAACTTAGAAGGGGGCAGCTTTACACAGTTGGGACCAAACAGATGAGATTCATTAGACAAAGAGGCAAAAGAGGCTAAAACCATAAGGTTTTGGAAAGGTTTAGATAAACCCATCAATGGCAAATCCACAGAGTTTGGTTGTTAAAAGAAACAAAAGTTATTCAGAAGACAACCCTGACCTTTGATCCTTTGAGGTTAAAATAGAATGCAAGGCTCTCCACAATCTGACTCCAACCTACTTTTCTAGATCACTCTTACATCTTCTATACACAAACCCAACAAGGCTCTGGAGCTAGAAGTTCTTTCACCAGGAACAAATGAACTGGGGGGTGGGGCATAAGGGATAAATTTGAGGTATGATTGTTCACGGATATGGTTATAAAGTCAACTGGAGATTGCTTGTGCGAACTGAGAAAGTTGAACAACTTGGCGGTTAGGGTGTTTGAAAGTGACAGGTGTTGGGGAAGAGAAGATTGTGATCAGGGCATTAAATTTCCTGGGAAGCAGAGAGGTTCACCTAGAGGGCCATAGATGTTAGCAACAAGTATTTAGAGAGGGTAAATTAAACTTTACAAGAGGAGAGGTGGTTCCTGAGTGATGGTGGTAGAGAGAGGATATGAGAGTGGTGATGGAGACAGGATGTGTACTAATTCTTCCTCCTGGCTTTATGTACCTGTGTGAATAGTTAGATTTGGAGAAGTTAAGGGGTCTGATGTCTTCAAGAGAAAGCTAGGCTTCAGTGAATACCACAAAATGGAAGGAATGTGAAAAGAAGAGATCCAGTATCACAGAATCCTGGATTGAGAGCTGGAAGGGACCTTAGAGGTCATTTATTCCAATGTCTCTCATTTTATAGAGAAGAAAATTGAGTCATACAGAAATGTGATCATGTGTCTAATGTCAGACAACTAGTAAATGGCTCAAACTCAGGTCTGACTCTAAATCCACTAATTTTTCCACTGTTTAATTTTACAATAGAGAAGAGTTCCAGAGGGCAAAAAGGATGAGGATGACAAAAGCAGACAGAGAATTTACTGGGGGCTGATGATGGCTAGTGTAGGAGAGGAGCATTGGTAGCTGGTGTACTATCTACTTTTGGCATTTATTACCACATATGATCCCCCTATTTTACTGGACATTCAGGAGATATAGTTCCCCAGAACGGTTATCCTGTTGGCTTCTAGTATCTCACACTCTAGTGAGTTTCAGGAGAAAGGTTCGATGACTACAGGACACTTGGTGGAGGTGGGAGTTGTGTGGGGGGAGGGGTGTTAGTGTAGGTAGGTGCTACTGTGAAGATAGAAGGAAAAGAAATTTTCTTCTTGGGATACTAGCATTTAGGACAGAGAGCCAGTTGCCCTATGATAATTTTGGTTTTTCTGGAGGACCATTGGTATGCAATGGGTTGCCACTTCTTTTTAAAAATTTCTATTTATTTTTAACATTCATTTTTAGAGTTACAAATTTTTCCCTCACCCAGCCCATCTTCCAACTATCAAGAAGGCAAGCAATATGATACTCATTTTACATATGAAGTCATGCAAAACATAATTCTGTATTAGCCATGTTGCAAAAAAGAAAGAAAAATAAAGAAAGTGAAAAACAGTATGCTTCAGTCTATGCTCAGAGTTCATTAGTTTTCTCTCTGGAGGTAGATAGCGTTTTGGATCATGAGTCCTTTGTCATAGACTGCCATGGATCATTTTATTCATCTTTCACAATTGATCATATAACATTGCTGTTACTGTGTACTATATTCTCCTGATTTTGTTCACTTCATTTTGCATCTGCTCATATAAATCTTCTCAGGTTTTTCCTGAAATCATCCTCCTTATCATTTCATATAGCAAAATGGTGTTCCATCACAATCATATATCACAACTTGTTAAGACATTCCTTAATTGATGGGTACCTGGGTTGCCACTTCTAATGTTCTTATATAGGGCAATGATCTCAGCATTGAGTTCAGAACTTATCTGGCCTCTTCCAGGTTCCCCAAAGTCTTGGTATCATGATATCAATCAAAGCCTTTTAGGTCATGGTTGAGGGGATATGTCTAGTAGTTGTTATAGTGAAGCAAATCAGTGTGATAAAAGGGAAAGATGATTAGCTCTGAAGTCAGACGAGGAGCTGAGTTCAAATCCTCCCTCCAAGACCAACTCTCTGTGTGATCTTTGGCAAGTCAGTTAACCTCTCTGGACTTTAGTTTCCTCCTCTGGAAGTGAGGGAGTTCGACTAGATGACCTCCAGGGTTCCATAAACCTCTGTTGAATGATACAATGCTTGTTCAGGGTGTTAAAACTTTGTTTAAAATTTGCTAATGCTTTTGACATCTTTCCCAGGAGCTCTCAGGCTTCAAGTAGTAGGTGCTACCTTTCTCCATTCTTCTGTGCAAGCCATTTCTCTTATTAAGAATGACTTTCCCCCAACTCCCTGGCAATCCATATTTAGTCTTTTTGGGCTAATTAGCTAATTTTTGACTTTTTAGCTCCAGGCTAATCCCTACCAGAGCATCACCTCTGATTAATTCTATCATACTGCAGGATATTAGGCATATAGCACTTTGCAAACTTAAAGCCTTAAAAAACATCTATCACTGTTATTATTAATATTGTTGTTCACTTTGTACTTTTGATATTGAATGTGATCTTTGGGGCCCAGAGCTGGAAAGGATTATGGTATATTGATGATATGCTGTAGGAAGGAAACCTGAGTTTGAATCCCAGATCGAACACTTACTGGTTGTATGACCCTGGATAAATCCCTTTTTTTCTTCCTGTACTTCACTTTTCTCATCTGTAAAATGGAGATAATGCTTGTATCTACCTATCTCACCAGGTTGTTGCAAGGAAAGTGTTTCACAAATTTTAAAGTGCTGTAAAAAACAGGAGCTATTTATTATTAGTCCAAACTCCTTTTACAGAGAAGGAAACTGAGACACGGAGAGGTGGAATGACTTGTCCAAGGTCACATAGGAAGTTAGTGATAGAGCAGCGATTTGAGCTCCAATCTAGTCTCTCTTGGGCCAGTGGTGCTCCTACTACACAAATGCTCAAAAATTTGTGTGTGTGTGTGTGTTTCCAGGCACTCAAAAGGATTTTTACATTCCTTGAAACTAAGGATTATCTATCCTCCTCCCTCTGCATCTTCCTAGAGTGTCCAGTCCAGGGCTTTGCTCACACTTGAGTTTCAGAATCAATGTGATCACAGGACACAGGGTTGCTGGCAACACCATCAGCCCTTGGTCCCACCTCTGTGGGGATTCAGATTTCCAGGGAGTCAAAGTTAGTACTGATTGGGAGTGGAGTGAGATGAGGGAGGGGGAAAGAACCTCAGAGGAGCCAAGAGGGACTTTATTAGCTGTGAATTATCCTCAGATGGATTAGAAGCAGAAATATCTAGCAAAGTCAATTAAGAGGGGTTCTGCATGAGTGAAGCCTCCTCAGAGCAGGGATGGGGGGGGTTTAATGATGCCTTGAATGGGAAAGTGGGACTTCTCCCCTAGAGGAGTCTAATTCTGTCCATTCCATCTCTTTGATGCAAACCCCATTTTGATCCTTCCTGGCAAAAAAAAATGCTGACACTCCTCCTGGGAAGTAGTCCTGCATTTGAACGCAATCATTACTAATTTTAGAAGCTTATTTTTGTTAGTGTTTTTTCAAATTAACCATGGCAAAAAACATCTTCCAACTTTTCAGGTACCTTCTTTTGGGGGCTGTTAAAAACACTTAATAATTAGATCCAGGAATGGATGGATGAATGAATAAATGAATGAATGAATGACAAAACATTTATTAAGCTCTTACTGTATGGCAGGAACTCTGTTAAATGCTAAGGATTCAATTACAAAAAAGTAAAAGTGGGTGCTGTTTGATGAGTGGAGACTCATTAACTCTTTGGGGTTATAAGAGCTCAGAAAGAGCTCAGAAAGAAGATCTGATATCTTTATCTTGCCTTAAGGTTTATGAAGCACTTGACATTCATCTTTTCATTTTAGCCTCACAACAATTATGTGAGTTGGATTACTCTCATTTATAGATGTGGCAACTGAGGCAGGAGGGGCAGGGAAGGCTAAGGGTTTTGTCCAGTTTCACACAGCTGTTGAATGCTGGAGATGGGATTTGAACACTTGTCTCTCCTGATTCAAATTCTTACCACTACCCCACTTGAAAGCTGTAAGATTCAGTCAATTCTCTGTTACTTGACGATGTTTTTGTAAAGAAGTTAATAAAAGATTGGTCTCAAAAGGATGTATGAATGGCAGACTCAGTAAAGAAAATACACCTAATTTACCAGCAAAAAACAAAACAAAACAAAACCAAGCCCCAGCTAGGTCTTGGGGATAGTATAGAGAAAAGTGAGGCTAGAAGCCAAGTGATTCTTTATGTTGGTATAGACCTTTGAAACTTTCAAATCATTTCCACATAAATTGCCTCATTTTATAATCAACAACTTTGTGAAGTGGGTAGAATAGGTGATTCGGGAGAAGAAGAAGCTGTGAAGCCAAGCAAGGTTAAAGTTATTTCCTCAAGGAAATTATCAGCAGCCAAATCTAGATCCCAGGCAAAGCAGGAACCAGCCAGGTCTCGGATTTTCTACAGAGGAGAACCATCAGAATGATCAGTTGAAGGAACTCCAAATGTTTAGCCTGGAAATGAGAAGACCTGGGGAAGGAAGTGCATTATAGTTGTTTTCAAGCATCTGAAAGGTTGTCAGGTGGGAAAAAAGATGAGATATAGATTCTTTGGTCCTAGATTTTGGAAATAGGATCAATGAATTAGAGCTGTCAAGTCCGTAAAAGGAAACAAACAGCTTTCTAATCATTAGAGCTGTTTCTAAGTGCAATTGGATTGTAAATGTAATGAGTGCTGCCATCCTTGGAGGTCTTCAAGGAGAAAGTAGATGATCCCTTTGGGTGGTGTTGTAGACAGGGAACCCCCACAGGTCAGGTCAGAACTAGTTGTCCTTTGAGGTGCCTCTCAAATCTAAAGTTTGGTGATTCAATTATAACCCGTTGCCTCCATTACAAACAAGTGCAGCTCCAGAATAACATTAGAGAAACCAAGCTCTGCCTTTCTTGTCAGCTCCTCTCTCCTCATGAACTCTGCCTGTGAATCCAGGCTTGAAATGACTTTCTGTATTCAATTTTGGAGCTGCTAACTTCTGACTCCAGGCTGAAGGGGAGGCAGAGAGTGGGAAGATACTTCCTTTTCCCAAAGTTACCCGGTGCTGAGGACTGGGTGGGAACAGTGGGGTATTTCAATGGAGCGGTTAACTCTAGCCTTGTCCCCTTTTATTTTGCCAGAGGCAAAAGATGGAAGATTCAGTGGTTGGTCCCTTAAATTTCATCCGCCTGGTTGCAGATGTCCCTTCAGGGCTAAGAGAATGGAACTACTAATAGAAATTGAAAATGCAGGGATTGCAGAGTATTTGGCTTTTGTTCCTTTCTCTCTGGCCTCAAAGGCCCCTCTGGACTTGGTTCTGCTTATGCTGAGGTCAGAGGCCTTGCACAAAAGAATGCAATTACCTTGGAATTAGGACTCATCACAAGGCAAAGAGGCAAACTGAGGCATAATGTCAACCCAGAGAGAGCTCTAGAGTGACTTTGCTGCATGTGGAACCACTTTTGTATGACTGTGTTGGTGTATGTAGCATTGGGGTCTACAGGGCTTCAGGGGAATCAAAAAGTGTGTATATGCTCTCTTCTCTCTAGGTTTTCATGACATAGTTCTCTCCTGGTTCTTCTCCTGCCCGCCTGATCACTCCTCATTCTCCTTTGCTTCACCTTCATCCAGATCTTCCCCCAAGACTCTGTCCTCACCCAGCTTCCTCTCTTTTCTCTCTAAACTATCTCATTTGGTGATATTAGCTACCATGGATTCAATGACCTCTTTGCTTATGATTCTCAGATCTATTTATCCAGCTCTAGCCATTTTCTTGACTTCCAATTTTGCCTTTTCAACTATTCATTAGATGTTTGGAACTGGATGTCCTATAGACATCTAAAGTTAATATGTCCAAGACTGAATCCATCATCTTCTCTCTAAAACTCTTTCCTCTTCCAAGCTTTCCTGTTATAGCACCACCATTTTCCTAGTCACCCAGGCTTACAATTGACGTATTATCCTTGACTCCTTACTCTCTTTCACTCGCTCTATCCAATCTGTTGTCAACTCCTGTACATTATACCTTCACCATATCTCTCGTATCTGCTCTGTTTTCTTCTCCAAAGTTGCCACCACCCTCATGCAGACCCTCCTTTCCTCAGGCCTAGACTATTGCAGTAGCCTTCTGGTTGGTCTCACTGATTCAAGCCTCTCTCCATTCTATTTGATTGTCCACATAGCTGCCAAAGTGATCTTCCTAAATACAAATCTAACCATGCCCCACCCCCCTCAATAAACTTCAGTGGTTTCCTATTACCTCCACAATCAAATATAAAGCTGCTATTTGATTTTTTTTTAAATCGTATGTTTTATCTCTTCTGTTTTTTACATCATCATAGTAATCCCTAGTATCCCTTCCTCTCCCTCTCCCAGAGAGTCATCTCATGTAACAAGTAGCATTTTTTAAAGACAAGAAAGGAAAAGAAGGGGGAAATCAACATAACTGATTAATGCATTGAAAAAGTCTTTTAAAAATTGAAATATGTAATACTTGTGGACTTCCTACCTTCATGAAGGTGGGGATTGGGAGTATCTTCTTATATCTCTTTGAGTCATTTTGGATATTTATAATTTTGTTACATTCACTTTTGATATTTTGGTGTATAGCTCTTTCCATTTACATTGCTACAGTTACTGTGTATCTTGTTTTCTTGGCTCTGCTTACTTCACTCAGCATCAGTTCGTGTAAATCTTTCCATGCTTTTCTGTACTTATCACACATATAATTTCTTACAGTACAATCATATTACAGTCATGTACCACAATTTGTTTAACTATTTACAATTGACAGGCATCTACTTTATTTCCAATTCTTTACCCTAGCAAAAAGTGCTACTATAAATGTTTTGGCGTATATGTAGATTTTCTTCTTATCAATGGTTTCCAGTAATGGAGTCTCTGGTTCAAAGTGTATGGGCATTTTAGTTATTTTATTTGCATAATTCCAAATTGCTGTCCTAAATGGTTGTACCATTTCAAAGCTTCTGCAACAATATATTAGTGTGCCTATCGTTAAACCCCTCCAACACTGATTATTGCCATTTTTAAAAATAGTCTTTGTTGATTTTCAGGGTGTGAAGCGAAATCTCAGTTTTGTTTTGGTTTGCGTTTTATCTTAGTAATCTGGAGCATTCTTTCATATGGTTGTCTGTCTGTCTATCTGATTATCCCCAGTATCCCTTCCTCTCCCCCTTCCCAGAAAGGAGTAATTGTTCAACTACTTAGATCAAAAGATAGAGCATATCCTCTATTAAATAATCCTCCATAATGAAGTAAAACAGACTCTGGATTCAGGGATAAACTCTAGCAAGTTCTAGAAAGCTTTGAGTATTGGCCCGATGACAGACTGTTTGCCTCTGAAATGTGAGGTATAACATGCTTTATTATTCTGAAATGGAAGACCTTTAAGATGTAACCATAACTAGAATATATTTCTCACCAGGCTGCTCTCTAGGCTTCTCCATCATACCTTCTATCCCCCTCACCCCACCAAACATACATTCATCTTTGAGCTTCTTTTTCTGTCTTGTCTTCCCCCATTAGAATGAAATCTCCTTGAGAGTAAGGATGGCTTTTCTTTCTCTTTGCATTTTTATTCCTAGTGTTTAGCACAATGCCTGGCACATAATAAGCATTTATTAAATTGTTTGATTGATTGACTGACAAACTGGGTTGTGAAACTGCCAGTACCTGGAACCTCAATGGAAAATATAGGATGATCACAGAATTTGCAATGATCTGTTTTGACCGTAGGAACTCACAAAGACTCTTTAGTAAAGGAGATTCAATCTGTGCCAACAACCACATATCCTTAAAATGTGGAAATACTGCTACATTTATACCACTGTTACATACTGTTTTTATATCACTGTTTACACAATGATTTGCAGGGCCGTTTACACTACTGTTTTCATAGGATTCCTCATAGTCATCCCATGGTAAATCCTAAATCATATTCTATTTTTCCTCCAAGTGAGGGGAAAAATGCTGCTTTGAGCATTCTTTAGTTTCAGTTATAGATTTCTTAGCATTCTTACAGAGCTGGAGTTTTCAGAGATTATATTGATTGAAGCACCGTCTTTGTGACAATGAGAAAGTACAATGGTTATTATCAGAAGTTCTTTGGAAATCTTAGGGAAATAGTTTGGTGCTTTTATTACTGTTCTGTTTTTTCAGTCATGTTTGACTCTTCGTGACTCCATTTGGGGTTTCCTTGGCAAAGATAATGGAGTGGTTTGCCAGTTCCTTCTCTAGCTCATTTTACAGATGAAGAAACTGAGGCAAACAGGGTTAAGTGGCTTGCCCAGAGTCACACAGCTAATAACTGTCTGAGGTCAGATTTGAACTCAGAAAGATGAGTCAGCCTGACTCCAGGCCTGGAGCTCTATCCACTGTTCCATCTTGGTGTTTAGAGATGTATATATCCATTCCTTAGAATCATAGGATTTTAGAGCTAGAAGGGACTGTATCGATCATTGGGGTTAAGTGGCTCTAGAATCCAATAAAAGAATCCCAGTCTAACTGTAGTTTGAAAGACTGATAGACAGGTTCAGAGGATCCAGGAAGCCTATACTATGGAGACTTTGGGGATTTGCTTTAACAGAGTACCCCTATTGAAATTATCCTTATGAATTGCCCCTCCCTGTATCCCTGGAATTGTTTTAGAGTTGGATGGTACCTTAGAGGTCATCTTCATCTAAACCTTCCCTGAAGTAAGAATCCTATATACAACAAGCATAGCAATCAACATCTAGCCTCCACTTGATGGTCTCCATTGAAAGGGAAACCACTATCTCCCTAGGTCACCAATTCCATTTTTTGGACAACTCTTTTTTAGGAAGCTTTTCTTATGTTGATCTGCATTCTTCTTGCCTTTAACACACATAGTTCTCTGGCTGGAAACTACAGTGGTTCAATTCTGTAATCACCCAATATGATCTACTGAGCTTCTACGTACTAGTAAGTTTTCTTAACCCAATACGCTAGTTATGTTTAGTAATGTGTCTAGTTATGGTTAAATCTGAACTTGTCTATTCAAAACAGGAAGGCACAATGTGTATCACATTTCAGAGGCAACCCTTCAATTCAGTGGTCAAAATTTGGAAAGTTTTCAACTTCAGAGAGAAGAACGAGGCACTTCCTATAGACCTAGAGCTCAAGCTAGTGCTGTATACTAACTTCATAGATTGAAATATCATTAGATTTAGATTTAGCTCGAAGGAACCTTGGAGACCACTTGGTCCAACCCTCACATGTTACAAATGAGCATGCTGTCCCAGAGATGTGAGGTGACTTACCCAATGTCAGCTAGGTAATATGAAAAAGAGAGTAAAGATTCAAAGTCAGATCCTTGGTGTATATACAACTTAGATGTTCACAATTCAGCCTAATTTCCCTGTCGTAATTGTCCAAGCCTTGATTCTTACCTATAATTGATCACACACCATGCCGCAGGGTTTAATACCGTCTGAGCCATTTTGGGATGTAGGATTTGTGCTAATTTGTCTCTGAATTTACATAAAAAGCCCCTATTTGAAGCAACTCTTAGGTGACCTTAGTCAGAGGGATTGATCTTGAATGATTCTTGGCCATTTCTGGTTAGAGAATGGTCTGGTACCATCTGGGTTGCTATGTATCCCAGAGTTTGGAAATCGCAAGATGAGATTTAGAGCTGGAAGAGACCTCTAAACAGCTTGAGCCAGCTCAGATCAGCTCATAGGAAGTAATTGTTATATTTTCAGTGTGAGCACACCTCAGAAATGGGCAAATGCTACAAAATTAAACACTGAGTATGAGACCCCACTCAAGTCATTTAACCTCTAAGCACCCCAAGCAACTCTTAAAACTATTGGCTGCAGAAAACATGCTGTCCTGCTTTGTAGAGGGGGTTCCCTATCCCAGGGAAATCACAGATCCAGTTTTATTTCCCTGACACCACTAGGAACACCCATCATGACTCATTTATGACTTAAGTGGTAAGTCCCAGAGAATGAATCCACGTCTTCTTGAACTCAAATCATAGATGATAGATCTGGAGGATCTCAGAGGCTATCTGGTCCATCATTTCATTTTACAGATGAGCGAGCTGAGGCACAGGAATGTTAAGTGACCCAGGGTCACATAATACATGCCAGAAGTGAGGTTTGAACTCAGGCCCTTGGACTCCAGACTCCCTGCCCCTTCCACTGTGTCATGTTGCCTCTATAATATGCAATAGCAATGATATCTCCTGGGGCAGTTAGGTGACTCCGTAGATAGAGTGCTGGGCCTGCAGTCAAGAAGATTCATCTTCTTGGGTTCAAATCTGGCTTCAGACACTTACTAGCTGTGTGACCCTGGGCAAGTCACTTAGCCCTGTTTGCCTCATCTATAAAATGAGCTAGAGAAGGAAATGACAAACCACACCAGTATTTCTGTCAAGGAAACCCCAAATGGGGTCATGGAGAGTCAGACATGACTGAAATGACTGAACAACAAATGGTATCTCCTACCTCTTCCATAGAGAAGTCATTGTGGGATCAAAATCACATTCTTCTGTCCACTCACTTGTACCTTCCCCCAGGGGGAAGCTCAGGGGAGCTTGAGAGGCAATACAATCCGGCGCCTCTCCCATCCTCCATACTTCAGCCAGGACTTCACTCAAACTATCTGTAAAGAAGGTAGATTCTCCCCACAGAGCCATAAATCTGTGTTCCTCTGGGAAAAGACATGCAGGAGAATAGGAAATGTGTATACCAGCTCCTGATCGATGCTCACTCTGGCCTTTAATCTGCCTGGATCTTAGTCTTTTGTCAGTTGCCAAAATAAAATACACACTAGTGGGTGAAAAGCAATTTCATTGCTGCAGCAGGGGCTGCCAGGTAGGAAGAAGTTTAAAAACCCTGGAACATTAGCAACAGAGAGTTGGGCAGTAGTGTCCTGGCATGTCCTACATCAGAAAGGATGACAGACCCTGGGTTCTTGCTTGATTCCTTCCATTTGAGACACTAAATGGTCAAAATAATCTTCCTAAAACAATTCCTGAAACTCAGACTGAATTCTTGTTGGCTTACCATGGAAGCTGATGAACCTCTCTCCCAAGCCTCACCAGCTACATGGGCAAGATATGTCTGATTGGTTCTAGCCTGCAAAATCTCCCTTGTTATTCAGTTCAAAGGTCAATGATTTCATTGATATGAGTACTCCTTCCAACAACAGTGATTGCTAATTATTTTTGTCAGAGTAGATAACTGTCTATGAGTAGCTAGAGTCCCAGAGTTTATCACCCAGTGACTAACCTGGCAATGAGTCTTGACAAACTTAGGAAGGCCAGTCCTCAGTTGATACATCATAGGATAATAGATTTAGAACTGAAAAGGACATTAGAGGACAGCCCGTCCTATGGCATCATTTTACAGATGAAGAAACTGAGATTCAGAGGAGTTAAATGATTGGCCCAAGATCATCCAAGTAGTACTAAAAGGTAGAGGTGCGATTCAAACCTAGGTCTTCCGACTCCAAAACCAACATGCTCTCCACTATCCCACATTGGCCCCTACGATCGTGGAGTCATAGATCTAGAATAGAGAGGAAACTTCAAGCTCATCTAGTCCAACTTTCTCATCTTACAGATAAAAAAAATGAGATCCAGAGCGGGTCTAACAAACTAATAAAGTCCTTATGCATCCAGTATTCAATTTAATTCAGTTCAGCCAGTATTCATTATGTACCTGCTATATGTAAGCACTGTTTTAAGTGCTAAAGGTTGGGGGGGGGGAGATTTATAAAGTTTAGAAATGACATTGATCTATGCCCTCATGGAATTTGGACCTATCAATGATTAGATAAGAATGACACGAAATTAAACACCAACTATATGCAATCAAAAGCTTCTAAAGTGCTTTAACACATCAGTTGTATGTAATTAGAAGCTTCTAATGTGCTTAAAATAGGTGGTTCTGTTTGGTAGGGTAGAGGTTAAGACATCGCCTTCATAATCTATTCGCTACTCATTTGCTTAGGAAACCACTTGATTTAAGCCTAGATGGTGAGAAGGCAAACTTTGGATCAGCTTTTGTCTGAATTATCACAAATTTCAAATGAACAGCATCTGATTTAATGTGATTTCATGGACTTTCCCAAGAACAACATGGCATAGTCGATAGAGATCTGACCTTGCCACCCAAAAGACCTGGATCTACATGCTTTCTGACGATTGTGTGACCCTGGGCAAGTCACTTAACCTCTAAGTCACTCACAGAACTCTCTAAGACTTAGTTCTTAGCGACTAAGAAAGTATGTGTCCATCTTCCTTGTTAGGAGTTTCCTCATTAGACAGCCTTTCTATTAACTCACAGGACTAATAAAAAATTAAAATTTAAAAAATTAAAAAGGAAAGAGAAATGCTCCAGAGGTGTGTAACTGGGACATTTTCCTAGACAGCTATGTAAGAGAAAGATGGGATTGACACTCAGTGACAGATCTCAGAATCTGTGAACCATTGACTACCTTGGGATATATATGTAAACACCACATGAGTGAGGAAGGAAGGTTGTGAATTTTGATCTACAGAAAGTTAGGAATTTAGTGCATGAAACAGCTGAGAAGATCCCCAGACAATCTGTAGGCAGCTTCCTAAATTCTACTGAGGCAGAGAAGAATGTTATCACTGCAGTGGGGCTTCATGACTGCCATCTGCCATGCAGCATACAGCTCTGCAAGACATGTCAGGAGTGGAGGAGGGGGTAGACCTCAGTCCCCCAGTACTCAAAGTGATTGGATACTCTAGTTGGGTCTGACAACCCCAAGGTTATCACTTCTCAAAATCCTCTATATCCTACTCCTTCCCCAAAAGGGAAACCACTTACTAACTATGCTGCTGTGCACACTTGGACAAATCACTTCCCTTCTCTTAGCCTCAGTTTCCACATCTGTAAAAAATGAAGGGGTGGATAATTCTTTGGTCTTTTTCTTCTTGCCTCATTAACAGAGCCATACATAGCATATTTGGCATCCAGGGCAAACAGCACTAAATATTTTCTTCTAATCAACCATGAGTTTGATTAGAATGTCTCAGATTCCTGTGTATTGGAGGGAGACAGAGATCCTAGCATAGCACCAAGAAAGAAGTCTGGTGCATCTGGGCTGAAGAGAAGCAGCCCACAGGTGGGAGTGGGTTGGAAAGGAAGCATGCTGAGAGCTTCCTAGTTTGATGATTCTTTATTAAAAAATTTATTGATTTCCTTTATTTTTATTTCATAGTCACTTCCATATGTAGTTTTAATTTTCTTTTGCCACAAAGGAAAAAAAATTGCCTTAATGAATTACTCTATCTAGAATCTGTGACATTGATGTACTAAAAGTACTGCTGAAATGTAAAGGTAACAAATTTTTAAAGTGCATGATCTTTTACAATCATTATTTTAAAATTTTGTGACCTCTAAATTTTGGTGCCCTAGTAAAGGCAGACATGGGGCACAAACATTTATTAAGACCTGACTACGTGCCAAGCACTAGGTCAAGCACTGGGGATACAAGGCAAATACAAACTAAGAGAAAGACAGTCCTTGCCTTCAAGGAGCTTGATAACATTCTAATGGTGGAAGACAATACCCCAAAGGGAATTGAAAAGATGGATGTACCTTTTTGGGAGCATGGCGGCAAAGTCCTGAGAGCCAGAAGCAGAGCTTGGAAGGGAATGAAGCTTAGCCCGCCTGGGCCCTTGCCCAGAACAAGTACAGGGAGGAACTTGCTAATGGAAGAGGATGGCCAAAGAAGTGGAATGATGCTCCAAGTGAGAAGACCCCAGGTGACAGGGGAAGTTTCAGGGTGAGAAGGCAGCTGAGGCATGGTGGCAAGAGCCCTCTCATTTGGACCTCCAAGAAGCACAGGCAGGATTTGAAACCAGACTGACTCCAGAGCCAGTCTTTTTCCTCCCTACCATGGTTCATTAGAAACTCAGTGTTAAGAATGACAATTAATTTCATGCGTGACAACTACAAAAAAATGTAAATACAAAGAGTAATAAAATGAAACAGAGAAAAGTTGAGAAGATACACCTTTCTCCTTTCACTACAGAGGTGGGGAACTATGGGTATATAATATTGCATATTCTGTCAGACATGGTTGATGTGCTTGTTGACTTCAATAAACTACTTTTTATCCTTTCTTTTAAAATATTTTATATAAGTAAACACTTGCCAAGTGGAGGATGGAGGGACAAATTTGGAAATGTGATCTACAAAGGAAAAAAATCAATGAAAACATCAGGTAAAATATTCCTTTTTTCAGATGTCCTCTCTAGGGATGTTTGAGGTTTGCTTACCATGTCCTCTTCAGAGCCCCTTTGCCTTCAGGCAGACTGCCCTGTTTCTGAGTGGTGTTGTTCAGTGTCTGATAGAATCCTGGCCCAAATAGTACCTAACCTGGATATGGTTTTCTCCAGCACCTCTGGTAAGTTACAAGGGAGTGAGAGAGGGAGTCATGTCTCACTTGTGCCTCTTCTCAATTAACTATATTAATGGTGACTTGGAGGTAGCTAGTTTTCTGTCCCTGAAGCTCTTTGAAGTTTATGACCAGCCACCTGTTTGGGGATGTTGTAGTGAGGCTTCTTACCTGATGACCTTTGAAGTTCCCTGTTTCTTAGATGCTGGCATTCTGCAACAAGATCATCTCTTGGGCTCCTTTCACCACAACATTCAATGAGTTGACCAAGTCCACAGCAGCAGAGCTGAGAACCAAGGGCCCCTGAATCCCGGCCATAGCACTGGGCTACCTCCTAAGTGGTTATGGACACATTCCAACAATTTTCTAGGAGAGATTCATTCACACTGAGACCAGGAGTGCATTTCACAGCATATGATACAAGCAAGGTTCTTCCAGCAGTTGGATTGAGGTTTGTTTTCTAGTCTGTATTTAATTCCTTTTTGTGACACTAAGTTATCTCTAAGAACTACCCCCACTATGAGGACCTTTTAAAGCACCTCATGACTGGCCATAAACTAGGAAGATTCTATTTCAACCTCCAAGCTTCTCTTAAAGTCTGACACCTTTTTTACCTCCTAACGTCCATATTGCAACCAGTGCCTGGCTGGTAATTGCCTGTGGAATCAGCCACAGAGATCATAGGAACATAAGATTTAGAGCTGGATGGTGACCTCAGAGGTTATCTAGTCCAAAACCTTTATTTTATAGATGAGGAAACTGAAGCCTAGAAAAAGGCAGATACTTGCCCAAGGGCTTATGGGTAGCAAGTAGCAGATTTAGGGTTTGAACCCAAGTCCTCTGACTTTAGATTCAGTGCTCTTGGGAAGGTTTCCAGAAATGGCAAGATGGCAGTATTTTTGAAAACATATTCTTTATAGCTGATGGATTTTTAATAACTTGGCCGTGAACACTGACTTAATAGTGCTGGTTTTAATATTGACATTATTATTATCCACAATGATAGCAACAATAATGCCTCTCATTTACATAACACTTTAAGGTTTTAAAAGTGTTTTTTTCCCTAACAATCCTGCGAAGCAGGTGAAACAAAACATTATCGTCTTTATTTTATAAATGGAGAAACTGAAGCCCAGAGAGTTGCAGAACATTGTGCAAGGTCACACAGCTAGTAATGCAGAGCCAGAGTCCAAAGCCAGGGCTCCTAATTCCACAACCAGTATCAACAATCCTCAATCAAAATCTTGGTGAATAAAGCAAAAACACCACTAGGCTTTATGTTTTGATGATGGGCAAATGTTTGTTGTTCAGTTTAAGCCCCCTTTAAGACATCTTTTATGAATAAGGTTGTGCTAGGCTCAACCCTGGGCCACGTTTGAGTTTTCTGTTCTTCTCTTCCCTTGTCTTCTCTCTGACTCATCTCTGCTACCCGCCTCTCCCCTAGACTGCCATCTCAATTAGATACTTGAGCCCTCCTCCTCTCTCTTTCCTCTATTTTCTCAAAAGGTGCCCTCCAGAAACGATCAGATATTGATTCAATTTGATTATAAATTTGTGAGACTGGACTGTAGTGAAGTTTATGGGATAACTTACTACTTTATTTTTTTAATTGACTTTATTTCTGTTGATGTCTTTTATATCACATTTGTATCCAAATATATTCCTTTCTCCTTTCTTTCTGTTGTAACAGTTGTTGTGTTTCAGTTATTTCAGTAGTGGTCAACTCTTCATTTCCTCATTTGAGGTTTTTTGGGTAAAAATACTGAAGTGGTTTGCCATTTCTCTCTCCAGTTCATTTTATAGATGAGGAAACTGAGGCAAACAGGGTTAAGTGACTAGCCCAAGGTCACATAGCTAGTAAGTGTTTGAGGACAGATTTGAACTCAGGAAGATGAATCTTCCTGACTTCAGACCTGGCACTCTAGCCACTGCCTATCTTTTCCCCTTCCCTATTCATCAAACCATTCCTTCTATAAAAATAAAAAAAAAATTTAAAGTAGTAGTTCAGCAAACCCAACCAATATATCAACTCTACCTAACAGTACATAACATGCAATAATTCCTTGCCACTGCCATGAAGGAAGGAAGTGCATTTTTCTCAACTTTTTTTCTGGGGCTAAGCTTGGTCGTTTTAGGGATCATATACTTTGGAGTCAGAAAGGAAACAAATTTGGTAGTGATAGAAAACCCTTTGACAGTGGGCAAGGAAGTCATTTAGCCTCCTTGTGCCTCAGTTTCCTCATCTATAAAATGAGAGGATTGGACTTGATGACCTCTGAGGTCCCTTCCAACTCTACACCTATGATCCTGTAGATCCTATAGGTTCACTTTCAGCTCAGGAATCCACAGAGGCCTCCAGAGTTATGGTGCTATCCAAAGGAGTCTCCTCAGAAGGGAAACAATTTCGGCATTATTAGAGAAGCAACTTTGTCCTCCTTACCATCTGACCTGTGTCTTTGGAAGATCTCACAGTGGATGGCAGCATCCAGACGGTCATTCCTCCACACCGTCGTTCAGTTTTTTATGTGTCTTCATATCTGGTGCTACCTAGAAGATTTTGGACCAGATGAGCCTTCAGGTTTCTCAGCTCTAATCTACAGTCCTAGGATTCTAGAGGTGAAGGCTCCCTTCACCTTGGCCTGAATTATTGCAATAGCCTCCTACTTCATCTCCCCACCTGAAGTCTCTCCTCACTCTGACCCATCATCCACTCAGTGGTCAGTGATCTTCTTAAAGAACAGTTCTAACTTGTCATCACCCTGTTCAAATTCAGTGGCTCCCCACTACTTTCAGGATCACACAGAAAACC
Organism: Trichosurus vulpecula; assembly: GCF_011100635.1. Taxonomy (NCBI): domain Eukaryota; kingdom Metazoa; phylum Chordata; class Mammalia; order Diprotodontia; family Phalangeridae; genus Trichosurus; species Trichosurus vulpecula. The sequence goes on along the minus strand of NC_050575.1, from coordinate 180,797,710 downwards.
CTCTGTTTAGTTTTTAAATCCCTTCATAACCCAACTCATTCCTACATATACAGTCTTCTCACATTTTACTCCTCTTCTCATCTCAGCCTCATACTCTTTGATCGAGTGACACTGGCCTCCTTGCATGCTCCTTATCTCATAGGATACTTCCTCTGGTGGCATAGAGCATTTGCATCAACTGCTCTCCTCCCCCCATGCCTGGAATGCTCTGCCTCCTCACCTCAGCCTCCTGACTTCCCCAGATTTCTTCAAGTCTCTGCTAAAAGTCCATCTCCTACAAGCAGCTTCTCCATCTCCCTTCATGCTAGTGTCATCCCTCGGAGGCCACCTCCAATTTATCCTGTTTATCCTGTATATGCCTTAGATGGGTTTCAATGTTGTCTTCTCCCTTAGACTGTAAGCATCCTGAGGGCAGCTGCTATTTTTGCCTATCTTTGTTTTCCCAGTGTTTATTACGGTGCCTGGTTCATGGCACTTAATAAATGCTTATTGCCTGCCTGAGTGGCTTGCTGTGATGTAACCACTCATCCTTAGTGAACCAGGAATGACTTCTAGGCCCAGAAGAATTCCTCTATTCTCTCAATGAGGTGCCAAAGGCACCCTCATATCCTACATTGGAAGACATAGTCAAAGCCCCAAAGACTCACCTGTAAATTCATCAAGTTAAACAAATCCCCTCAATCTCTCTCCTTACTTTCTATCATTTACCTGCTGCACAAACCATTATGAATAGTCATATAATATGCTGACTGTGCACTTTACTCTTAAATGCTGATCATTCTGGTCTCACTTCAGTCATCTCCCCTATTTCCATTGACAATGGGCTGAGAGGAACATATTCCCATCAAGCATGGATACAGTCATATTTTGGAAGAAAATAATTCCTCTTGACAAGAAATTCTAATGGGCTCTGGGTGTATTCAATTTGTCCTCAAGAATTAGAACTGAAGGAAGAAAATGGCCCAAATAGTCCTATAATCATGTGTTTGTTTGTGATAATACCCTCTGCCACAATGAAGGTGCTAAGTGGCCAGTAGTAAATAGAAATGTGTTTGAATTTCTATTTGTCTCAAGATCAAAACTTAGCAGGAACTCAGGTTTGTTGAACACATTCTGGTACTAAAGCTACATGATAGATTAGCAACTGATTATATTTCCCAGCAAATATGCAAATAGAATTGTAATTCATGGATCTGATCATGCTTTTTCTTTGCTGCAGATTTGAACTAATATTTGGTCTTCAGTTGTAATACATACATATATACATTCATAGAGATGTATACTTATTCCATGTATACCACAGAATTTATATAAATCACCTTCAGGATGACCTCTTCCATTTCTAATATTCCATGAGTCTCTGAGAATGAGTAACAAGAAATTTCTAACCATTTGCCACCACCCATTTGAGGCACAAGAGGTTTTTCCAAATTAACATGTTGTGTAGCTTATTATGGTATTTCTGGATACTTTCCTGAGGAGCTGTTATACTTGTCTATCTGTCCGCATAGGTCTGCCATTCAATGGACATTTAAAGACCTCCCAACTGTTCTCCTGAGTGACAGATACACTTATCACACTCCCGACTCCCAGTCATATCCAGGAGTGTGTAGGAGCCAGTTCTAACCAGTTCTAGAAAGCCAATTGTTAAATTATCAGTGTATTGACACCTCAGAAATAGGCAAACACTACAAATCAGGGCTAGATTGGTGGTTTAGTTAATTGTCTAGAATTAAGAAAGTGATGGAGAAAATGTTAATAGATATGTCAAACTTTAAAGTGTGTCATGTAGTACATCTCCCCCCCCTCCTGGGGAGCCTGTTGTTAAACACTTACCAGAGCAGTCTGGGATGTATCACACTTTCCCTGTTATAAAATGGTTGTAGGATTTAGAGCTGGAAGGGACTTGGATCTAGTCAATTTACAGATGGGGAAACTGAGGTGCAGAGGTAAAGTAACATGTCTAAAGTCATACAGGAAGTGAGCAGCAATCATGACTTGAATCTCAGTCTCTAACTGTAAGTCCTTCTGTATTTCTACTCTATGTGACACCACCTTTCATGTTGTTGCTCCCATCAGACCATGGGCTCCTTGAGAACAGGGACTGTCTTTTTGCCTTTCGTTGTATCCCCAGCGCTGCCTGGCATGCAGTAGGTCCTGAATAAATGCTTATTGACTGACTGTGTTCTGTGTCATGCTGTGTTGCAGATATTCTCACCACGGAAATCTCTATAGAACCAAAATCCTAACCTCCAGGGCCCAGGGCTCAGGCCCTTCAGTATATTTTTGACACTACATTCTAAAATGCCAACATTGACAAAAGATCTTAAACGGTCCCTTCGCAGCTCATCATCATAGATCTGATTTGGTGAAAGCTCACCAGCTGGAATCTATCTGATAGAAGCCAGGTCAGTGACTAGCCAGGGCAGGCCTAAGCTAGAGACAGCCTGGATCTGGCAACTACTATTGGAGGCGTCATAATCAAAGGGAGCAAGTTTCAAGGCTGCAGGGGCTCTAGGTCAATTTGTTTCAATTAAATAAAATATGTATGCATAAAACATGTATGACACATGAGGCACTGTGCACTGGAGTTACAAAGATAAAAACAACAAGAAAGACCCAGTTCCTGTTTATGAGTTGTTTATAATGCAGTAGAAGGGATGCAGCAGCTGGGTTGTATGGTGGAGAAAGCAACCAGGCCTGGAGACAGGAAGACCTGAGTTAAATTTCCACCTCAGACACTTACTAGCTGGGTGACCCTGGGCAAATCACTTAACCCTGTTTGCCTCAGTTTCCTCATCTATAAAATGAGCTGGAGAAGGAAATGGCAAACTACTCCAGTATCTTTGCCAAAAAAAAAAACCAAAAATTGGGTCATGGAGAGTCAGACATGACCCAAAATGACTGAACAGCAACATCGACAAGAGGAGCTACACCATGGACATAAAGTATAGATAGAAAGGAACAGGACGAAGGAGGGATTGAGACAAGCTGCTCAAGGAAGTCTGAGTGAGAGGGATTTGTTTTTAACTAGGCAGGAGATCAGGGAGGCAAATCAGGGGTGATTTCATGAAGGAAGGTGGAACCTTAGTTAGGCCTTGGAGGAAGGTGTTGATTTCAACAGGTGGAGGTGGAAATGAGGAGGAAATGAAGACTATTTCATGGATGAGTATGCTTGTAAATGTTTAACAACCAGACCTCAAGTGGAGAAAGGGAGTGTGTACAGAGAGCACTCACTGGTGGTCCAATGGTCATTCCTATCTATCCCAATTCTTTTCTAAACCAATTATATAATAGACTCACTTCTTCCAGGGAAGGGAATCATTCCCATTCCCCAAAGTACTTTTGATAGCATGTCTGGCCTTACTTAACAGTTCCATACCTATCTCTTCTAGGCCAATAAGTGGGTTTGGCCTGGGTCTAGGGCCCTAACACTATCTACCTGGGCCTCAATTTCCACAACAGAAGATTCTTTTCCTTTTTTGTTCTTCCCTAAAATCTAGCTTATAGGGATGTTGAGAGAATTCTCTTTAAAATGAATAAAAAGATACAAACTTATAAATTGTTTTGATTTCCCAAAGAATCAGATATTTTTTGCCAGCATAGGTATTATTAGAGAGTATCTTGGTTCATTTTTTTTCTGTTTTTTATTATACAGCCTAGAGTGGATGCAGATTGGTAAACACTCCTGTCTTTTCCTGACAGAATAACTATATGTTTCTTTTTAGACCTGGAAATTTATTAACAATATTGGGTGAAGGACTAAGTGACTATTACATCCTACTTATTATGGAGATAACTGCGATAGCTACGTGAGGGGAAACATTTCGCCACAAGAAGATAGCAAAAAATGATAGCTGAGCATAAGGGAAATAGCATCCTCCTCTGGTTAGGGGTGATAGAACTATAGAATGACTATGCTGGAAGGGACCCTAGAAATCATGTAATCTAAACTCCTCACTGTCCATATGGAGAAACTGAGGCCTAGATGAGAGGAGAGATTCACCCAGGGTCACAGAAAGAGCCAGGGGCAGAGGAGGGAGGGCTACCTCCAAATCCTTCCACCTCCTACTCTTGTTCAATGCCTTTTCCAACGTACTCCATGAATGAGTGAGGATGGATTACTTGCAGAAGAATGGGATGAGGAAGGTTTGTAAATTCCTAGACTGTCGGAGCTGGGAGGCACCTTGGAGATCATTTGGTCCAACCCTCTTTTTTAATGGGCAAGGAAATCCAGACCCAGTTGAGTCCAGATCTCTTGGCTCCTGGACCAGTTTGTTTTCTACTATACCATGTTGTGTCAATGAGCTTGGAGGGGAGGGGCATTCCTCGGGTAAAGAAAAGAGGGGAGGGAGTGTAATTGGGTCACTGGTGCAGTATCACTGTGTGGTACTAGGGGTAAAGATCCCTGAAGAAAATAAAAAGGGAATTGCCCATGAGGAGGGCATGGAATGAGAGTATTTGTTTTTGTGGGGAAACAGAGAGCACTGGATTTGGAATTAATGACCTGTGTTTGCATCTTGTCTCTGCTATGTACTGCCTGTGTGACCCTCGGCAAATTACTGTACCTCTCTAGTCCTCAGCGTTCTCATCAGACGAGTGAGGGGGTTTTATGAAATAATCTCTAATGTCCCTTTCAGCTTAAATGTTCTGTGATTGTACAATTGTAGTCCACATTGTCAAGAGTTAACTCCTTCAGAATGTAGTCCTACAGATAGGCAGGAAGAGCAGGAGAGAGAAGTATCATGAGAGCCTACAGAGGAGAGCATCTCTCTGTGATCAGCAGTGTCAGAGACTGCAGAGAGATCAAGAAAGAGGAGGATGGAGAAAGGCCAGCTTTTCTGACAACTAAGAGATCGCGGCCGACTCTGCAAAAGGTGGTTTCCATTGAGGAAAGTCTCAAATCACAAATCTGGAAAAAGTCGACACAGCTACATAATCCAGAAGTTCTTTGTGTATGAGAGTTCAAAGAGCACTATACTTGAAAGTGGGGCACAGGGCTCAGGTTCAGGCCCTGCTCCTTACTAGCTATGTGACATTGGGGAAGTCATTTCATCAGTTTATTTATAGGGCATCTTCAAGGTCATGTAGGCCAACTCTCATTATTATCATTAAAGATTTATTATTATTACAATATTAATATAATATTATTATTTTTTATTAGAGATTATTTCTTATTATCTATTATTTAGTTCATTTAGTTCAATTGTCTCATTGTCATTATTATTAGAGATCATTTAGTCTAACCCTTTTATTATTATTAGAGATTATTATATCTTATTATTATTATTGGAGAACATTTAGTCCAATCCTTTTATTATCATTAATTATTATCTCTTACTATTATAATTAGGGATCATTTAGTCCAATCCACTTATTATTATTAGAGATTATTTATTATTATTATCTCTTATCATTATGATTGGAGATCATTTAGTCCAACCCTCTTACTATTATTATAGGAATTTTTGTCCTATACAGATGACCCAGAGGTCATCTTTTCCAACTTCCTCTTCTTACAGATGAGGAAACAAAAGCCTCAGGAGGTGATGAGACTTATCCACAGGCATAGTGGGTGGCAGAGATAGGATTCAAAGCATGCTCTTTTGATGGCAAATCTAGCATATGCATTATCTACTTCACAGGGTTGCTGGAAAGAAAGGGTTTGTAAATCTTAAAATTCCATGTCAGTGTCAGTTACTATTATTATTATTAAAATCTGAGCCAGACTTGCTCATCTTCTTTGCAACAAACAGTGCATGGATCTTGTTTCCAAAGAGGATAGAGGAGGCCACTCTGGAAGCGATCAGCACTGGAGTGGCTTTTAGCAAGAGCTAGTGACTTAGCAGTGGGCTCTTTCTTCAGAACTTTCTTCATAGGAGGGAGCTAAGTGTGTCAGTGGATAGAGCAGTGGGTTGGAGTCAGCAAGACCTGAGTTCAAATTCAGCCTCAGACATTTGCTAGCTCCATGACCCCGGGCAAGCCAATTACCTTTTATCTGCCTCAGTTTCCTCAGCTATAAAATGAATATCATGTTGTGGTGAGAAGAAAATGAGATACTATTTGCAAAGTGTTGAGCACAGTGACTGACACATTGGAGGAACTTAATGCTTATTTTCTCCCTTCCTATAGATCAAGATAGGTGGCCTATGAAGCCTGAATTTATTGGGTAAAAAATTAGTCCCCATATGGGGGTCTGTCCATGCATACCTTGACTCTGCCTTCTCAAATCACTTAATGTTCCTTCTTGTCATCTCCCCTTAGGGAGAGCAGACTCATCGGATGTTGGAGGTGGGGTGGATTGGAAAGTCACTTAGTTATCAAGGCCCCACATTTTATGAGATGAAAAAGAGACTTGGAGTGGAGGGGGGAGTGGTTTACTCAGAATCTCACAGCTAGAGCGTGGCAGAGCCAAAATTCAGATCCACGCCTTCTGATTAGCCTTCCGGGTCTTTTTCACCTCTTGTTCAGGACTAACAGGTCCATCCTTACAGGTGCTGTTACTGAAACTGCTCATTGTGACCAGTACCTTGGATGACATCAGTAGAAACTGTGTCCTGCCTTCCTCAGTTGTGTTTATAATACTCCTAAAACCAAAAGGTTCATGAGAATCCCACACCCTGCAATTCTATGATTTTGTGATTTTGTTCTGACAGCTATACTCTCACCGTGGAAATGTCGTAACAGAAATTATATTGTCCTTTAATTACGTCTCAACAATTCTGCGTGGAAGTATTATCCAGGGCTGGTCTGGATTTTGCTTAAAGAAGCAAAACAAAATAAAAAGACAGCATTGAACACTTCAGGTCCTTGCCAATCTCATTCAGATTCTGGTATTATGTGGCCTATGGTGGGAGAAAACCTTACCAAGATATTTCTCTCTGCTGGCTTTTTTCCCAGACCACTCAGACCCAAATGGAAATTGCTCCCCAGAGAAATTTTGATGCCCACAAAAAGTCAAGTTTACTTTCTGTTTAAAGAGGACTTGTAAGTTTAAGATCTTTTCATTAAAACCTGTGTGACCTTGAGCAAATCACTTCCCTGGGTGTCTCAGTGTCCCTGTATGTAAAACAAAGAGGTTGTTCTGCATGGTTTCTTAGGTCCCTTCCTGCCCAGACATTCGGTTTTATATTTTAAATCTCCCTTTAGCTCTGAATTCTATTTTCTAATGTCCTTTTCTAGCTCTTAAATTCTGTAACCTATTGTCCCTACTGGTTATAGCATGCTATGATTCTATGATGCTAATCTAATTAAATTTGTCTTGTTTAAATTCTAACCATCTTCTCAAATGGCGTTAAGTAGGTTGAATTCAATTCAAAAACAGTTCACTGAAGAAGTGAACACCATGTGATCATTCAGTCAGTGATTATACTCTTGTCGTTTATCCTTCAGTTTTGGAGAAGATCAATGACACCACTATGTCTGGATCAGGTACAACGTGTTCAGCTATGACTGATCAGTCCAATATGAGTTTGGAAGGTTCTGCCACAACTCAGGCTCAAGTAGTCCATTAGAACGTTTGGGCTAGAGATGTCTCTGTATTTGCCCAGCTTACATTTCCTTTGTGCTTCTGCGATTCTGCTTTGCTCATGGAGTACAGTGCCTTCTTTGATGTGGGCAGCCATGCTGAGTGGTCTTGTGCCAGCATCTCCCATCTCATAGTCAATCATGAGACATGAGAGCAGTGATTATACTAAGTTCAAAATGGCACGTCATTGACAGTCAAAACATAGAGATTTTGATACCCCACTTATTGGGGGCATCGTTGGTATCAAGGGAAGTGGACTACTTAATCTCACCATCGGATTCAGAGGCCACTTCTGCACCAGCTCATAGCAAATGGGATTGCTAACAGCTGCTTGAATTGTTGATAAAGGGAGTGAGGACATGGTAAGTTTCTTATGCTCTAGGCACAGGCTCCCTCTTATTGTACATCTGTACATCTGGTAATCAGTGATCAAGTCTTGTCAGCTCTTGCCTAGATGTCTCTCATGTTCATGTCTTCCTCCACATTCCCATTTTTCACATTCTATTCCTGACTCTCAGTTCATTTCTGGACTGTTGCCGGAGCCTTTTAGCCAGCCTCCCTGCCTCTAGTCTTTGCCTTCTCCAACTAACCCAATGCGCTTTCAATCAGGAAAATTCCCTAGAGTGAAACTCTAGTCATGTCTCTAATCTGTTAAATAAAATCTAGTCACTCTCCACTACCTACAGGATCAAGCCCAAACTCCTCAACTTGGAATTCAAGGCCCTCCATAATTTGGTCCCAGTCTATTTATCATACTCTTTTCCCATTAGTTATCCAAATGCCAACCCTCTGTACCAATTGAGCTGTCTATCAATTATCTTCTAAATACATTGTGATTATATACATTTGTTCTTGTATTCTCACTACATGGAATGTCCCAAAATACTACAAGGCAGCTAAGAGGCATAGTAGATAGAGTGCCAGGCCTAGAATCAGGAAGACCTGAATTCAAATCCAGCCTCAGAGACTTACTGACTGTGAGACCCTGGGCAAGTCACTTAACCCATTTGCCTCAGTTTCTCATCTGTAAAATGAGATGGAGAAGAAAATGGCAAACCACTCCAGTATCTTTGCCAAGGAAACCCCAAGTAGGATTTGGAAGAGTCAGACATGACTGAAACTATTGAACAAGATAATTTATGTAAAGCACATTGCAAACTTTAAAGATATATATGTATATGTAGATATGCATGTGTATTATACAGGGTGTCCCTAAAGTCTGGACACATAGGCAAAAATGCATATTTTGAAATACTTGGAATATTAACACACCTCAGCCCCCTTGACTTCTTTTTCTGGGGTATGCTAAAGGAGAAGGTGTACTCAATGAAAATCACAGATGCAATACACTTGATTGAATGTATAAAGAGGGAATGTGCTAAAATTGATGACAATGTGGAGTTATTGCATGGAGTTCACGTGAATCTTGCAAAGTGTATCAACCTTTGCATCACAAATGATGGAAATCATATTGAAGATGTTATTTGTTAATATTCCAATTAAATAAAATGTTGAACATTTCATTCATTTCTTAAAAATATGCATTTTTGCCTATGTGTCCAGACTTTAGGAACACCCTGTATACATGCTAGTCATTATTAGGTAACATACATACATATACCTATGTGTGTATATGTACATATACCCATATATCTTTGCCAAAACAACACCAAATGGGGTCATAGAGAGTTGGACATGACTGAAATGACACATTATTAGCTATTATCATTATACAAATCCTGGCCATAATTCAGGATCCAGCTCAACTGCCTCCAAGAAGTCTTCTCAAACCATCACAAACCGTACTGGTCTTCTTCTGACTTTATTTATAACTCATAGAAAAAGAGAGTAATTTCTACTTTTTATTTTATCACTTGATCTCATAGGCAAGTACAGGAAGTATCTGTGATTTTATAGGTAGAACCAACTCCCTACGTGAGAACCCCCTCTATCAACACAAATTAAATCCTTCTGTGACAATAGATAAGTCCTAGGGTGTTACCTAAAATATTTCTAGAAACAGAGACAGGATTTGAACTCAAGATTTGAACTTACTGGCTTCAAGTCTGATACACTATCCATTATCCCATATAATCTCTATTCTTAATCACGTATTTCCTTATATTTATATGTAACTATTTCGTATATCTGCGTGTGGGTCTTGAGAGCAGATTTTTATGGTGTTGTTATATATTATGACTACCATGCATCTTAGATTTATTAGGACATCAGTCTAAATTTCAAATACTCAGATTTTTGGGATAAATTATTTTTAATTTTAAGCCTATATCTTTTGCCCTGTGGAATACTGTATTCCAATATCTCCTTTAATTTATAGGTGAAGCTGACAAGTCTTTGGTGATCTTGACCATAGCTCTTTAGTACTTGAACTACTTCTTTCTGGATGCTTGCAGCATATGTTCTTTGATGTGAAAGTTCTGGATTTTGGCTATGCCATTTCTGTGACTTTTTCTTTTAAAAATGCGCAGAATATAAGAAGAAAGTTCAAAAGGAAGCACACACAAGCAGCATAGCTTTGAAGTGTGCATATATAATTATATATTTTTTAAAAAGGAGCAAGAAGTATGAAATGATGACTGATGGTTTCATATGAATCCTTTTTGTGTGTTTTGTTATATATACAGAAATATACTAGTGGAGTGTGTTTAAATTCAGACTAAAATAAATAAAGACAATATGATTAGATATGACCTGTAAGGTTCGGTCTAACCCTATGGCTTTATGTCCTTATGTGAAAATGGACTTCTGAAATGTACAGCTTGTTTTGTTTTAAAGTATATATCAAACTTAACAAATTAGTTACAAAATTGTTCCATTTGTCTTTGCTGCCTTCTGAATTTCCTTCTGTGTTTTTCTGGTTATCCTTTTAATGGATCATATTTTCTGAATGAAAAATTGGACCTCATGGTCTGATAAAGAATAATTTGGTCATTTGGTTCAGGTGGACAATAAGACCTCAAAGTCAGGAAGGAGAAAATCCATTGATTTCTACCCTTTCTTCCCCCATTCTACACTACTATATTCCTTTTCCCCTCTCAACCCCCCCCCCAGAACAGAAGTGATCCACCCCTCTGGATTTTGCCTACAATATTCCTGGGGACTTTTCCTTTTAGGATATTAATGAGCAGTAGTTTCAATTCATAAGTAAGGATTCCAAAAATCATATGCAAAAACGAATTTAAACATGATGAATGTAAAGATCGATCTTCACGTCACCATGGGGTTAATTGCTGATTGTATTCATTTAGATGCTGTTCCTGCATGTGCTATTCATACTCTGATTTTTATTAGAAGTTGACTCATAAAATGAGAAACCAATAATCCTATTACAGACATCTCTAATATTATTTCCTTTTATAAATTACTATGGTACTTTGGAAAGGACAGTAACAAACTTCATAAAAAAGCTACAGAAGAAATTGTGCAGCAGCAAAGAACAAAATAATAGCCACAAGAACTCAGAATAGCTTTTAAGTATTTGTGATAATGTTAAATTCTGGCCATACTAAGAATTAAAAGCAAAGAGTTCTTAATAAGAGGAATACTTTCAATGTGATCCAGTCACACCATGTACAATCTCATTGTTGAGGTAGGTAATACAGGTATTATTATCCCCATTTTACAGGTGAAGAAACTTATGGCTCTATAAGTTTGAGTGACTTGACCAAGGTCACATAGCCAGTAGGTCATGGAGTTGCAATTCCAAACCAAGTCTTCTCACCTCATCCAAAGGTCCAGGCTCTCTCTCTCTCTGCCTTCTACAGTGCTTTGTGTGGCAAACATACCATACTTCAACACTCCAAAGGATCCACAGTTTTGTTGGTATAGGTATTCCTTCCATTGATGTAGATTGCAGGCTCCTCCATACCTTGTCAAGTGGCTTTCATAAGTCACTGTTCCCTACCCCACCCCATCCCACACCTCCCAATCATCCCTTAATGTAGAGACTTCTGATAATTAATCTTTCTCTTCTTAGCTAGGGCTGGTTCTTGAATGATGGGTCATTGCCCATCCTGTACTGCTGCCAACCCCAGTAAGAAATACAAGTCAATAAATACTTCTTTGATTGAACTGAAAAATGCCTGGCTGAGGATCAATACCCACCCCATGCCCCGCCCCAAAAAAGACATTGATCATTCCTATAAGGCACAGCTTTTCTTTGCCCCTGGCTAGTGACCCACTGACTCAGCAGCCCCAGCCCCAGCCCCAACCCCAGCCTCAGCCCAACAACACACCTCACTATTGATGAGATGGAGACATGAAGGGGTTTTTATATACCAGATGAAAAGCATTGGGTGGAGAGGGGCAGCGCTTAAGCTAAGAGGGTTGTGGGTCAGCTCCAGAACAGCTTCTGCCTTTGAAATTTCTGGCAAATTGAAGGCTGAGCTCAGGCTTTATTCCCATGTTTTCCAGTCTGTAGCATTTGGCTAGCAATGAAGACAATTGAAATGGAGGCCCCAGAGCGATGTTAGTGTGGTCATGAGGAGGCCTCTTGTCCCTGCTCTCTAGCTGAAGTACTCCGATTCTATTTCAGTCCTGACTCCTCAAGGGGACCTCAGCCCGAGCTCAAATCTCAGCAGCACACAGCAGGATGCAGAGTTCAGGACGCCTCCCATCATTGAAAGAGGACATTGTGCTGATCACCTTCAAAGGAGCAGAGAAATAGCCCAATAGGGGTGTCCTATTTTTTTTTAAATGAGGCAGAGTTTTTGGCCTGACATCTCAAACAATTGGCTAGTGCAATGAGAGAGGATAATAAATTGTATCCCTTGTTTCCTTGTATCACAGAAGCCCTTGAGGGACCATTCAGATGGCTAAGCTCCTATCTGCCTCTTGGTGATCTTGTTATCAAACCAACGTTTGGCTCCCCAGTGGGAAAGAGGCCCTGTAACATCCGATAACCTCTACTTATGAAACTCTCGCTGCAGGCAGCTCTGATCACAGGCCAGCTCAAATGGAAGCCAAAGTAATCACTAGGTGGGTCTTTTTATATATATTCATCACAGAGGATAAAATGTGCACAAAGAGGGAGCAGGAGGATCTAACATTCCGGAGCACAGCCAGGATGGCTTTGTTCCTTAATGCCACACAGTTTCTGCTGCAATGGCTGGGGCTATGCCTGTACCATGCCAGACATCTAGATATTTGGGGTCATACAGAGCAAACTTGGGATGATGGGCCGAGAGTTTGTTATCTTTCGCCCTGGTGCTTGTGGGTCACGCAGACACGAGGTCTAAGACTGGAAAGAGAGGCTGAGTCCATGCCCATGTAAAGGAGAAAACAAATAGCCTGTTCTCTTTGTGCTGCTGACATGTCTCACTAGCTGTGGAAAAAGGTAAAGCCTGCAACTAGACATCACTCCTTCCCCACCTGCGAGGCCAGGTTTTCCTCTCACCAAAGTGATTGTTATGTATATTTATAGAATAAATATTTATTCCATATTTGTGGAAGGGGAGTGAACAATGGCCCGACTGCTGTCAATTTGGGCATTAGTGGGGGGCATTCTCTCAACTACTGCCCAGAATGCTTATTCATTCGATCATTCATTTGATTTTTAAAAAAATCCGAACCTGTGAATTCATAGGTATTAGAAATTCCCATTGTGGGAGGACTGACATCCACAGGTGTAGACTGACAACTCATCTACAAGGAAGCTCGATTGCACAATGGATAGAGTTCTGGACCTGGAGTCAGGAAGACCTGAGCTCAAGTTCTGCCTCACACACTTACTGGTTGTGTGACCCTGGGCAAGTCAGTTAACCTCCCTCTGCCTCAGTTTCCTCATTTGCAAGATGTGGGTAATAATAACACCTACCTCCCAGGATTCTTGTGATGATAAAATGAGATGAAATCTACTATGTGTTTTGTGAATCTTAAAGTGCTATAAGTTTCTATTATTTGTAGATTAAGAGATTAGAATCGCAGAGTCAGTATTTGTCAAAGGTAGAATTTGAACCCAGGTTTCGCTGATTTCAAGGCTGACTCTTCATCCTCTATGCCAGGCTGTCTCTTATTCATCTATTCATCTATCCATTCATTTAATCAGTCATTGCTAATGCATGAATTCATTCACTCATCCAGTTCCTCATCCTCTTATTTGCTGTCAGTATTTATGTATTGAATACCTACTGCATGTAAAGTACTCTTCAAGGTGTGATGCACACCTCTCAGCTTCCCTTTTCTCTTCTCCATTTTTCTCCTTTCTTTTTCTTTCTTTTCCCCTACCCTTCTCCTATATGGCTCAGAGGATAGTGTGCTGGGCCTGAAGTCAGGAAGACACCTCTTTCCGAGTTCAAATTTGGCCTCAGACAGTTGTTGTGTGACCCTGGGCAAGTCACTTATCCCTGTTTGCCTCAGTTTCCTCATCTGTAGAATGAGCTGGAGAAGGAAATGCCAAACCAGTCCAGTATCTTTGTCAAGAAAACCCCAAATGGGGTCACGAAGAGTCAGACACAACTGAAAAGTGACTGAACAATAATTACATATTATATGTATTCTAGTGTCATATATTTAAGGCTGGAAGAGCCCTCAGAGGAACTTGAATCCAACCCCCTCATTTTACAGATAAAGAAACTGAATCATAGAAGCATCAGCAGCGCTATTCTGACTCAGTTCTTCCCAAAGCCAAATTCAGTCCTCTAACCACTCCACCACCTCCCAGCCTCATTTACTTGACTGTGTACTTGTTTATCTCAGGGAATGTCAGCTCCTTGAGGGGCAAGGATGAATTGGGTTTTATCTTTTTATTCCTAGTAACTCATACAGTGCATAGTTCATAGTAAACATTTAATAAAGGCTTTAAAAAATTTTGGGGGGGAAGGGTAGAAAGTAATATAATTACTTGTAAATACCACTACGTCTCTCACCGTAGGGCATAGTTCTCTACCGTTGGCCAACTGCCAATAGGGAGGGAGGCCTCAGCTGCAGCAGGGGTGAGACTTACTTTATCTCAGTGATGGGGTCTAGCTCCCATGCATCAATGGCTCTGTTGTTTTTCTGTGATTAATAGGTCAATGTCAGGTGAAGTCAATGTCAAGTCTCTACTAGAGTGCCCTACTGATCTGTCTTTGACCCAGTGCAATTTAACTTTTTTCACTGATTTCAATGAAAGCATAGATTACATGCTTATCAAATTTGCAGATGACATAACGTTAGGAGAAATGGCTAGCATGTTATATATGTGTACATACACAACATTATCATAAATACATTATTATGGGATGCAAGGATGTTAGGAAAATAATCAATTTAATTAATCATATTAAAAAGCAAAACATCCAAAACCACACAATCCTCTCAATAGATGCAGAAAAAGCCTTTGGCAAATTATATTACTCTTTTATTTCATAAATCCCATGAAATATAAGCATAGAGGGACCTTTTAAAATTATCACTTAAAAAAAAACTAACTGAAACCAAAGGAGAGCATTGCATGAAAAAGGATACACTAGAACCTTTTCCAATAAATAGAGGACTTAAACAAGGTTGTCCTCTCTCCTCATTATTATTTGACATAGTTACGGAAATGCTAGCAACTTCAATAAGACAAGAAAAAGAAATTAAAGGCATAAAGATAGGTAAAGCGAAGATAAAACTAACCCCATTTGCTGATGCTATGATAGTTTGTTTGGAAAATCATAGGGAATCATCAAAAATTCTAATTGAGATAATTATTAGCTTCAGCAAAGTTTTTGTTGTCGTTCAATCATTTCAGTTGTGTCCAATTCTTTGTGGCCCCATTTGTGGTTCTCTGGATGAAGATACTGGAACACTATTTCCTTCTCCAGATCTTTTTACAGATGAAGAACTGAGGCAAACGGGGTTGAGTGACTTGTCCAAGGTCACACAACTACTAAGTGTCTGAGGCCAGATTTGAACTCAGGAAGATGAGTCTTCCTGACTCCTAGCCTGGCATTCTATCCACTGGCCCACCTAGCTGCCCTCAGCAAAATTGTAGGCTACAAAATAAATCCTCAAAAGATCAACATCATTTCTATATAATAACACAAAAAGCAACAATAGAAAGGGAAATCCCATTCCAAATAGCTATGAAATGCAGCAAATATCTGGGGATCAACCTACCAAGGCAAATAAAAGATTTGTATAGATTCAGCTACAATATGCTCTTTAAAGAAATAAAGAACTACTTAAATAGCTGGAGGAATATTCAGTGCTCATGGCTAGGCCATGCCAATAAAATAAAAATAATAATATTATCAAAACTAATTCACACTTTAAATGTTGTGTCAATCAAATTTCCAAGGAGATGCTTTATGAAACTTGAGAAAATAATAACATAATTTATTTAAAAAATATTTCTAATTTAAAAATATTTCTAGCAAAATCTAGGGAAACAGATTTCTAGAATATGAAGGAAAACCATGAAAACAAGTAGGAATGAAGAGAGAATAATATTTCCAGTCCTCAAACAATATTATAAAACAAAGTCATCAAAATTATCTTTTATTGGCTAAAAGCAGAGATATATCAATGGAATGATCTATACAAAAGAGAATCAGAAACAATAGAATTCAATAGTCCAGTGTTTGATAAAGTAGAGAATATAAAATATTCAAGAAAAAAAATACTCTTTATTTGATAAAGACTGCTATGAAAATTGGAAAGCCGACAGGTGGAAATAAGGCTTAGACAACCACTTTACACCATACGTATTCCACAATACATTCTAAATGGATATGTGACCTTAATAAGGTCATACTATAAAAAACAAAATTAGAAGGGAAACATTATATACGTCTCACAGATATGGGTAGGAGATATTATTACCCAAATAAGAGGTGGAGGTAATTACAAAAGATAAAATAGATAGCTCTGATTACTTGAAACTGAAAACCTCCTGCAGAAACAAAGATAAGAAGGGAAGTAGTCAAATGGGGGAAAAGTCTTTATATCAAATTTCCCCGATAAAGGTTTGTCATCCAATATATCTAAATAATTTCTGTGTGTATGTGTGTGTGAGTGTATCATATGTGTAGGCATTAAAAATAGCTATTCCTTTATAGATAAGTGGTTAAAGGATATGAACAAATCATCCTTGAAAGAAGATTTACAAAATTCATAACAATATAAAAGAATGCTCCAGATCACTAATAATAAGAAAAATACAAAAACAACAACGCTGGGGTTTCACCTTACACCCTGAAAATGGGCAAAAATGACAAAACATGGCAATAGTCAATGTTGGAGGAATTGTGGAAAGATAGGCATACTAATACATTGCTGCTAGAGCTGTGGAATGGCATAACCGTTTTGGAAAACAATTTGGAATTATTTAAATAAAGTGACAAACATGTTCATACCCTTTGAACCAGAGACTCCATTACCGAACTTATATATCCCCAAGGAAGCCATCAATAAAAAAGAAGTCCTTATATGTGCCAAAATATTCATAGTAGCACTTTTTCTAATAGCTAAGAATTGTAAATAAAGCAAACGTCCCTCAATTGGGGAATGGCTAAACAAATTGTGGTTCATTAATGTGATGGAATAGAATTGTGCTCTAAGAAATGACATGTGTGATGAATACACAGAAGCATGGAAAGATCTATTTGAACGGATGCAGAGTGAAGTAAGTGGAGCCAAGAAAATAACATACACCTTAAACACAATATTGTAAATGAAAAGAATAAGTACATAACAACAACAAAAAATAAATGGAATAAAACTCTAAAAATCAAACAGGACTTAAATGAAGAGACATGAGATGTGGAAGAGATATGATTTGTGGAAGTAGGAATCCCGGAGTCTTACACATTGTACATGTTTTTGGAGTTTTTCAGTGTATTGATCAGTTGTGCTTATTTTTTTCCTCTCTAAAATATGCTATTTGTAATATGGGATGGCTTTCTGGGACAGGGAAGGAGAGTAATGCTTGGGATAACTATGATGATATAATAAACAGAAGATATAAATAAAAAATATTTAAAAATAAATACATCCATGTATTCGCATACACATGCAAATATACTATTGAGAAGATTCGAACTTTTTTGTGGAACTGATGTGGGGTTCCTCTACCATATGAAGATCAGCACTTTCTTTGCAATTTAGTCTTAGAGAGTTTCTGAGAGCATGGAGAAATTAAATGATTTCATTTCCCGATGGAAGAAGCCTGTTGGCAGAAAGTTTCTGGAAGGAGGAAGGAGGTTGTGGTAGAAACTAGTGTGTATGGGAGGGGAACTGGGGTACAACAGAGGTGGTGACAGGCTGGGGGTAGGAGACAAGATGGGAAGAACTGACTGAAGGAGCAGCTTGATAGTCTTGTGAGGTTCTTTCAAGAGAGACTGAATTTTGTGGAACCCAAACTCTGACCCAACCTGGGAAGTGCCCCAAAGACTATCTTGATGCATGTCCCACTTCCTGAGGAGAGGTGGTTGGCCAGAGATCCATGCAGTCTGAGAAGAGCCTTCCCTACTACATCTATGTGAAAGAATGAAGGAATCAATTAATGAAAACAAATTTATTAAGTGCTAAGCACTAGGGCTACAAATAGAAAAAGTAACATAGTCCTTGCTCTTAGAGTTCACATTCTAATTGGGGGAGACAACATATGTAGGAGGGTTTAGTTTCAGGGTAGGTAGAAATGCCTGGAAGTTGGAAGGGTACTAGAGATGTAGATGGCAAAGTTCAGGAGTTCTTGGGGTACCACAGGAACTTGCTGCCACCCTGAGATAACCAGCCCACTCCACTTGTGAACAGCTCTGATTGTCTCGAACTTTTGCTCGGTCTCCAAATGTGTCTCTCTTGTACTTCTACCCATTGCTCCTAGACATGTCCAGGCAGTACAGAATGAAATCCTAATTCACATAACAGAATTCCAGATCTGGAGCCTTCTCTTCTCTGTTCTAAACATAACAGGTCCTTCCACTAATCTTTTTATTTCATGGTTTCTTGTCCCAACAATCCTAGTTGTCTTCCTTGGGATGAGCTCCAGTCTGTTGTTACCTATCTGAAAATTTAGAAGTCTTTCCAGTTCAGCATATTGAGCACCTACTATGTGCTAGGAACTCTGCTCAGTACTAGACCAAGAAATGAACTCAATCCTCCAGATGTAATCTGGCCTGGGCATAGTGGGACTTCCCTTATCTAGACAGCATCTCTCCTGGCCTCCATGAAACATTGTTGATTGATATTGCACTTCTAGTTCTTGAAGTTCCTAAGGTCTTTTCATATCATGAACTATTTTTATACAATCATACCTGTATTTATACAATTGGCTCAAATGGAGACATTTATATTTAATCCTAGATAAATTTCATCATCATCCACACAAAAGTCCTAACTCAATGTCTCAAAGAATCATAGATTTAGAGCTGGCCAAGATCCCAATTGGACATCTTGCCCAACGCACTCATTTTACAGATGATGAAACTGAGGTTCAGAAAGATTAGGTTAGTTTCCTTGCCCAGAGACACACATCTAGTAAGTGTCAGAGCTAGGATTTGGACTCCAAGTACTCTGACTCAAAAATCATTGTTCTACCCACTGTACACTGCCCCTCATCATAACATGGTAGTAATCTTGGGTTTTCTTGGATCTTACCAGAAGAATTTGCCCAAGGCTGCACAATGAATTAGCAGCAAAGCCAAATTCAAATCTAGATCCTCTGACTTCAAATCCAATGTTTTTGCGGCAACACAAGATTGACTTTAGTGAGGCAAAGCCAAAATTTGAACAAAGTCTTCTGCCTTGAAGTCCTGTATTTTTTTTGGTTTGAATAGATTACCATAGCTCCCACATATGGACCATATACGCCTGTCTCAGTAAGATTTGGCCCAGAGATAAAACAATACTTTCCCATTACCATGTTGTTTGAGGATAGAGGTAGCCATCACCATTGAAAGCATAGTATTTACCTACATTATTTTGTCATTAATAAGTCTTTTCAAATATATGCTAGATTTTATATATTATGGATAAGGCTTGGACCTGTGATTTCGTTGGTATTGGGAACTCCCTGGTAAGGATATTCCATATACTTGCAATTGGTACCTTCTTCGCAACTTATAATCTCTAAGACTATAAGAGCTGCTTAGAGTACCAAAGGGTTAGGTGACTTGCCTAAGGTCACACATCAAAATTTATCACAAGTATGGCTTGAACTCAGGACCTTATGACCTCAAGGCTAACACTCTACTATACCATATTGTATATAGATCAATGCATGCAAACTCCTTGAGGCCAGAGGCAGTTTCACTTTTGTCTTCATATCCTCAGTGCCTAGCACAATTCCTAAAACATAGTAAGTGCTTAATAAATGCTAGGTGATTGATTATTTGAATTCCTTTCCAAATATTAAGAGTCTGTTATTCTAGCTGTGAAAAAGAACACTGAGTTTTTTTTCCATAAGGTGGAAGAATTGGGAAGAGATTTGGTCTAGTTAAGTAAGCTCATGCTGAGCTTGTAGAGTGTCTCAGGTTGTTTTTTAGTGTTTAGATTTCGACAAATTCACAAACACACTTGGCTGAGCACTCTAACTCCTTAGACCCTAAACTCTACAACGGGGGGTTGGGATGAAGGAGCCCAAAGATCACATTAATCCAGTGGTTTGGAGTTTTTCCACACTCTATTTATTGAAAAGGTGTTTGGTAGGAACGATGTAGCAGCCAGGCAGTTCATTAAGCCCTTCTTCCTTAGACACGAGGAACGTTTTTTCCCACTGTAGATTTGCATATTTCCTTCCTTTCCTGGGCAACACATATCTAATCCGACACATCTCAGGTTTTAATACAGTTAAAAAAAAACTAATTAAAGAGAAGATGCAGGGAAGAAAATATTGAAAGATGAAATAATTTAGTCTCAATTAAGTATGATTGTTTTTTTAATTAAGTAGAGAATTAAAATCAAGTTTAAAATTACATTAAAGGTAGTTCATAAAATTAAACAGAGAGATCAGATCCAGGGTAGGACAGACTGATGTGTGTGTATGTGTGTTTCTAGTGAAAACAATTGGGAATTATCATTTGTTTCCTCTCCAAGGCCAATGCTTTGCCCTTTAAAATGTTGCTATTGTTTGTTTGTTTGTTTTTACTTTTTTTTTTGCAGGGGAGAAAGGACAATTGGGGTTAAGCGACTTGCCCAAGGTCACACAGCTAGTAAGTGTGTCAAGCGTCTGAGGCCAGATTTGACCTCAGGTCCTCCTGAGTCCAGGGCTGGTGCTCTACTCACTGCACCACCTAGCTGCTCTGCTATTGTTTTTTAAACAGCATCTGTAGAGTCTGAATAAGAAACATGTGTGGACTCTCACTTCTAAACCTCTGAAGAGTTAGCAGTTGCTGACACCAATGATTCCTTCCTTATGGTCTTTCAGAATCAGACAGAGTTTATGGGGACATCAGAGAACAAGCCGACCAAATACAATGGAGCTCTGGGCTCCTGAAGAGCTAAAAGTTCTGAAGATAAATCTCTCCCAACAAGCACGTTCAGATTCAACAAACATGATGCAGGGCAGCATGCTAGGGGCTGAAGGAGAGACAGAGGTAGCTCGTGCTTACATTGTACTTTTTGCTTTTCAAAGTGCCTTGTCTTACGATAATCCCATGAAGTTGGTAGTCCAAACATCCCTGCCCCCTTTTTGCAAATGGGGAGACTGAAGCTCAGAAAGGTGAAGTGTCCTGTCTCATTCAATGCCCTACAGTTGGCAAGGTTCAGAGTCAGAACAAAAACTAATGACTCCTGATTCCACTCCCCTGCACTGCCTCCCAATAAGATACAGCGGCTGCTCTCATGAAGCTTTATAGTCTAGTAACTAAGAGTGAAATAAGAAACATAAACAACTATAATGTGGTAAGTACACAAAAGGAGTATAAAGATGTAATTGTCACATAAAGATGAGCTGAAGGATTTGGTAGTACAGTATTTAGCTTGGAGAAAAGGAGGATGGGGAAGGAAGGGGTTGAAATGATAACTGTCTTTAGGAATTTAAAAAATTGTTGGACAGGAAGGATCCGTCTGCTTGGCTCCACAGGGCAGAGCTAGTAGCCATGGAGGTAGATTGGAGAGAGACAGTCAGGGTCAATATAAGAGAAAATGTCCCAGAAGTTATAGGTATCCAAAAGAAAGGGTTGGCTTGGAGGACTGAGGGGGAGGGGGAGAGAGGTGTTCCTCCTTCCTAAAGATCTTCAATTGAAACCTGGATGACCATTTGACTGGCATGCAACAGAGAGGACTCTCATTCAAGTGCTGGTTAGATTAATGTACCTTCTGAGATCCCATTTGAGATTATATGATTCTGTCTGAGAAGAGAGAGAGGGTACAAACTCAAAGGATTTCTAAGCTGCTCATGACATTTGAATGGGTCTGGTCCTTTGTTATTTAGCCCCATCCCATCTGCCAAATGTTTCTCTCATTGCTCCCCAACAGACAGTCTCTGCATCAACTAAGCCAGTCTGCTCACTGTCCCATGCACATGCCCTGCAATGCCTCACCTCTTGTCTTTGATCAGCATTTATGCTCTCCTCACCATTAAATTCAAAGACTCAACTCAACTTTCAACTCAACTCAAGTTTCACCTCCTCTAGGAGGACTTCCTGACTACTCTAGTCTTTGATCACCTTCCTATTCTTTGAATTCCCATAGAATTCCTGGCCATAGGTGTATAGAAAAAGCTAAGCACATGGGAGGTACAAGAAAGACTCAGGATGTTTCCATACAGGGTGGATCATTAGATCATCACGATGAACCTCTGAGGTAAGGCCAGAAAGATATTATTATCCCCATTTGTCAGGCGAGGAAACTGAGATTCAGAAAGGTTAAGTGATTTGTAAATGTCACCCAGCTCCTAACCCATAAACTGTGCTGGGCTCTCAATCTGAGGTGTGCTGAGTGCATTAACTTCCATTTCAATGAGTAAAGCAAAATCAAAAGAAAGGAAAGAAAGATTTAGCAGAGATGCACGTGTGTGTGTGAATAGGAACAATTCAACAACACCCCATTTTCCCATAGTGCTTTAATGCAATTCTGTAAAGCAAGTAGATGAAGTATCATCACCTCCCTTTTGAGAGATGATGGAAATTAGACCCAGAGATTAAGTGACTTGCCAAAGGTAGCATCTTTATAGTTTAACCAGGATTTAAACCTAGGCCTCCTGATTTCCAGTCCTGGGATGTTTCCACTACATAGTGATTCAAAAGAGCAATATATTTAGGGCTATCCTGGAGCCAGATCATGCCAGGTCCCTAGGGCCAATTGTTAAGTTTTCCATGTGAACATTTACATCTCAGAAATTAACTTATGCTACAGATGAAGACTGGATTTATTGTTTTGTTTAGACTTAACAAAGTGATGGAGGTGAGTGTTCCCGCGAGCACTACACCCGCTCTCTCGGGGAGCGTAATAAAATGCCTTCCTCTGCAAAAAAAAAAAAAAAAAAGTGATGGAGAAAACATTAATAATGCAGATTAAACTTAAAGGTGAGTTATGCATACTCCCCTCCCCCAAGTCAGTTGTTAAACATTGACCAGCACACCACTGACTGCATGTTTCTTGTTTAAACTGCACAGAAGAGATGGAATATTAAGATAGCACATTATAGATTATAAACTCCTTGGGGACAAGGGATGTGCCATTTTCATCTTTGTATGTATCTATAACAGTAGGCAATTTGTTGAACCTAATTTGTTCATTTTCATTTTAAGAACTGCCTGACCTAAAACCATGTCACTAGCAAGGCATAACATAGAAGGTTCTGAGATTTGGATCTCAAAGCC
Organism: Trichosurus vulpecula; assembly: GCF_011100635.1. Taxonomy (NCBI): domain Eukaryota; kingdom Metazoa; phylum Chordata; class Mammalia; order Diprotodontia; family Phalangeridae; genus Trichosurus; species Trichosurus vulpecula. The sequence continues at coordinate 180,774,433 of NC_050575.1, read as the reverse complement.
ACCAAATGGTCTGTCTCTTGGCACTATGCATGGGTGGGAGAATAAAGAAGTCAGAAGAATTCAAATGAGAGCAGCCTTATTCCACTTTCCACATGAAAACCACCACTTGGGCCAGATGCAGTGTTCAGGAGTCCAACCACTTAATTACTCACACCTATCCAACGAGCCAATTTGCATTTCATACCAAGCCAGTGCTAGGAGTCCAGACCCTCTGAAGGCCAGGGTGGCTCATCCTCATTTTCATCTCCATGCACAAGAGTCCTAATTATATCTGCATTCCTGTCAGAGGGTTACAGTAAACATGGCTGTCAGTTTTCATTACCCACATTTTGAACAAAGAGAGTAAAGCAAATAACAGGCTTTTTTCCTCTCTCTTATTAACCTCTCCCCTTCCCATCACCCCTTTGGTGGAATAAGGTGAAAGTTTGGATTATATTCTTTTAAGTGGCCCATGAGCCTATAGAGGGAGAGAAAATAATGCAAGTAACTGAAGACCTGGCCTGGGGATGAGTGAGGAGCTCATTGTATAGGATAGAACAAGGATCAATGTGGGCAATGTTTTGGGGAAGTAGATCTGGACCCAGAGTAAAGAAGAGCCTCCTAACTGAGCTGTCCAACAATAGAAAAGTAGCCTGGGGATGGGGGGTGGTGTGGAATGAGGTCCCTTTTATGAGAGGTTTCATGGCAAAGACTGGATGAGTCTTTCTCAGGTACAGTATTTCTGCCCTTGGAAGGATTGAACCACATGTCCTCTGAAGTTCCTTTCCATCTTTGAGATTCTATCATTTTATGAAGAGAGACAGTGTGGTAAAGTGGAAAGTGTACAGGATTTGAAGTCAAAAGACCGGGCTCTACCATTTAATAACTGTGCAACCACTTTGGCTCCCTTCACCTGCACAGTGAGGGGATTAGAGTAGATGTCCTCTGAAATAAAAATATGTGATCCCAGGACTCCCTCTGAAGATTACCATCAATTTCTGATGAAGTTGACTGAAGGTCTCTTCCAATGGGGAAACTGTTGTCAATCACTTTTGAGTCTCTACCTTTGGATTAACCTTGAGATGAGAGCATGCCTAAATGGACAGGCAGCAAGATGTTTCTTCTCAAGACCAAGATGGCCTATGGACATATGATCTCCTGTCAGCCCAGTAGGGATGGTAAGGTGGCACCACTGGCTGCCTTTCACTGGGGGAGGCAACAGATGAAAGCTGAATAAATAAAACTGCCTCCAAATTGGGGGGGAAGAGACTAAGTTCTTTGTTCTATAATCATCCTTGTTACTTCTGTTGCCATAGTGACTCTGAGGGGAAAAAATAGGAAATATCACAGTCAGTTATGATAACTAATCATGGCCAAATTCAATTCTGACTTCATCAATAAGAGATGCCCCCCTCCCCCTGTCCCCTTGCTGATTAATGACAGGTGGATGATGACTGAGGAAAGGCACTTTCAGGATCAGAAGGAGAAGTTCCAATTTGTAGCAAGTGGTATCAGGTGACAACATCCTACTTAAGGGCAAGATAAATAGTCCAGTGTCCCTGAAACCCCCCAAAATCCCCTTTCAAAATGCTATTCCCCAGCCCTCTCCACAACAACCTGAGCTAGACAATACAGGTACCAGGATGCATGCAAGGAAGCACAACCAACTCATTAGCCAACCTTCACTTGAATGCCTACGGTGGGTCCAGTCAAGAACTTGACACTTTGGAGAAGAAAGGAAGAGGACACATATGATCCTGTTTGCCAGGAGCTCACAGTTTGCTTAAGGAGCCTACACCCTTAGATTGTAGGACATAGAATTATTGCTCTCAAGCTAGAAGGGATTTTAAAGGCCATTGAAGACCACCTCTCTTCTTTCCTCTCCTCCTCTCACCCCCTTTTATTTTTTTCACTCTTTTAAAAAATATTTATCTTTAGTTTTCAACATTCACTTTTATAAGATTTTGAGTTCTCAATTTCCCCCCTCCCTCCTCTCCTCCCTCCCCAAGACATCAACCAATCCAATATAGGCTATACATGTAAAATCATATTAAACATATTTCTATATTAGTCATGTTGTAAAAGAAGAATCAGAACAAAAGAGAGAAAAAAAGAAAATAACATGCTTCAATCTACATTCAGACTCCTTAGGTCTTTCTCTGGATGTGAATAGCGTTTTCCATCATGAGTCTTGGAATTGTCTTAGATCTCTGCCTCACTGCGCCCCCCCATTTCAAAGATGACAATACTGAGGCCCAGGGATGTTAACTGACTTTCCCAGGGCCACAGAGACAGCAAATGGTGGACAAAGATGAGATTTAAACCAAGATCCTCTTTAATTCAAGGCTCTTCCCACTGCACTCCGTGACCTCTTAGGCTGGAAGAGACCTTAGGAGTCATTTAGTCCAATTTCCTTCTTTTATAAATGAGGAAACTGAAGCCCAGAGAAGGAAAATCATTTGCCATTGGTCATACTGCTGGTGAGTGATAGAACCAAATGAGAACCCAGGCCTCCTGACTCCCAGTCCTTGAATCTTTCCACTGAAGAATAAATGGTTTATGTAAATGCATCACTTTAACATGACATATATGATTTCTTTTGATCCTCACAACAACCTTATGAGGTAGGCAGTCCTGTAATTATTATCTTCGTATTGCAGATGAGGAAACTGAGGCTCAGAAGGAATGGAGTAATTTGCCCAAGGGCTGCCACATTACTCTTAAAATGACCAAACTGGAAATTGAAACCAGATCTTCTGATTCCAAGCTGGGGAGCTCTTTCCACTAGAGCAGACAGACTCAATACCCCCTAACCTTGAAAGCAGCCCTTAGAGCAAAATCCAATTAGCCTTTAGCACAGTGTGAAGGAGGCAACTCGAGCAGTCCATTTCATGCCCCCTTATCACACCCTCCAGACCTTTTTGGTGCCACCAATCAGGACCTAGTTCTTTTCCAGACATATTAACAGGAAGTCAGGGGTTAATGGAAATAATGGCTTTATGCATTGCCCCTCCTGGATTGGATTCAAATTCCTTACCCCCAAGCACTGATATTTCTGGGCTTCTCTGGTTTGAGGGAGCTTTTTGGCTGGTTTTGTTTAGATATCCCCCTAGCCTCCTCCTCAGCTCTCTGGGGAACACTTTGAGTGCATCTCTTCACCGGCAGATACTGAACACAGAGCCTGGAGCCATCAATATTCCATAGGAAAACAATTCAGTTAAGAGAACTTGTTCTGCTGGTAATACTAGAATCAAAACAGTCAAATGCAAAGACAGAAGGGCTCTCAATTCAATTTCAGATGTGAATTCTGAGCAACACGTTGAACAAATCATTTCCGACGGCTTTGAGTTGTTCTTGTTTAAGGCAGATTAAAAACAAAATTTCCAGTACATGGCATACCAAGCCAAAATGTTCTTGCCATGGAAGCAGGGTCTTTGACTAGCCTTGTACAATTAATTGGACTCTTTTTAATTAACCCCTTTGCTGCTCAAGTGAACAGGAGCACAGCTGCCTTTTTTATTGTCTAGATAGTTTTCAAAGGAAAGGAGCTTCTGGGAGGACTGGATTCCCTTGCTGTCAAGGGAGGAGGCAAATTGATGGATGTAGCTAATATGTCATCCCTTATCATCTCTAACAGTTCAGTGTGGAGAAGGATAGAAATAGTGCCTCAATGGCAACTTTTCATCTTATAATCTATGGAGCCTGGGACTATAATTGTTTGAATCAGATTTAAGATATGCCCTTGATTGAGCCAAAGATAGGGGGAGGGAACAGTGAAGAATCACTTTTCTGTAGGAATAGGTTGGAAATTCTCAACCTTCTCACCTCTCTATGCTGTCACAAATAATAGAAATATCTCTCTTTTAAGGTCATCTCAGGGAAACAGTACACGTGGCCCCTTCAGATGACACAAATGGAAAAACCCAATCTAAAGACAGCTTTGTGTAAGGATAGAAAGACTAATGGCAAAGACAACTTCTAAGTGCCCTCTACTCTGGTCTGGCTGATCCCCTCACCATCCTCTACATACAATGTGCATGTACTTGATTCACTAACAGTACTTTCCCAAACCTGGAATGCCCTCTCCATTTCCAACTATCTATCAAAGTCCAAGTGCTTTCCCTGACATTAGAATCAGTTTTAACCAGGACAAATTCAGTTAATGAAAGCAGGCAGGGATGTCCATGACTGTATGTGGTTGAGGTACAGCTCATCTTTCCCTTCAAACCTTGCCCCTTCTGAACTTCCCTATTATTGTTGAAAGTACCATTATCCTTTCAATCACTCAGTTTCACATGCTCAGTGTTATGTATTCTACAATCCAGTTGTATGTACTGGTCTACTTGTTCTGTACCTGGTAATCCAGCTTTCATCTATATGCCTTTGAACTCACAAGCCTCTTCCCTGGAATGCTCTCACTCTCTCTCTCTCTGTATACCTTGGCCTCTTATTTTTGTCTCTATTCCCTAAAGACTCAGCTCAAATTCCACCATTCGCAGGAGGACATTCCAAGTCCCCTCTGTTGGAGCGCTCAACTCACTCAGATTACCTTCTATATATTCTATGTGTGTATGTGTATGTATGGAGCATTCAGGAGGACCAGCAGTTTTTTTCAGGGCTGCTCATTCACTTTGGTGTCCACCTGATTCACCCAACTATCACCTGTGGCTCCAAGAAGCTGTAGCATGCACAGTGGACACACTCTGCAGATTGGCTTAACCAGGTTGAGGGTAACTGACAGACCTCAGACCCATTGATGAGTCGGGGAGATGTCTACCCCAAGCATGTGAAGACTTTCCCTGGAGTAATGAGTGGATGAAAATAATTTGTTCTAGCAGCTATGAAGGAGGCTAATGCAGGCACTATGGAGCACCTTAGGCCTTGGTCAGATATCAAAGATGCTAAGGTCCTCTATTGCATCCCAGGTCATCACTGGTGATCCAGTTTGTCTTGACTTTTGTCTTCCTACTGGACTTTGATGACTCTGGAAGAGAAAGTGAGGCTGACAACTTTGTGTAACTCTGCCTCACTTAAGTCCTATTCACATGCAAATCAAAATATCACATCTTCAAAAAAAAGGACAGCAACAATAAAAAGTATATATATATATATTTATATATATGTATACATACATATATACACACATACATACATATTTGTGTTGTATATATCTAGTTATTTGCACATTTTCTCCTTCATTAGAACTTGAACTTCTTGAGGACAGGAGCTGTTTTTGCCTTTCTTTGTATCCCTACTGCTTATTACTGTGCCTGGCACATAGTAGGCACTTTTTAAATGCTTTTGAACATTACATGATTAATTGCTTAGAGAGTAGGATGTTAAGGAAGTGGGAGGTCAAGGCGTTTGAAGAGGGGCTTGAGGTAGAGAAGGGTTGTTGAGGTAGAAAAGAATGTAAGTCAGCTACTGAACTTATTGGGGAGGAAAAATGTTCACCTGGAGTTCCATAGATGATAGCAACAAGGACAGGATGGAGGATATTTTCAAGGAGGAGAGGTGGTTGTTAAGTAATGTTAGCAGAGAATGGGTCTGAAAGTTAAGAATATGCCAACCCCTCCTCACTAGCCTGTGTCTGGAAGTTAAGAATATGCCACCCCTCCTCACTAGCCTGTGTCAGGGCATGTGAGACAATGCTAATTTCAGAGTGGGTGCCAAAAAGAAAAAGCTAGATTTCAGTTAACCAGAAAATGGAAGGAATGTGAGAAGTCTAGGATGAAGGGGGTTTCCAGATGAAACAGTAGAGAAACAAAGCAAAGAAGTGTAGAGATTCAAGAAAGCTGAATTTACTACGAATGGCAGTTAATTAAATTTTGTTAAATGCCTACTATGCACCAGGCACTATACTAAGCACTGGAGATAAAGAAAGGGAAAAAAAAGATTGTCTCCAAGAACTCATAATCTAACTGGGAAGATAGCATGCAAACGATTATATGCAAACAAAATATACATAAGATAAATTAGAAGTAATAAACATAGAAAAGACACCTGATTAGAATTACTGTAGAAGATGGGATTTTAGCAGGGATTTGAGGGAATCCAGGAAGTAGAGATGAGTAGGGAGAGCATTTCAGGCATAGAAGATAGCCAATGAAAATGCATGGAACTGGGAGATGGAGTGTCTTGTTCAAGGAAGAGCAAATAAGTGAATATTGCTAGATTACAGTGGTAGTAAGGTATAAGAAAACTGGAGAGCTGAAGGGGCAAGTTATGAAGGGGTTTTAATGCCAAATAAAAGATTTTATATTTATATTTGATCCTGGAGGTAAAACTGTAGTTCATTGAGTAGGGGGGGTGATATGGTCATACCTGCATTTTGGGCGGATCACTTTGATAGCTAAATGGAGGATGAACTGGAGTGGGGAGAGTAAGTAGAGACTTATGGTAGTGAGACTAGCCAACACACTTTTGAAATATTCTTAGTGTCAGAGATGGGACCCTCTACATGGTGGTGGCAGTGTAAGAGGAGAGAAGTGGGCATGTGCCAGAGATGTTACAAATGTAAAATCAATAAGCCTTAGCAACAGATTGGCTACAGAGAGTGAGAAAAAGTCAAGAGTGAGGATGATAACTCCTGTAGACTGAACCCTCCCTCCTGAAAGATAGTCAGCTCATAGGTTCATAGACTTAAAACTAGAAGGGTGGTTAGATAGGCCATCTAGTCCAACTACCTCAATTTACAAAGAAAGAAACAGGTCTGGGAGAGGTTAAGTAACTTATCTGATGTCACGTAAGTATAAATATCATCATCATTACATCTAGATCTGTATATTTTATTTCCAAGTACCACATCAGACTTAGAAGTACTGACATTCCCAGGCGTTATCTAGTCAGTTAGCAGAGTGTACAATGGTCTAGAAGGGCTGGGCATCTTCAGTCAGTTGTCTTAAGTCTGTCAGTTGCAAAGCATTTTTCTTTCTGGAGGTAAAAATGCACCAATTTTTCCTCAATAACAACATCCCTGAGGATCTTGTCACTGATAATGGGATGCTTCATCTTCTAGGCCTGAATTAATAGTGAAGAGCTAGACACACATTATTCAGTTAGTTTACCTAGGTGGGGTATTGGTTTCTTATCTCACTGCATTAATTGATTCTCCATCACTTAATAGCTCAATAGCTTATCAGATTACTTCCCTCACTAGATGAGCTAAATGTCTAGAAGCAATTAGTGTGTCATTACCTGTAATAACAAGTTTCTTTGAGAAGTTGTGGATGAGGTTCTTTATTACACAGATTATGAAATAGATTTTCCCATGGTTATAAATATAGGTACAAGTTGGAGTGACTTAGGAGGAGGGAATTTCATGTTCCTTGAGAGGATGGGGATTTTTGATGGGGCTCAAGAATGGGAAACCGTTAGATCATTCTGTACCCTCCCTTCCTCAGCTTCCAATTGTCCATTGAACCATGATCACGTGGATTCTAAGGGGCTTTATCACTGGAAGGGAGTTTATAACTTTCAACATTCAATTCAACTCATTTTGATGAAGTGTAGGTTACATGTAAGTCACTGTGCTAGGCTCTGAAGATACAAAGAAAATAGAAAAACAATCTCTAACCTTCTAGGAGTTTATTCTCAGTTCTCCTTGGTGGATTTCTCCTTCTGGGAGATAGGCCAGTGCTATCATTTTTGTTTGTTTGTTTCTACACTCTACAAAATGGTCTTCCTAAAACATGATTTCGACCATATCACTCTCCTGTGCCAGAAGTTCTGGTGACTCCCCATTACTAGGATTCAATAGAACCTCCTCTGTTTTATTTTTAATGCCCTTCAGAACCCAGACCCAACTTACTTTTCCTACTTATTATACATTATTCCCCTTCATACATTTACAATTCAGCCAAACTGGCCTTCACAGTGTTACTCATCCCAATACTCTATTTCCCATCTCCACGCCTTTGCATTGGCTGGTTCCCCATGCCTAGAATGCACTTCTTCCTCACCTTTACCTCTTAGAATCCCTAGTTTCTCTCAAAGCTCAATCCAAGTGCCATCTTCCACATAAAACTATTCCTGATCTCAACTATTAGTATCTTCCCTTAACCCCCTCTACTCTAATAAATTGGGTTTTTTTGCGGGGAGGAGTGTGTGTAAATGTATGTGTATCTATACATACATATATATATATATGTGTGTGTGTGTGTGTGCGTATACATATATACATATATGTATACACAGAGATGGACATATATACATGTGTGTATTGTCTTCCCTGACAGAATATAAGCTCCTTGACAGCACATACTGTTTTACTGTTGTTTTTATATTCCTAGCACATAACACAGAGTTTGACATAGTAGGCACCCAATAAATGTCTATCAATCGATTATTTTCAATGCAACAAGGTCTGGAGATAGTGGAACAATAAGTAATACTTTCTAATGTGACATTTTATGAAATGCCCACATTTTTCATTACAGAGAGTTCCATTCTTCATGGCATATAAGTATCTTGTGCTGAGTCATCTATATTACAGTTCCAGGCCTTCCCAGAACAACAATACAGGGTGAATACACAAATGATTTGTCCCCGAATCTGTGAGTAAGACATCCTGAACTGATCCCTGAAGTAGCCCATGGTAGGGCTTCAAAAGCCCCTTTTTCATTTCTCCCCCTTCTCCATCGTTGACACCTTAGCTGTTCTTCCAGGTGGCCCCTTTTTCATGAGGACAAATCATAAATAAGTTTAAAAATAACTGTACGAAGGAGAATTGCTTGTTTCTCTTAACTCTAAGCAGACTCTCTAATACGTATTCACATATCTGCTCCAGCTACCCGAATCACAGAATATTGGCTCTAAAAGGTACCTTAGTGTTCATTCAATCCTGCCTTTGGCAGATGAGGAAGCTTAAGATGTAGGAAAACCAAATAGCTTATCCTTAGAGAGGTCACACAGCTCAAAGTGGCAGATAGAGAAACAACTAGAGATTTCTATACCTTAGTCAACCACCACAAACTGTTCCCAGGGCAAATAATATATGGGGAGGAAGGAGGTGAACATTACCTATTGTGGGAAAGAGTCTTGGCCTTCTCAATGACAACTTGGAGTTTCATTCCTAAATGCTTTTTTGGATGATTTGGCATAGTTCAGCACCATGCCAGATTATTTTTGAAGGCTTATTTCTTCTCCTCAAATCTAATAACCACAGAATCTTAGAATCGTAAGGTATCAAAGTGGCCATCAAGTCCAATGCATACCTAAAAATAAATCCATTATACAAGGTATTCAACAAATGGTCATCCAAGATCTTCTTGAAGACCTCCAATAAAAGATAACTCACTCCTGAGGCAGCCCATTCTGTTTTTAGAGAGCTCTAGTTGTAAGGAGGTTTTCACTGACCTCAAGCCTACAATCCATTCTATGAAAGTTTGACTTGTTGTTCCTAGTTCAGTCCTCTTCCACATGGCAGTCCTTCATATACTTAAATAAATCTATAATATCCTTCCTGGGCCATCTTTTCTCTGGGCTAAATATCCTTAGTTCTTCAGTATACCCACCTGGAGTCATAGTACAGTCATGAGTTTCATCTTACTGTACCACTAATACCTATGAAGTTGAATTTGTCTCCTTGTGTCAGTACACCTAGTTCTGGTTGTGTGTTGCTTAAAATTTGTGCATTTGTGGATAGACATTTGAGTCCATGGTTTTTATTACTTTTTTCTTGGATTTTGCTTAATGGGGATGTTGGAGAATCTCAAATGCTATTCTTTCTTCATTGTAGCTACTCTCAATGTTATCTAGCTTGGTGGATATACATTGGCATTTTTCTCCCATTCTTCTCCCATTCTTTTTAGGTGAAAGAAATTTTGATGTTCAAGAATCAAAGGAAATACATTATTACTATTCTTTTAAGGTATACTCCATCCTTGGCCGGGATATCATTCTAACATTTTAAGCCATAATCCAGAAGTCCAAATCCCATTCTCAGACATCTTCTTAGTCAGCTCTTCAGTTCCCAAATCAGCTTTTCTCTTCTGCATCCTTTTGTTCATTAGACACAAGTAAGGAATATACCACTTGTGCCTGCTGGCAGTATCATTTGTGAGCATGTGAATAAACAGAAGTGGGTAGCAGTCATCAATTTTTGACATGTCTTAGGGAAGTTCTCTGTTATGTCTGATACACACCCAAAGAAGACATAAAAACCTTTCTACTTTTGTAATCAGTATTACCAGTTCTACAAATAACTGCTTCATTATTCCTGGACAGGGAGTCACCAACACAGGATTCTTCTCTTCTCCTTTACTAAATCTTGACCACTCCTTGGAGAATAACCTTCTTCCTTTCTATCATGCAGCTCCCTCTTCAGAAATGGCCTTTTTTTAAACTATAGGGAAAAGTTGTCCTTTACCTTCCCTCCTCTTCTGTGTGAAATTCTTCCATTCTCTAACCTCACAGCAAAGGCCAGACTTCTACACCATTTCACAGACTTCTTTTTTCCTTTTGAAGTCCCTTCTTGTTATTTTTGTAAATTGATATCACCTTCATCCTCTGCACTCTTTAGCAAGTAAGCTTATATTCTTAGCTGATGTTGCCCTTGGCAGCCATGTCTCACTGCTTGGAAAGATGATAAAATATTTGTTGATTAAATCAGTTTCTGGGCCCTTTTGGCCTCTCCATTGTAGTGACGCTTAAACTTATTTTTTAATGACAGTTACTAAAGTCAATGTCTTTATGTTTACTATCCAATTCTTAGAGTTGCATAACAGATGCAAACTATCAATAAACTAGACACAGTTTACATACTTATTTTACATCTATCTTATAATTTTCTCTTAGTCAATTCTGCACTATGATTATTATTTAATTATTATGTCTTTATTGTGCAGTATTGTGTATTTATGTCTGTGTCATATCCGTGATGTGATTTGTCTACAGGCAAGGGCAATGCATTCTTCATTTTTGTATTTCCCTTAGCACATATCACAATGTTTTGTACATGTTAGTGGCTTAATAATGGTTGTTAAATAATTGAATTAATTAATTAATGAGGAATGCAGGGGGGAGGAATAAACATAAAACTCCCCTTCATGTGGAAGTTTAAAAACACTGAAATCCATAGTCACTTTTCATTGTTTCCACATTGGCAAGCAAAAAAATCATTCACTTTCAGCAGCTGCAACTGGAAGCCTTCCAGACCACTTCTGTCCAAACTTTTTTTTTTACCCATCCCAGAATCCTTTCAGAGTAAAACAATTAATTATAATTCCAACATCACATATGGTGCCATTTTCTGGCAAAATGGCAGCCATCATCAGATGTCTCAGAAAGGCAGATATTTTAAAATGTCGAACATGTTAATTTCTAATCCATGTCATAATGTATTCAAGGTGAGAAATGGTTCTTTCCATTCCAAGGCTCTCAGTTATATGCCTAGCAAGGAGGAAGCATTTCCCTCTTGGACACTTGCAGTTGCACCTGGGAGGGTCATTATAGAAAACAATCACTCAGCTATGTAAAAGAGTTTTCAGGCTATCTTCTTGAGAAAAATTTATTTCTTTTCCTATTTCCACTACAAATGGAGGCCTTGCTTCTATCCTAAAGTGATAGAAAGAGTGAAAGAAAGATTCACTGTGACTTCCTAACTTCAGTTCTTTGACTAGTCAGAGTATGTCTATTGGAACAAAAAATTTTGAAAGTGAAAAAAATGATGGTGATTGTTAAGATGATCTAAATAAATTTACTTTAAATTGCTGGTTGGATGCAGTCACTTTAAAACAAACAAATTGGCCTTGGTCCCAAAGCTTTCTACTTGATTGACTAATGACTATGACAATTTTTCTAAAGCAATTGATGGCATTGTAATTACAACAATCCCTTGTATGAGGGCTAGCTATCTCCTTGTGTAAAAGAAGTGTTTCAGGAAAGTCATACATTTTCAGTTTTACAAATTGAATTCTCTGCACCAGGGAAGCTTAATATGCAAAGGAATACTATTGTTTACTGGAGATAAAATCTAAAAAAAGGAGTCAGTAATAAACGCCATTGTCTCACATTCTTATTCTAGGCTCAAGACAGAAATTTGCATAAGACTCTCCTCATTGGTGTAAAGAGTGATTTCTCACTGCTCCATGCTCTTCCGCATGTTGACTTCTTCCTTTAATCTTTTTTTTTTCTGTTGGGGGACCTCTCCCTGAAGAGTGCTTGCAAATGTGTTTGTCCTCTCTTGGCACCACAAGCTTAGGTACGGGGATTTCTCTTTTTCCAAGATCTTGCTAACTCAGCTCCTCATGCAGTCATGGAACACTACGTAGTCATTCTCTCTATCAATGAGGAAAATCTTGTACAAGTGCAAGGCTTGAGCCATGAGTTACATATGTTTATACAAATGCACAATGTGTGGGTAAAAAGTCAGACAGAAACAGAGACAGAGACAGAGAGACAGAGCAAGATTTTATTTTTAATTTTTAAATATTTTTATTATTTTTAACATTCTTTTCTTTTTAAATTTTGAGTTCCAAATTCTCTCCCTCATATCCATGCCTCCCCCATTCACTGAGAAGGCAAGCAATATGATATCAATTATACATGTGAAATCATGCAAAACATTCCCATGTTAGTCATATTTTCAAAAAAAAGCAAGAAAAATAAAGTGAGAAAATTATACTTCAATTTGCACTCAAGAGTTCACCAGTTGTCTCTCTGGAGATAGAAAGCATTTTTTTATCATGAGTCCTTCAGAATTTTCTTGGATTATGGTATTGATCAGAATAGCCAAGTCTTTCACAGTTGATCATCATTACAACACTGCTATTACTGTGTACAATAGTCTCCGGGTTTTTCTCCCTTCACTTTGCATCAGTTCATATAGGTCTTGACATGTTTTTCTGAAACCACCCCCCTCATCATTTCCCACAGCACAATCATAGGCTATAATTTGTTTAGCCATTCCCCAATTGATGACTATACCCTCAATTTCCAATTCTTTGCCACCACAAAAAGAACTGCTATAAATATTTTTGTACATATAGGTCCTTTTCTTTTTTTCTTTGATCTCTTTGGGATACAAACTTAGTAGTGGTATTGCTGGGTCAAAGGGTATGCACAGTTGTATAGCTCTTTGGGCCTAGTTCCAAATTGTTCTCCAGAATGTTTGGATCAGTTTACAACTCCACCAACAGTTTATTAGCATATCTATTTTCCTTCATCCCCTCTGTCATCTATTATTTATGATAGGTATGAGCTAATTTGCCTTTCTCTAATGAAAAGTGACTTAATGTATTTTTATATGACTATAAATAGCTTTGATTTCTTCTGAAAACTACCTGCTTATGTCCTTTAACCATTTATCAATTGAGGGATGGATCTTATTTTTTTATAAATTTGACTCAGTTCTCTATATATTTGAGAAATGAGACCTTTATCAGAGAAAATTACTGTAAAATTTTTGGATATTACTTCATTGTCTATGGTACCTTTTAGCAAGATGTAGTTCCCCTGATTATCCCTTTTAATTAGGTTTGGTTTTGCTTTGGCTTTGTCTGGGATCATGGTTGCTACCCTTGCCATATTTTATTTTTTTATCTCTTTTTCTTTATTTTAGACTCAAGGGCCACACACATACAGAATAGAGAAAAGAAACAAAAACATCATAAACTTATATATTGAAACTTAAATACAAAATAAAAAGAAAAAATTCATGTCATGTGCATAGCAGAACATAAGAGAGGATTCAAAATATGTAACAATAAATTTTCATTTCAAGAAAACCTGTATGATAAATTACACACATTGTGTTGAGAATGGTCCATCTTTTCTTTCCTTCCTTGTAAGTTTTCTTTTGTTCTCTGCTGCGCACTTTTTTAGTTTGTTCTTTTTTCCCTCCCCCCCCAAAGAGTACAATAAAGTTTAGATATGTTTATAGCTATAGATATATACCTACACATACACATATATACATACATACATAGACATATACTTTCCCAAACATATTTTTCTCCTGATCTTTGTTTTTATGGTTGTGCTTATTTCTTGTTTCCTATCCTTACTGCCTCCTCTACTTTACTTCTACTCACTACCTTGCTCTCCTACTACTTGCCTATGCCCCTTCAAGGATTCCTTCCCTAGCCTCCCATTCCCATAAATCTAAACACCCTTCTGTACCCCCCTTTTACCTATTCCCTCACTCTCCCCTCTAAAAATCCCTCCTTTGTCCTCTCCCCCCTCCCTATGCCCCTACCATTTTATTTCTTCTAAATTAAAAAGACTTTTATGCTCTCCTAAATATATATGTATTGTTCCCTCTTAAACCCATCCCCGATGAAAGTAGGTTACCAGAACTATCAGCCCTCTTCCCCTTATCTAATTCCTCTGTATCCATTCTTCCTCTTGCACCTCATTTGTATAAAATAATTGCTCTTTTTAACCTGTTCCTAAATGATTTTAGTTTTTAAATTCATATCACAGTCAGGTTTATCCCAATCTTTCTTATGAGCTACCCAATTATTAATAAGAAACTTAGACATATATTTTACATATATAAAAGGTAAACGGTCTCTCCTTATGATTCCCGTATAATAGTCTTTAGTATGTACCTTATATTTCTCTCGGTTCTTGTATGTTGAATCTTCTATTAAGTTCAGGATTTTTTTAACAAAGCCTTGAAAGTGTGAGAATTTATCAAGTGTCCATTTTTTTCATTCATGTTAATACTTAACATTGCAAGGTATGATATTTTCTGCCAGATCCCCAGTTCTTTTGCTCTTCAATATATTGTGTTCCAAGACCTGTGGTCCTTTAATGTCTCTGCTGTTAGGTCTTGTGTAATTCTGTGTCACCATCATGTTTAAATTGTTTTAATCTTGATGCTTTTAATATTTTATCCTTGAGCTGTGGGTTTCAGAATTTGACTATGATATTGCTCTGAATTTTCCTCATAGGATCCCTTTTAAGTGGTAATTGATGGATTTTTTTCTGTTTCTACTTCTTCCCTTTGTTCTAATGCTTCAGGACAATTTTCTTTAATTATTTCTTGTATCATTGTATCAAGATTCTTTTTCTGACCATAACTTTCAGTTAGTCCAATTATTTTTATATTTTTTCTTCTTAACCTATTCTCCAAATCTGTTGTTTTTCTTGTAAGATGTTTCACTTTCTCTTCTATTTTTTCATTATTCATATTTTATTTAATTATTTCTTGATCTCTTATAATTTTACTGACTTCACTTTGCCCAATTCTAATTTTCAAGGAGTCATTTTCTTCCTTAAGATTCTGGATCTCCTTTTCTAATTGGTTGTCTTTCCTTTCATAACCTTCTTGGTTTTTTTGGATTATTCTTATTTATTAAAAAAATTTTCCTCCATCTCTGTCATTTGATTTTTCAAGTCTTTTTTAAGGTTTTCTATAAATTCTTTCTGGGCAGGTGATCATTTGATATTACCCTTTGGGGGTTTCTTTACTTCAATATCCTCCTCTGAAGATGAACCCCCATCTTCTCTATTCCCATAATAGCTTTCTATGGTTGCATTCTTTCTCCTTTGCCTGCATTTTTGGTGGTAATAGCTTAATTTTTGTAATCACTTCTAGCCCTGGGGTATGGGAAATGGTGCCTCTTGCCCCAGATCTTCAGTTCTCCCCTCTAGCCTGGAACCAAAGCCAAACTTCCAACCTCCCGTAAGTTCCCACAGACAGGTGCTTTCTGCCCCACTGCTTCTGCACTCACCAGGTATGTGCTGGTTCCTTCTCACCCCTACCACTAAACAACATATTGTTGGATTCCAGTCTCTAATTCCACTTCCATTTTATAGGTAAGTTCATCTCATTTGCATTCAGTTGTGATTATTAGCTGTTCTTCCCTCCATCCCCTTTTTTCTGTTTCTCCTTTTCCTCCTCCTCCTCCTTCTCCTCCTATTTTTCCTCCTTTTCCTCCTCTCTTTTTATTCTGTCCCTACTCAAAATTTTATTTTGCTTCTAACCACTACCTCCCTTAACCTGTTCTTCTTTTTATCATTCTTCTCCTTTCTCTTATCCCCTTCCCTCCCCACTTCCCTATTGAGTAAGTTACATTTTAACCCAATTACAAATTATATTTAACCCAATTGAATGTGTGTGCATGTATATCCTTCCCTCTTTGAATCAATTCTGATGAGACTGAGGTTCAAGCCACCCTTCAATTTTCCCATCCATTGTAAAAGCTCTTCTTTGCATGTCTCTTTTATGTAAGAAAATTTTCCCCATTCTACTTCTCCTTTCCTTCTTCTCCCAGTCTACCCTTCTTTCTCACCCTCCCATTTTTTGTACATCATTCCAATATAATTGACTCACACTCATCCCTTCCATCTCTGTAAACTTCTTTAAACTGCCCTAATAATGATAAAGTTCTTAGGAGTTACATCTATCACCTTCCTGTATAGGAATGTAAACAGTTTAACTTCATTGAGACCCTTATGATAACTTTTTCATGTTTAGCTTTTTATGCTTCTCTTGAATCTTGTGTTTGAACGTCAAATTTTCTATTCTGCTCTAGTCTTTTCATCAGGAGTGCTTTTAATCCTTTATTTCATTAAATATCCATTTTCCCCTGAAGGATTATACTCAGTGTTTCTTCACAGATTATTCTTGGTTGTAATTCTTATCTTCCAGAATATCATATTCCAAGCTCTCCATTCCTTTAATGTGGAAGCCCCTAAAACTTGTGTGATCCTGACTACAGCTCCACAGTATTTGATTCATTTATTTCTAACTACTTGAAGTATTTTCTCTTTGACCAGAGAATTTTGGAATTTGACTGTAATAGTACTGGCAATTTTCATTTTGATATCTCTTTCAGAAGGTGATCAGTAGATTCTTTTGATTTCTATTTTACCCTTTGGATCTAAGATATCAGACAGTTTTCTTTAAGTTTCTTGAAATATGACTTCTGGGTTCTTTATTTGGTCATGGCTTTCAGATAGTTTCATAATTCTATATTATCTCTCCTTGATCTATTTTCCAGGTCACTTGCTTTTCCAATGAGATATTTCACATTTTAAAAATGTTTTCTTTTTCTTTTTTTACTTTGATTGTTTCTTGATGTTTCATAGAGTCATTAACTTCCACTTGCTCAACTCTAATTTCTAAGGCATTATTTTTTCACCGACATTTTTTACCTGTTTTTCATTTGGCTTATTCTGCTTTTTAAGTTCTTTTCTTCAGTGAATTTTTCTGCCTCTGTTTTTTAAGGTGTTATTTTCTTCAGTATTCTTGTGCCTCTTTCTTTTTTTACTAAGCTGCTAATTCTCTTTTCATAATTTTCTTGTATCACTCACATTTCTTTTCCCAGCTTTCCTTCTTCCACTCTTATTTCTTTCTTTAGCTCTTCCTGGAATACTTACTGGGCATGGGTCTAATTAGCATTTTTATTTGAGGCTTTGTTTGTAGCTGTTTTCATATTCTTGTCCTCTTCTGATTTTATGTCTTGGTCTTCCCTGCCACTGTAGTAGCTTTTTATGGTCCAATTCATTGTTGTTGTTGTTATTTGCTCATTTTCCCAGCTTGTTTCTTGACTTTGAACATCATGTCAAAGTTGGACTCTGCTCATCTGGGAGTGGGTAGGCACTCTCCCAAGCTTTAGGCTTTTTCATGCTGCTGTTTTCAGAGCTAGTTCTGGGGATCTGCAAGTTTTTGGTGCTTCCAAGGTCTTGTGATTCTGGTTTTAGTATGGTCATTGTTCTCCTGGTCTACACTCTGGTCTTAATCCTAGTCACCTGCTGCCATAAACAGTAGCACTCTTCCTTGCCTTGGAACTTGAACCAGGTGCTCCAATCCTGTGTGACCACCCCCCCCCCCCCAGTGCTCCTCTCCTCCCTGGTACTATGACCCAGAACTGTGTATAGGCAATAGTGTTGCCAGTCAGTGCCAGCCATATTCAGTGCCATCAAAGGGTTCCATGTAAACTCTTTCTGACCAGTTCTCTGACCCCCTTACCATCTCTGTGCTGAGAGCTCCCAAAGCCACTGCTGTGGTCACTGTCACTATCACCACATATCTGAGCTCAGACAATTCCCCACCCTGGAGTCACAAACTTCTGCCAACCTCCTAGTTTTTCTTAGCCCATAAAAATGGCTCACCCTGACTTTATGTTGGTTCTACCACTACAAAATTTGACTTGAGGCATTATTTTAAAGTTGTTTGGAGGGAAATGTTGAAAGAATTCAGCCGGGTTATCTCTAACCCACCATCTTGGCTCCACTCCCTGCTCTGACATTAACTTTGGGCCTCTGTTTCTTCCTCTGTATAGTAAGTGAGAGGGGTGGATGAGCTATTTTCTGAGGTCTCTTCTATCTCTAATAGTCTGTGAATCAAAGAAATTTAGCTGCCATTTAACTCCACCTTAGCTCAGCCTCAGTTACTATAAAAATTGAATGTTTTCCTCTGTGACAGTTTCCTCTCTGGTAAAATGAAGGAGCTGGACAATATGATTCCTAATGTTCCTTCCAATAGTAACATAATACTCTGTGGGATGGGTGAAAGGTTTGGATTCAAGCTCTCTTTTAGTGCTTTCTCAAAAGCATCAATTCATCCACTTTGATGAAAAGCATGTCAATCCCACCTCTCAGTAACTGGCTTCTTTTATGTCAGGAGTGAAGAAACAATTAGTTAAAATAGGAATCTACCAAATGGCCTACTTCTTTGGCATCTTTTCTAAGGGTGGCCACTGGGCAGTGTTGCCCAAATATCCCCCCAAAAGATGAATGTTTTTCCTGCCACTTTCCCCAGGTAAAGTTTGTGGGATTTCCCTGAGTTACAAAAACCATTAGTTATGGTGCTATCTGTCTTTAAGTATTAGAAGGGCTGCCATATGGAGGAGATATTGTTTTTGTACTGATTGTTCCCAGAGGGCAGAGCTAGGACCACTGGGTAACAACTGTTAATTTCAGTAATTTTCAGTTGTGCTTGACTCTTCATGACCCCATTTGAAATTTTCTTGGCAAAAACACTGGAGTAGTTGCCATTTCCTTCTCCAGCTCATTTTCAAATGAGGAAAAGGAGGCAAACAGGGTTAAGCGACTTGCCCAGGGTCATACAGCTAGTAAGTATCTGAGGCTACATTTGAACTCAGGTCTTCTAGACTCCAAGCCTGGAATTCTCTCTACTGTGCCACCTAGCTGCTCAAGTAGCAATTATAGGTAGGCAAATCTTTGGCTGAACCTACAGAAAAACTCCCCATTATTGGAGCTGTCCAAAAAAGGTAAAGCATCGTCTTGTTGAATTCCTACTTGTTGGGGCTGTTGTAGATGAAATTCATGATTTGTGTTGAACTAGTTGATCTCTGAGGTTCTAACTCTAGTATTTTATTATTCTAGATCAAACTTGAACTCTGTGGATCCTTTGGAAATTCTGTGATTTCAAAAATATTTATTAAATATCAACTATGTGTACAGTAGTATAGACAACTCAGGAGTAAGAAACACAACCCCTTACCTCAAAGAGCTTACTTACATATAGTTAGGGAGATGGGGTATGCGTGCGAGCGCACACACACACACACACACACACACACACACGCACACCAGCAATTTCATAATAAGGTGTATGGTGAAACGCTAACATGAATGGCACATATCCATTTGCATTCTGTTCTTCTTCAGGCATTTCTCACAGTACTATGGATAGCACTCCATAGCTACTCCTAGGTTCATCATGACCATCTGGCAGTTAGCAACTATTCAACTTAAGGCCAGAACCCTCATATAATCATTTATTCTATTCCTATACAAAAGGCATAGAAATCCAATATCAATGTCTAGAAATATAAGACCAAAAACAATGCAAATAACAAGGAAGGGAAATGAGTAGTAAAAACATTTTCTGTACCCATTCACAAATGGATGGAATTTCCTACAGCCACAGTAGAGCTTAAAGCTAATCCCTCTTTAATCCTTCTGACTCACCAGCATAGGAGTGGGGCAAAAAAAGTATCTCTTCAAAACTCAGAGTCCCAGTGGTGGATGCTTAGAGGGGGGTTCCATCTGCTTTGGGGAGGATCTTTTTCCTTTGGGTAATTTGGAGAATGCCTGAAAGCTCTCATCTCAATTCTGTAGGCATGATCCAAGCTATACAGAAGGACTCAGGGATGCCATGACCACTGCTCCAAGTGGTTGGCTTTTCTCTCTCTGCCCAGCTCTGCATCTTCTGTTTGCCCCAAATCTGCTAGGTCTGTTCTGCTTTTTAATAACTTACTTCCCTGTAGATCAAGCTCTATCTGTTCAGAATCATCACCTGGTGAAGTCACAACACTGATGCTTCATATCAGCCCTTTAAAAATATATACTTTAGAGAATTTTCCCTGTGATGCGGCTGGTAGGGCAGGTGGACAGAGCACTATACTTGAAGTCAGAAAGATCTGAGTCCAAATATGGTGTCAGATACTTACTAGCTATGTGACCCTGGGCAAGTCACTTAACCTCTGTTTACCTCAGTTTCCTCAGATGTAAAATGGGGATAATGTCATCTACCTCGCATGGTTGTTGTGAGGTTATAATGAGATCATATTCGTAAAACAAACAAAAAAGCACTTAACAGAGTGCCTGGAATATAAGAGGCACAATATAAATGTTTATTCCCTTCCCTTCTCAAAGACTTTAGCTCTCTAAGACCCAAGCAGTATAGAAAATGAAGTCCTCAGAACGTGCTTACTGTATATGGAATGAATCACATTTCTCTGACACACAACATACTCCCAGCTGTAAATGAAACAGCTTTGGAAGCTGCAATAACTCAGGTCAAAAGAGGATTACTGGACTAATAGTATTACTGTACTAATAGCATTGCATCCTTGTTTTAACTCTACCACTGGATATTTTGGGGTTATCACTCTATTCCATGCTAACATTTGGAAAAGCTGGCTGTTTCAAGTTACCACTAACCCTGAACCATGGAATGAACCTCTAACCCTGGTTAGAGGACTCAGAGAAACCCTTAAGTCCATGCATAGACTAACCCGAGGCACAGAATGATGACTCCTTAATCCAAGTGATCAAAGCACAATGAAAAAATGTTTTTTGTGTAAATTCTGGGGGCACCATACATGGGACATAGAGGTAGAATTAAGAGCTACTGTAACACACTGGATAAGAGAGTCAGTATTCAAAAAGATCCTGTAAGGGTAGAGCATTGGGTTGAATCTGAGATGAAATCTAGTAGAGATAAATGTAAAGTACTTACATTTGGGTTCTAAAATCAATTTTACAAGTACATGATAGGGGAGGGATAACATAGGTAGACAGTAGTTTGTCTGAAAAAGAGCTAAAGGTTTTAATGTGCTAAAAGCTCAGTATGAGTCAATAGTAGGACATAAGAAGCCCCAAAACTAATCTAGTCTTGGGCTACATTAAGAGAAGTAGAGCTTTCAGGGATAGAGAGGCCATGGACCCACCATATTCTGTCCTGGTCAGATCACATCTAGAGTATTGGGTTCAGTTTTGGACACAATATTTGAGAAAAGGACTTTGATAAGCTAGAACATGTCCAGAGGAGAGCGCAAAGAGTAGCAAAGGGCTTAAGACCATGCCATGTGGAGGAAAGTTAAGGAACGAGAGATGTTTAGCTTAGAGAAGAAAAGGTTTGGGGTAACATGATTACTGTCTTCAAGTATTTGAAAAGGTGTTGTGTGGAAGAAAAATTGGACTAATTTTGTTTGGCCCCAGAGGATAGAGCCAGTAAGATACAGAGGAAAGTAAGATTTGGTATCAAGAAAAACTTGACAATTAGAACTATACATAAGCATAAGGATATGTCTCAGGAAGAGAAGGGTTTTCCCTGTTGGAGGTCTTCACTTAAAGGGTAGATGATTGTCCAGTATGTTGCTGCCATGATTCTCTTTTTGGGGGGTTGGGGACTGAGTTAGATTAGATGGCCTCCAAATCCCCTTCTAACCTTGAAATTCTGGTTTTGTGCTTCTGATAAGTGAAGGTTTTAGAGTTGAGAATCCCAGGGAAAGGCAGACCATAGTGGGGGAAGGTGCAGCATAATTTACCTATCCCTAACATTTACTTTCTTATTCCCTTACTGTATCCTCAGGGATAAAAGAACATCAAGGCACTCTCTAGAGACGGTTGATCATGGTTTGACATGATAGTAATAAGATGTGGTACTTTATACCATCTCACACACATCAGATTGGCAGAGTTGATGAAAAAAGGGAAATTACAAATGAGGGAAGGGCTATAGGAAAACAGCACCATTGGTAGAGCCGTGAACCTAATATTCCTATATGCCAAAGAGATCAAAGAAATATTCTCTCCTATGTATAAACAATATTTATAGAAGCTCTTTTCATGGTAGCAAAAAATTGGAAAATGAAGGAGTGCCCATCAATTGGGGAATGGTTGGAAAAGTTATGGCATATATAAGTGGTAGAACACTATAATGCTGTAAGAAACAATGAAGGGGTTGGTTTTGTAAAAACCTGGGAAAACTTATGAACTGATGCAAAGTGAAGTGAGCAGAACCAGAAGAACAATTAATGCAAAACCAACAATATTTTTAAGCTTATTTATTTTTAGTTTTCAATATTCACTTCTTTGAATTTTAAATTTCTTCCCTCTCCCTCCCCTCCCCCATCCACAAGACAGCATGCAATCTGATATAGGCTCTACATATACATTTCTGTTAAACACTTTCACATTAATCATGTCATATAGAAGAATTAGAATGAAGGGGAGGAACCATGAGAAAGAAAATAACAAAACAAAACAACAACAACAAAAATAAAATAGTCTTCTTTGATCTGCATGTAGAATCCGTAGTTCTTACTCTGGATGTGGATGCTATTTTCCATCATGAGTCCTTTGCAATTTTTTTGGGTCCTTGCATTGCTGAGAAGGGCTGAGTCTATCAAAGTCAGTCATCACACACTATGGCTGCTACTGTGTACAATGTTCTCCTGGTTTTGTTCCCTTCATTCAGCATCAGTTTACATAAGTCTTTCCAGAAAACCAACAATATTTTAAAGATAAACAACTTTAAAAGATCTAGGACCTCTGATCAACAAAATTACTAACCACAAATCCAAGGGGATCATAATGAAATATGTTATCCAACACTAAATAGAGAGCTGATGGACTCAAGAGTATATTGAAGCAATTTGGATCAATGAATTAGACAGCATTTATTAAATGTCTATTATGTACTAGTCATTTAGTGTCAGTAAGAGAGATAGGAAAGGATAGGGGGGCTATAGTTAGAAAGTGAAATTTCAAAGTTCTGGGGATCATACAAGCCCAGGAGATTGTGAAGTCTAATGTCTAAGCAGGTCAGTGTGTACATTATGTGAGGTGGAGGAGAATGGCACTGGAATTATAGAAGTTGAGGAATTGAGAAGTCATTTTGTTTCTGGAGTCATCAGAATGGATATTAATGTGCCTAAAGGTGATGGCAAGGGGTGGGAAAAAAGATGAAGATCATGAGTCAGCTACATTAAACTCAGTTTGCGGACGATCAAGACTCAAATTTCAGTTTGCATAGAACTCAAGAGAGGAAAGTTTACTGTGGGGTAGTGGTAGAGGAAAGTTCTGGAATTGGCAATGGAGAGGACTATACCCACCTTGAATGATCTCCTCTGCAGAGAGCTGCTAAGGATCTGGTCTGAAGGGGAGAGCCAAGTTCTGTTAAAGAGATGATTTAAAAGGAAATTAGAGAACAGGTTTTAAAGGACAGGCTCTATTAGCATTTGCTCAGTTTAGGTTTTGTCTGTCTGTGACCTCTGATCATTCCTATTTTCGTATTCCAACCCTTCCCCCCACTTCTATCCCTGCACTCCAGTGCATCAGCCTGATAGAGCAGACCATTTTCTGCCTGTATGTATATTACATGGAAATCTGGGAAGCATTAAGCAGAGATGATTTTTTAAAGGGGATCTCAACGAAATTAAACTTTCAAGTAAAGCCCAGCAGGGGATAGCAAAAATTAGGGCTGGAATTACTAAACGTGAAGTACTCCAGTGATTAAAAGATGGTCTGTTACCCAAATCCCCACTGTATTTGATGGTGACAGTGCACAAATCCTAGAGAGAGTAGCTTTCATAAAAATTGTGTTGCTAATTACAAATAACTCAGCATTATCTCCAGTTGGGCAACAGGGCTGGGACTGTTTCATGACAGTTTATTAGAGCTTGCATCCTTTTCTCTTTTCCCTCAATTGGTCCTTCTAAATGTGGAGATGTTAATCACTTTCTAAGCCCCTGGCTTGCCAGATGACTTAATTGCAATCTAAGCTAGTTTTTAATCTGAGGAGGTTGATGGCAGGAGGAGGGGGATAGGATAGTTGGGAGTTTAATTTAACCCCCTGATGAACACATGTAATATTACCAAGGGTGGGATAGGCATAGGGGTGGGCAAGGTTCAGAATGAATTGGACTAATCTTTCTTTCACAAAGCTGCTGCTGGTGATGGAGAATGCATGCTTTTTCTTCTATTTCTAATTATTAATTAGTAAGTATTTTGTGCTTATATATACATATATAAATATATAATTTTGATTTCTATTCAAATACATGAGCAAATGCATACGAAAAAATAAACACAGAAGCTGAAACCAGCAAACAGGTTAAAAAAAACTAAGAGGTTGTAAATGATTTCATATGTCTATAATTTCCATTATTTACTGATCACTAACCACATCCAAAAAGATGTGTATATTGACTGTAATATAGTAGTGTCCAAATTGACCTTTTCTTGATCCTTTCCACCTTTTTTACCATGCATACAGTGACTGTATTTTCATTATCATTGACTATATGATTAACATCAACATGTACATGTTCACTGAGTTTTTCTTCTTTTGCTCTATATCAGTCTGTATATGTCTTGCCATATTTCTTTGAAGTCTTCATATTCATTGTTTATTATTCAAATGCTCAAATGAATCTTAGAAATCATTGGTATATGAGATACAAATATACAAGATCATTCAAATTGTGACTCAACTATGCCAGTCCTATGTTACTCTTGCCGATGTTCTCCTAAAGATTCACAATGAGGGGTACACCAAACTTTGTGGAGGCATTTCTCATATTCTTCTGACATGGAGAGGGTTCTAGTAAAGTATTCTAGCTGTCCACCTGACGTCTCTTGCTCTTGCCATTGGACTAGACCATCTTCTCTTCCCATAATATAATTTTTAATAATGCTTTTTATTCCTTTTCTTCTTTGGTTTCTCATTGGTTTCATACCATAGTCTGCTCATGCCTCTTATATACTTCTCCACTGCCCTCTGTTGAATAGTTATTTTGCGGTTGTTGTTCCTTAAAGGTGATAGTGTTCCATGTTTTGATGTAACATAGCAACACCGGTAAATTTTGCTTTCATGGGAATATTGGGGTTACTAAAAGAGCTTTACAATTTCCAAACAGCAACCCAATTCACTCTCCTCCTCATTTTCAACTCTGGATCCATCTCATTGTTCATCTATACTATCTGACCTAGATATACACACTGCTGGGAAGCTCTATAAGGTGTTCATCCAAATGGATGCTGAAATCTGGACAATAGACCTTTTTCATCCATTTGGTTT
This sequence comes from Trichosurus vulpecula, assembly GCF_011100635.1. Classification (NCBI taxonomy): domain Eukaryota; kingdom Metazoa; phylum Chordata; class Mammalia; order Diprotodontia; family Phalangeridae; genus Trichosurus; species Trichosurus vulpecula. Next base: position 180,748,944 of record NC_050575.1, on the reverse strand, counting down.
TTTCTGTGTGGATAAAAAGAACTGACTCCTTTGAGTAATTACAGATCTCTTCTAGAAGGCTCTGCAACTTCCTGGGCGTTAATAAAAAAATACAGTGTCATCCAAAGAGAATCCCTCCCCCACCTGAATTCTATTCTGAATATCCTTCATCACAGCAGCAAATTTGGCAAGCATAAATCACTTTACTTTTAACTTTGCATGATGTCTATTACCAGAATGTCACCAAATAAGATCATTTCTGTTGTTACATCTTCTAAAGGGCCCTTAATGATCTTGATGTATTCATGTGAGTCACCTTGTGGCAAAAGAGCTTTGTAAGATGGCATACCAAATCAAACATTTTTTCATAATCATCAATCAATGAGCACAATGGTATCTTATATTATCTATATCTTCCAGTTAATTGTGAGACATTAAAGATGTGGTTCATTGTTGAATATCAAATGTGAAAGCCTACTTATTCCCTACTAGTAATCTAATTAAGGATGCCTTGATTCATGTATAGATGACTCATAAAGATTTTGTATAGCTGGAAAAATAGCCGTATAGACAAGTAAGTTATTGATGGTATTAGTTGTCAAGGTCAGAGATTTTTCCCATGCCTTTGGTATCTTCCCCTCCTTCAGATACTTTGTAAATTGGTTCCTCGATGACGTCAGAATTGTATTGCCTCTAGCATGGATATCTTCTATCTGTATTTAGTCTCATCTAGCTGCTTTGCCCATCTTTGTCTCTATTGTGCCATTTCTGCCTCTTCTAGAAGCACTTTAGGGACTGCGATGTTAGCATCCAACGTGGTGGTTCCTCAATCCTTGATTGAGAAAAGTTTGTTAAAATGTTTTTTACTAATCTTTTCCATTTCTTTTCTGTGTGTAGTTCTCTTTTCATTTTTATCCCTGAATGCTCTTGGGATAACTTTGCTTATTTGTCTATATTGCCACCCTTTCTTTAAACTGATTTTTTGCCATCCATTACTATGTTTTATGAAATAATGCTACTTGTAATCATCCATCATCCTACATGGTTGAATTTTACAGACAAGATTATATTCTAACCTAGTGTTGCTTTGGAAGCCATCTATCTCTATATCACAGCTAAATCAAATGTTTGCTAAGGTACTTTTGGAGCTCTTTGGGTCTCCTTGTGGTAATTAATTTATATTGGTAGTAGTCAGTGTTGGTGTCTGTTCTTTTCCCATTCATGGTTTTCAATTACCTGCTTAAATAATTCAAGATTCAAAATTTTAGTTGCAATCCATATATTTTTATCATATATTGACCCACCATGGGTCAGTGGTCTGTACAACAACAGTTAATGCAAAGATAACTTCTATAAGAATGATAAGTATTTTCCTGACCAAATAAAATCTATTTCATTTTTTCAGTTGTTACTTAATGTTCATCATTTCCAACACTTGCCAATTCTTCTTTTAAAGGTATTACATGACATGATAGAGAGGCATGAGGCATCTGTTTAATCTATGAATCTTTCTTATTATATAATACCCTTTCATTATACTAACATACTATGACTGGTTCAGCCATTCCCCTGTCAATGGACACTTAGTATGTGTCCAATTTTTTTTACAATTACAAACAGGGATGATGGATCTATTTTATAGATAAGTTTCTTTTTCATGTCTATAACTGCTTGAAGTATCATACTGGTAATAAATATCATGTAAAGTATAAAGCAAAGTGATTTATGCTTGCCAAATTTGCTACTGTGATGAAGGATATTCAGAGTAGAATTCAGTTGGGGGAGGCATTATCTGTGGATGACATTGTATTTTTTTTATTAACCCCCAGGAAGTTGCAGAGCCTTCTAGGAGAGATCTGTTATCACTCAAAGGAGTTAGTTCCTTCTATCCACACAGAAAAAACCAAATGGATGAAAAAGATCTGTTGTCCAGATTTCAACATCCATTTGGGTGAACACCTTATAGAGCTTCCCAGCAGTATGTATATCTAGGTCAGATAGTATAGATGGACAATGAGATGGATCCAAAGTTGCAAATGAGGAGGAGACTGAGTTGGGTTGGTGTTCGGAAATTGGAAAGTAAAGTTCTAGTAGTAGGGTCACTGAGTCAAGTCCATTTTTATAAACTTTATTGTATAATTCAATTATTCATTTTTAAGGATGCCTACTGTGTTCTTATCTCTGTGCTAGGTTGCATCATGAGGCTTGGGACTGAGGGAAGAATATAGGAGGAGAGTACATGGCTCCTTTCCTCAAGAAGCTCTCAGCCTAACTAGAAAGAGACTCCTCCTACACAGCAAACCAGTAGAGATCACAGTCTAGCACAGTCTTGGCTGCTCTAGCTTCCAGGATAGGGTGACAATCTTCCTAGGCTAACTTTGGTTCCTTCTTCTGTAAACTGAAGAATTAGACGATAATGCTCTATGAGGGACTCTATGAGCCCCTGACATTTTATGAATCTTGATAATAGCTAATGTCCCACACAGCTCTAAAAACCCACTTTGCAACATCATGACATAGGGAAGACATGGTTTCAAACACCATTGCTGACTCTAGGTTTGTCTTAGTGAATAGGCCATGAACTTCGTTGATCCTCATTTTCCTCATCTATAAAACAGAGATCTGCAGTATCTACTTCTTAGGGTTGCTGTGGGGCTCAAGTAATAAGCCAAATGTAAAGTGCTTTGCAGACTTGAAACTGCTATGTAAATGTCAGTTTATTTAACAATAACAATAATATTGTTATTTTTGAGTTGCTTCAGTTGTGTCCAATCTGCATGACCCACTTTGGGGGTTTTCTTGGCAAAAATACTAGAGAGGAGGGGGTTTGTCATTTCCTTCTCCAACTCATTTTATAGACAAAGAAACCAAGGCAAACAGGGTTAAGTGACCTGCCCAGGGTCACACTACTAGGAAGTGTCTGAGGCTGGATTTGAACTCAGGTCCTTCTGACTTCAAGACTGGCACCCTATCCACTGAACCACATAGCTACCCTGTACTACCACCACCACCACCAGCACCACCACCAGCACCAGCACCACCACCACCACCACTTTCTTACCTGTGAGGCCTTGGTCATAAGTATTATAGAAGGTCAGGGTAATTGCCTGGGACTTGTTCCAGAATAGGAGATGGGGGAAATGTGAGGAGACTTCTTCAAATACTTCATTGAATTTGTCAGTGTGGAGACTCCCTGTGCCAATACAGATTGTATCTGTTGTAATAGATTGTTTTGTGAGTTATGATAAATGAGTATATCACCTGGTGGTTAGCCTTCTGGTGATGAGCCTGCATTTAGCTAATTTGTTTCTTGTAGGACAGATACAGTCTTTTGTTGGGCCTTTCCAGATTGGTAGGGCCTAATATAGCTCATATTCCATGGGCATAGCTTTCAAGAATTTGGGTTCACCTACACACCATAATGAGGCAAGAAAGTAAGACTTTAAGGGAGGAATAATGACTAATAAGTCTTTTGGGGATAGATCTATATTTGTGATTTCATCAGTATATGAATCCCCAATGCTGAAATTTCCTCTGCCAACCAACTACCACTCACAGAGCAGGAAAGCCAGCCTAGCTAAAGCAGCAAAGAGGGAGAGACAGGAGCCACCAAGTTCCAGGCAAGTCACACCATCACCACCTTGACCACCATTTCTCCTCATACCTAGATGGACATAGACCAAGACCATGAGCCCAAGAACCTTGAGAATAACACTGCCCCTCAAACCATCAAGCTGCTTCCATAGCAGCTTCCATAGACATCACAGAGAGGAGAAATTGCTGTGGAGAGGGAACCTATCTTCCTCATATCCACCAGCAAAAACTGCTGACCAACTGCCACCAACAGGCAGAAAGGCACAGAAGCTCTAGGAGAAGCAGCATCCCGCTCCCCACCCCCAGACAGTCCTGCTTCCAGCCTAACCCAGCCCTTATAGCTGGGGAAGTAACTCCTCTGGAGAAGAGTCAAGCCATCCCCATCATTTATTGTGCTCCGTCTATGAACTGATGAAGAATGAAATGAGCAGAACTAGGAAAGCAATTAATATGACAAAAGTATAAAGAAAAACAACTTTGAAAGGCTGCAAAAATGTAAACAGTGCAATGAAAAAATTATAATTTGTGTGGATTGAAGATAAAGCATGCTACCTGTTTCCAGACAGTGAGAGATGATGGATTTTAATGCAAAATGAGATACATTTTTGGACATGGCCAATGTAGGAATTTCAGGATTCCTTCCTTCCTTCCTTCCTTCCTTCCTTCCTTCCTTCCTTCCTTCCTTCCCTCCTTCCCTCCCCCCTTCCTTCCTTCCTACCTTCTTTCCTTATTCCTTCCTTCCTTCTTTCCTTCCTTCCTACCTTCTTTCCTTCCTTCCTACCTTCTTTCTTCCTTCCTTCCTTCCTTCCTTCCTTCCTTCCTTCCTTCCTTTTTCCTTCCTTTCTACCTTCTTTCCTTCCTTCCTTTCTTTCTTACAGTTTAATTGGGAGAGGACTAGGAGGTAGAAAAAATAAATAAAACAATCAGAAAAAAATAAAATAAAATCACCCATTCAAAGGGCATTTATGTAGCACTTTAGGGTGAAAAAGATATTCTATACAGTTTATCTCATTTATTCAGTCATGTGAGGCAGCAAATGCAAAGTCTCATTTTACAGACAAAGAAACTGAGGCTCAGAGAGATGAGGTGCCCAAGGTTGTATGAAAGCAAGGCTTCCATTTCATTCCCTGAGACAAAGTGATGTGAATTAGAAGCAGCCACAAGTGAGAAAAAGAAGAACCTTTATAGGCAAACTTTAGGAGAGGAAGCATAGTACGGTGGAAAGGTCTGAAGTTAGAGCACTTGATTTTTAAATCTCACTTCCACCTCTAACTGCCTGTGTGACCTTGGGCAAGTCAGTTCCCCTCAGAATCCTCGTGTCTAAAATGAAAGTGTTAGACTCAACAGTGTGCAAGATCCTATGGGCTCCCCTAGATCCCCATGAACTTGGAGTAATACCTGGAAACAAGCTTTCAAAGAGGTGAATTTCAAGGGCACCTGGTCTGGCTTTTGTGAGATGGAATTTCACCTTGAAGGACTGGTTAGCCAGGTGTTTCCCATCTCTGCTGAGCCTATTCCTTTCACCCTCTGCCCTCTCAGAGCACATCTGGGTCATCCCAATCTACCTTATGTTACAGGGCCTCATTGAAGTTCTGAGAGTTGTCAAGAACCTTAAAAATTATCTAGTCCAAATGAGGAAACTAGGGTACTAAAAGAGGAGGAGATGATCTGCTTAAGTATGGGCAGCAAGGTGCCGTGGAAAGAGTTCTGAACCTGGAGACAGGAAGACCTGAGTCTGAATCATAAACCACACACTTAAATGCTTAAGGACTTGGAAACAGGGGTACAACTCCAGGAAGTTATTTATCTTCTTCAAGCTTTGGTTTCCATATCTGTTGAAAACAAAAGGGGGGTGATACTAATAATAATAAATAACACACAGGGTTGCTATCAGAATTAAATTATATATAATATGTATATAGACACATGTATGCATGTATGTATGTATATTACTTTATTGGCACCTAGGTAGTGCAGTGGATAGAAAACTGGGCCTAGAGTCTGGAGGACTTGAGTTTAAATCCAGCCTCAGATACTTCTTAGTTGTATGACCCTTTGCAAATCATTTAACCCCATTTGCCTCGGTTTCCTCATCTGTAAAATGAGCTGGAGAAGGAAAGAGAAAATCACTCCTATGTCTCTGCCAAGAAAACAACCAATGGGGTCACAAAGAATCAGACACAACTGAACAGCAATGACAACATCTCTTTACAAATCTTCAAATGTTCTACAAATGTGACCTGCTGCTAAGTGGAAGAGCAGAGATTCATACCTAGGTCCTCTGAATTCAGATCCAGCTCTTTCCACTGGAGCCCTGGTCCCTGGGATGGAGGAATCTTACAGAGCCATGTGCTAGGCAGAGGGAGAGACGCATAGCTTAGACTAGGTTTCCGACCTCATGGAGATCACATGCTAGTTGGAAAATGAAAAACAAACACATGTAACTATTATACACAATATTACAAGATAATAGCACAAGAGAGATACAAAGTTCTGTGTGAGGTCCAGGGAAGAAAAGACCATTACTGATAGTGGGCATTAGGGAAAGCTTCCTAAAAGAGGTGACATTGGAGGTGAGCTTTAAATGACGCATAGGATTTAAACAGGGTTAGGGAAGACATTCTAAGCATGAGCAACCTGGAACAGTGCGAGCAAAGGCATGGAGGCTGAAAAGTGCAGGGTTTGGTTTGTACACAGATCAAGGATCATGCTCATTTCAGTCTTAAAGTTCACTCTTCCAAACAGTCCTCTCTTGTTCTGCTTCTGACTTTCTGGACTTTGACATCATGCCTTGGCTGCCATCTTGCCCTGGGATGTCCCTGAGTACCTGGGGTTCCCTCATCTTAGAATGTCCATCATCCTTCTGGCTGTCACACCGTGGAATATCTCTCCACCATGCCTGCCTACTTCTTCCATTGGCGAGCTCCTCTCAGAGCCTCTGTTTGGGGAGGGGCCCAAGCTGGCAACCAGGCAGATATCTTCTTTTCCCCTTACATCTCTCTTGTGTATTCTCTTCCCCCAACAGAATGTAAGCCCCCTGGGGGCAAGGACTATCTTTCTTATCTTTCTTTTTGGTTGTATGTGTATCTCTGGTGCTTTGCACAGAGTGCAGCACATAGTGCGCCCCTAATAAATGCTCATTACCTTGCCTTGCTAAGAGCTTACAGTGGAAAAGAGCTAAAGCTGGGGGTGGTGGTGGTGTCATAAAGAAAAGCATGGTATTCAAGAGTAATGACTCTTTAGGGCACTAAAGCTCCATTAGCTGCCACATCTGTCATGGGCCTTGATTCCCGCTTCCTGACTGGTCCAGGGAAGGCTTAGTTTAGCCCATAATGAATCTTGTGACTAGCTAAATCCCTTTATCTACAAAGGCCTAAGAAAGGAAAGGGGCTAGAGGGCCTTGCTGGCCTAATACACTACCCTCTTGTCATAGGAAATTGCTTATGGGCTGTAAGCCACAGTAGAGGGAGCTCAACTCCCCCATTCTGGGCTCAGGGGCATCAGACCCTAGATGCCATATGCTGTTTGTTGATGAGCCAGTGTACTTGAGCTGTTTGTGCTAATCACTGTGAGATGCAGACCCAAAACAGAGAGCTCATGTCCTTCAAGGAGGCAGACTTCAAGGAGAGATCAAAGTGCCACAGTGAATAGACCACCGGGGCTAGAGTCCTGAGGGCCTGGGTTCAAATTTGGCCTCAGACACTTACTAGCTGTGTGACCCTGAGCAAGTCACTGAACCCTGTTTGCCTCATTTTCCTTATCTGTAAAATGAGTTCGGGAAGGAAATAGCAAATGGTTTGCCATTCCAGTATCTTTGCCAAGAAAACCCCACATGAGGTCACAAAGAGTCAGACAGGACTGAAACAAATGAATGATAACATTGATCCACTGGGATGTTTGCCTTAGAGGAAGTGAGGTAAGTGTTAGACCTGGAAGAAGGTAATGGGACTAATGCACCTAAGCCAATGAGACAACATGTGGTACAGTCTCAGATTCTAAGTTTTGTGGTGCCAGTTATAAGCACTATAGAAATTTGGAGGAAAGAGAGAGCCTTGCTGTGTGACTGGGCAAATCATTTCTCCTTAATGGCCTGCCACTTTCTCAACTGTAAAAATGATGGTATTGGATTTAGATGATCTCAAAAGTCTCTTCCAATGCTACGATTCTGTAGTTAGAAAAGACTTTGTGAAGCAAATGAGGCTTGAGCTAGGTCTTGATGGACAGGTGGGATTTTAGAGAGGGAGAAAGGACAAGGGTGGCATTACAGACATAGGAAGAAGCCCTGGTAATGGAAAAGAAGTAGGAATCAATGAGATATGGCAGGGAATGGTGAGTGTGATGGCCTGACTAGGGTGAAAGAAGAGTGCTGGGGAGTAAGAGAAAACCCAAGAAAGCATCAGCCCATTTGAGAGCTGGAGAAGACCCTAGTAGATGGCTAAGAAGTCTAGATTAGGATGATTATTCTATTCCACAAACATTTATGAAACACACATGATGAGGTTCTCTAGATGCTCTTGTTCATGGATAACGTGTCGATTGACTCTAGTCTTGAAATACTACAAAGCCTCCTCAGTGAGATCCATTATCATTCAAAAGAGATGGACCTAGCAATTCACATAGGAAAAACAAAGTGGATGAATAATTCACATTGCCCAGGTTATATTATATAGATGGATGGGCAGTCTCTTGAGCTATTTCATCAGTACAGATACATTAGACAAACATTTCAGTCAGATGAGCTGGTCCCAAAGTTGAGTAAGAGGAGGAAGAGATTGGGCTGGGTTAATTATAGACCACTTTCACAAGATCTCATTTTTCTAGCACCAATATATTGCCAATGATGTTATATGACTTTGAATCATGAAACACACAATTTCAAAAGAATCCATATTTCTTGAGATGTAAAAGCAAAGAAAATAAACAGGGTTTAAATAGGCTACAGCACAGTAATGATGTATGTGAAAAGTGGTGTAAAGGAAATTATCAAGGATGCATTTGACCTAAAAAGGAGGTAGTCTAGTCCTTCTGGACCTCAGTTTCTTATTCTGTAAACTGAAGGGGAAAAATTACATTATCCCTAAGGTTTTTTTTAGCATTAAATTTATCGATCATACATTAAGAACTAGAAAGGAGCCTTAGAAGCCATGAGGTTCAACTTCTTTAGTTTACAGGTGAGGAAGCTGAGGCCCAAGGTCTCATGGGCAGCAAGTGGCAGAACAGGCATTTGAACTGAGATCTTGGGATGACCAATTTATCTCTTTCCATGGCACCACACTGCCTCATATTTGTGAGCCCAGGTGACTGGAAAGGCAGTGGTACCATCAGAGTGAAATTGGGGAAAGTGGGAGGATGATAGAATTGGCGACTATGGAATCTTGAGTGTGACTCATCTTTGGGATGCCTTTCTTCCTAGCTTAAGACCATTCAAAACATTTCTCCTGGCTTGCATCCATTTCCCTTTGCGGGATGCAACTTAAGGATCACTTACCCTGTTTCTATAAGTCAGTGTATTTCTGTATTATTCTTCTCTGGCCCGTCTTTATTTTGCTAAATGGAACCAAAAGGGCCTGAGCCCATAAAGATTTTTTTAAATGCAATAAATTACAATAAAAATGGAAGGAAAACATTTCCCTGGCAGGCAGCAACACTGCACCAGCAGGAGAAGCAGCTGCAGTAATGGGGGGTGGGGGGAGAAGAAAAAATAAACAAGATGTCTTGTTTAAAAAAGTAAAAGGGGGGTGGGAGTGGGGATGGAGACAGAATTTCAAATGGAGCCAGAGGCTGGGGCTCCATGGGAATTGAACTGAAAGTTAAGAAATGAGCTGATCTGCTCAATTTTGAAAACCTGGGGCCACAAAACTTGGGGCCATGCGCAGGCTTAAGGAGGGGGAACATAGTGTTAACATTGCTAGGATAGCTAGATGACAGAGTAGATAGAATACCAGGCCTGGAATTGTGGAAGACCTCATTTCAAATCCTGACTTAGACAATTCCTAGCTGTTTGTGCCGCCCTGGACATATCATTTAACCTCTCTTGGAAACTGGGGATAAAAAAGCACTGAACTTCACAGGGTTGTTGAGAGGACCAAATGGTGAGAGGATAGAATATACGTAAACAACTATGTAACAGTTTGTTATGATTATTATTATCAGCAGCATCATTATCATCATAATCCTCAATCAAATAAGCCTAAAGATAAAGCCAAAAAAAAAGGTTTGGTTTTTTTTTTTAAAAAACGAACAGATTCAGAAGATTAGCTAAAGGTCTGAGTGAGACCTTGTGTGTTAGGCCAGACAGGTTATCTAGGGCTAACCACTATGTGCTGAACTTGTTCATTTGCCCACTGGAATTTTTAGGCAAAGGAAATGAATGACCAGAACAAGGGAGGCCACGGCCCTGCCTTCTCTGATCTAGTTGGAACACACCTAGAGTGTTATGTTCAGTTCTGAATACCACATCTGAGGAAAAATGTTTGATTAACTGGGACTTGTTCAGATGAGGGACTGGGATGGCAAAGGGGCTAATGGTGACCCAAAATGGTGTATGGAACCGGAAACATAAAGCCTGAAGACAACCCAAGAGTTCTCTTCAAATGTTTGAAAGTCTATCATGGGTAAGAAGGTTAGATTTATTCCACTTGGGCCCAGAGGGCCCCAGAGAACAGGATGATAGGTGGGCATTTGGAAAGGTCAGTTTCAACCTGATATAAGGAGCAGCTTCCTTACGGTTAGAGCTAAGGGTTATATAAAGAAGTAGTGAGTTCCCCATCACTGGAAGCCTTTTAGAGGAGGTTGAATGACCACCTGCCAAAGTTTTTTATAGAAGAAATTTCTGATTGTTGGATCTACTGCTGGGACCAAGTGGGGCTTTGCAAAGGAATTAGACAAACCAGGTAATACTGAGAGCAATAAGCCCTTTTGTTTGGTATGTTTTAGAGAAGGCCACAGGGCTTAACTGGAGACAACAAAGACAACACAGAGAGAGACAGGGACCCCCAGGATAGTGCACTAGGGAAACCTGCCATCCTGCCCCACGCTCCCAACACACACACACAATGGACCTGGAACTGACACCTCTCAGGTAGGACTGGGAAGGAAAAGAATGCAACTAGAGATACTTCCAGGGAACTTTGGATGGCCTCTGGGTTCCTGCCAACCATGAAATCCTTTGATTTTGTTTTGAGCAGCAGGTCTCCATTCCAAGGCCCTTGAAATTCCACCCAGGTCAAATCTAGCTTGAAAATACTAAAATACCCAAAGTTTGATGCTTAGATTATCAAATGAGATAATACTTGTAAAGTACTTGGCACAGTGCCCACCAAATAGTAGGTGCTATATAAATGCTAGGTATCATTATTATTATTAGAGTTCCCCAGCCATGGTGAAGTAGAAATGCGCAATCCATCATTCAGAGTCATCAGTCAGAATCATCTTTAATTCTTCCCTTTCTCTTGTATCTAATCATCTGCCAAGTCCTAACAAATCTACCATCACGATATCTCTTGAGTCTGCCTCTTCCTTTAGATCCACTTGACTCCAACTCCTATTCAGGCACTTCTGGCCTCTTCTACGGGTGATTGAAAAAGCTTCCTAACCCCTTTCCTTATGCCCTGTCCCACACCGCTCCCATCTATCCCATCCTCCACCCAGATGGCGAAATAATCTTCTTAAGACAAAGGTCTGGCTATGTTGCTATCAAAAACCTTCAGTTAGAGGATAAAATAGAGATAGGCGTTTAATGCCCCTCCCCCACTATCTGATTCTAACCTACCTTTCCAGCCTTATTTCACATCATTCTTGTTGCATACATTTGGCATTGCAGTCAAAATAGACTGTTAGTGGTTCCCTAAATTTGAAGTGCTATTTTCCACTTCTGTGTACCTTCATGTTCTCTCCCTATGGCTGGCATGTAACCCTTCCTCATCTCTGCCTGTTAAAATCCTTCTCTTCACTGGGAGGATCCTAAAATGATCGTGTAGCCCTTTCATCACCAGAACTTCATCATTTAACAGCAGAGGACAGATATCTTACGCTATTGTACAAATATCTTTGTCTTTATGAAAATCACAGGACCAGACTGATTGGGTTATAGATTTAGAGCTGGAAGAGACCCTTGGAGCCACCTAAACCAACCCCATCATGTTACAGATGAAGAAGCTGGAAGTCTAGGCAAGTTAAATGGCTTGCCCAAGGTCACCCAGGTAGTCAGAAGGCAGAGACAGTTTTGAACCCAGGTCCTCAAATTCTAAAGCCTGTGTTTTTCCCACTGTGCCATGCCACCTCTTAGAAATCCTCCTCTGCTGCCTCATTGTGGAGGTGACCTTGGATTCTCAAAGGTCATGCAAGAAGAGCATAACCCTGGTCAGGTCCTACTAGACTGAAAAAGTTCTGAGTACAGGTCTGGCAAAAACAGACTGCTATCCAAGGATCAGTCCTAGTGAAACACATAGGGACAGGTACTGAATTTTGCAGGGGCCACAGAAACTCTTGAAGAGTGGAGAACCTGTGATCTCTAGTGATGAATGGAGTACTCACATGAATGAACTTAGCACAGTACAATAGGTAGAGCTTGACTTGGAGTCAGGAAGACTTGGGTTCGAATCCTTCCTCAGACACTCACTTGCTTTTTAACTTCAGTCAACCTAGCTTCCCTCATCTGCAACATGGGGATAATAACAGCTCCAACTTAGGCTCTAGACTTTTCAGTCTATCTCCACTCTGGGATCTCTTTGCTTCATTCCTGCATAAGGATGCACTCCAGACCACCAATGACCACCTCACTACCCACCTGCCAACAGTCTGTTAGTCCCAGGACCATAGTACCTCAACCCACTGGACCTCAGCTAGGGCTATGGAAGACTCACAGACTCAGCAACCCCAGAAGGCTATGGGTACTGCCCCATGGCAGGCACAGATCAGCTAAACCACAACTAACCAAATCCCTTTCCAGAGAGAGATGGCTTCACATTTCATTCTGCCCAGCATGTGATATGCAAATCTAGAGCTTTTAAAACCCTAATGAATGAATTGTACATTTTAGATTTCAGCTTAGGCTGAATAAAAATAATTCCTGCCCCAACCCAACCCACCACGGCTTGGCCATTTGCATAGATGATTTCTCCTAATGGCCTAAATCCTTAATGCTTTGTCTGTGAGTAGAGAAGCCTGACTCTAATGGAAATAAACCGCCCTTGGTGTGATCATGAACATGCGCGCTCGCGCGCACACACACACACATGCACACATGCACGCGCGCGCGCACACACACACGCAGGCACATGCAATGTAATTTACAGCTTTGAGGTGTCCCACTGGGCAGGCATTTGATTTTCCATTGTTTTTTGGTTCTTTGTGAAAATGCATCTGTAAATCCTTCAGGTTGGGAAGAGCTGTGGTGGTAGTAGTATGGTTTGTTTGTGTGTGTGTGTGTGTGTGTGTGTGTGTGTGTGTGTGTGTGTGTGTGTGTGTGTGTGAAATCTTCTATTTCTTTGTTATGAGGGAAAAGCACAAACTGACAGATATGTATAAATATGTTCCAGAACAAAGGCAAGGACATATACTTTCTTCCCTAGGAAGATCAATATTCAGAGTCTGACTAGCACCTAGTGACTTCCCTTCAATTTTATTTGCTCCAAAATAATGCAATCTTCGAGTCTCTATCCACAACTCTTCCCTTTCTAAATTATCCCCTTGAAGCTGAGCTGTCTCTAAAGGCTAGCTTAGGAGTCCAAGCCATGGGACTGAGCTTCCAGGGGCCTCCACTGCTCAAAGAAACACAGAATCCCCAAGTTTAAAGGGATCTTATTGAGCCTAACTTTTACTAAAGGTCTTCTCTCCTGACCTGTACCCAAATTGAAATCTCGTTTATAACATTTCTGAGAGGTGATTATCTTCTAGCGTTTGCTTAAAGACCTCCCATGATAGGATATTGTTGCTTGCCTCTTTGGGAGCAGCTCTAACTGTTAGGAAGTTTTTCCTGTTTCTGGGTATTATAGTCTAAGCAACTAGTACAGTGCCTGGAACATAGTAGGCACTTTATAAATTCTTACTGAACGATTGATTAATATCTTCTCTACCGATCTTCCTTCTTTCCCCCCACTCCACTCCAACTCCATTCCTCTTGGTTCTGTCCTCTGAGACAAAGGAAAACAAGTCTAATCCTTCTAATGCATGGCAGTCATTTAAATAGTTGAAGGCAGCTTTCACGTCCACCATTAAATCTTCTCTTCTCCAGGCCTGACTACATTACCTCTCCCTCTACTATCCCTCTCTAAATAAATTTCAGGGGCTCCCTATCACCTTCAGGATCAAATACAAAATCCTCTGGCTTTGAGAGCCCTTCATAACTTAGCCATCTTTTACATTTCCAGTCTTCTTTACACCTTATACTACCCCCCCCCATACTTTTTGATCCAGTGACACTGCCCTCTTTGCTGCTCCTTGAACAAGACACTCCATCTCTTGGCTCTGGGCATTTTCTCTGGCTGTCTACTATGCCAGGAATGCTCTCCCTCCTCATCTCTGCCCACTGGCTTTCTGACTTCCTTTAAGGCCTAACCAAAATTTTATATTCTACCATAAGCTTTTCCTAACCCCTCTTAATTCTAATGCCTTCCCTCTTTTATCTACTATTTATCCTGTATATAGCTGGTTTCTTCATATTTGCTTGCTTGTCTTCCCCAACAGATTTTAAGCTCTCTGAGAGCACAGTCTTTTGCCTCATTTTGTGTCCCCAGCTCTTAGCACAATGACTCCCTTATAGTAGGTGCTTAATAAATGTTTATTAACTGACCCTTCTTCTTTTGATTATTCCTTATAAACCATGATCCAATACCTATGTGACTTAGGCTTGTCACTTAAGCTCTCTGGGTCTCAGTTTCCTCATTTGTCAAATGAGGGGGTCAGACTAGATGGCTTCTGAGGTTCCTTCCCACTCTAATTCTATGATCTAAGGTCTCACCTTATTATCGTGCTACCTCTGTGAAATCTGAAGCTCTTCTCCCCGACTATAATGTTCTATTACTTCCTTTCTCCCTCTTCTTCATTTCTCCTAAATTTATTCTTCATTCTTACCACCATCTCTAGTCCTTCTATACCATTTGTTCTTCTTGTATGTCATCTTTGTTTTAGTCTTACTTTCCTCCTCTGACAGTTCTGACCCTATAGTTGACCAGTCCAACTTTTACCTTTGAGTTTCTTGACCTTTAAACTATTACTACTCACGCTTTGCCAAACCCCAGTCCAGGGATACCCCACTATCTGCCTTCTGTGCTCCTATTTTTCAGCTGCACTAAGCTACTAAAGAAAGTTACACCACCCAATTTACTAGGTCCATTTGAAACTTACATTATCTAATCTCAACTGGACCCTAACTGCTATGGCAATCCTTTTATTCTTCCATGATTGTGTCTCTGTCACACTGCTTACAATAGTCATTCCAAACCTCTTCTTCCCTCCTCCGGCCCCCATCACCTCTTATCTCTTCTCAGCAAAACACTTTGCCTCCTGCTTTACCAAGAAAACTGAGACCATTCAGTATTAACTCACTCTTTTTCATACAACACACGACAAAATCCTTTTATATTACCTCCTATTCTCTCTCCTTTTTCTTCAGTCTCTGAGGAAGATGTGACCCTTCTGTTTTCTTAGGCCCACCTTTCTAGTCATGCCCTTGATTTGACCCTTTCCTGTCCATTCCCAAATCTATAAATTCAGCTCTAATCTCTCTCCTGTACTGCAGTTCTGTATTGCTAACTTGATATTGGATATCTCTACTGAATACCCCAGGGCAACTAGGCTCATCTTCCTGAGTTCATATCTGGCCTCAGACACTTACTAGCTGTGTGACTCTGGGCAAGTCACTTAACCCCGTTTGCCTCACTCCCTCCAGTATCTTTAAAACCTCAAATAAGGTCATAAAGAGTCAGACATGACTGTAAAAACTGAACAACTGGATGTCCAATTAGTATTTCAAAATCAATATATTCACAACAGAAATCACTTTCCCACCTGAACCTGCCTTTCCTCCAAGCTTCCCTTCTTCTGTTGAGGGTACCACAATCCTCCCATCAACTTAGTTTCACAATCTCAGAGTTATCCATATAGCTTATCTATCCCTAGTTGCTTATTTCCATACCTAATCAGTTACAACATCTTGTTGATTCTATATGTCTCCCAACCATTCTTTTCTATCTACTTATATGGCCTCTGCTTCAGGGTAGGTCCTTATGTCTCTTCTGTAGTAATAGCTTCTTAATTGGTTGCCTTGCTTCTAGTCCCTCCCCTCTTCAATCCTTTTTAAAATTCAGATATAATCTTATGATTCTCCTCAAAAGTCCTCAATAGCTCCTGTTGCTTCAAAGATAAACATGAACTCTTCAGCACGACATTTAAACGCCTCTACAATATGGCTCCCTCTACATTCTAGACTTATGTCATATTACTCCCCTTCAAACAATCTGAATTGTAGGTGAACTGGCCTATTAAGTGGTCCCTGACATTGACATTCTATGTTCCACACTAAGCCTGACACCAATTTGGTGAGTCCCTGGGGGTTGAGAGCAAGTAGACTGCCTAAGGAGGGATAGACTGGCCCAGGCCAGAAAAATGGAGCAGGTTAAAACTTCTGTGCCAATCAGTATTGGGATCAGGTCAATGAGTGGCTGTTGCATTTCTAGCCTGGGTAAGTTAAGAAGACCTAGACTCCAAGAAAAAAAAAGAGGAGGATATTGGTCATGAGTAGTCTTTAAAATAAAGCCATCATTCTAAAATCAATAAATATCAACTCTATCCCATTCATTAGTGTATATGTGCATACGTGAGATTGATGGAAAAATCAGTTTTACATCCACAAAGGCTATTAGATTTCTGATCATAAGATTATACAATCTTAGGCTGTCTGATGTCTGGGCCCACGGTGCCAAATGGCTCCTCCTCATCCAGAGGCATGTTGACTACCAGAGGAGTTACAGGTACCTGGATACATATCTAGCCAGAGGCATGAGCAAATTGATGCTAAAACAGGCAAACGGGCCCTCATTATTTCTTAATGGAGATGGTCATGCCCCTGTCTCCCCACCTTCATTGCCATGAGTGATGCTTGGGAGGAGAGTTCAGAGACAGGTGTTCAGGGTCTATGATATGTCAGAAATAAGATGTAACCAAGACCTGACATCATTTATTGCGCTGGCTGGGGGCCTCGGGCAAGCAGCTTGGAGAAACACCACTCATTTTTAAGTTTTAAGATTCTTATTAAGTTATTACTAAGTCTTGTTAAGAATAATGCTTATTTGGTATTAAGGTTTTTGCTTTGAATGTTCAGTATTCACTGCAGCAGTATTACCATAAACCTACCTTTTAGAATCCAAGAGACTCTGGAACCTGGACCTAGACCTATATCCTCATCTATCCTTCATCTGGAACATCTTCTATGTCAATCACTCTGCCCATGAACACAATCAATAAACTACAGAACCCGACAAGCTGCAGCAAAGCCACTCCATTATTAAGTCTGTAATTGCCAAGAATTAATTTGCTAATTGCATGCAACTAATCTGCGTCCTTTTTGTTTTATATCAATTAACAGAGTAATTAAAAAAAAAGCAATCTTCTTGATCATTCCTCCCTGGCAGACTTAGCCCAGGAAAGCTAATGAAACAGGGCCACCCTTTAACTAACCTCATTAGTGTCCCTGTTCTTTTGTGGAACCTTCTGCAAGAAATAGTTAATTTTGCAGCATGGCAGCTCTTGATGTGAGGTGGTTAATGAGGGGCCCCACACAGCTCGGATGGGAGTGAGCTCCGCAGCCAGCTTGCCAGGCATGGAGGAGGTCCTCATGCTGTTTCCCTTTCTGGATCCAAGGAGTTCAGTTCAGTGAGGCCATCTGACAGTCACAGCCCACTCTGCCAGGCACTGAGGACTTTGACAGGTTGAAGGAGGTGAGGTGGTCTCTGTTGGGAAGTTTTCCGAAGATCAGGAAAGACTTCTCAGCTGTAGGGAAGGAGCCCTAGGTGCCAAGAAGTCAGTGGGGGTTGGTGGGGAGTAGGGGATGACTTGGCCTCCATTTGGGGCCTCTGGCATAGGAAGTGCCACTTCATCCTGTGATCCAGTCAATAATCTAGGGAGGAAAAGCAATTATTCCTGAAACTAATGGAGAGAATCCATTGCAACCTGTATGAGCTGGGCTGGTGGCCCAGAAGGTCTGAACACATACAGGTCTAAAGTAAAAGTCAAACAATGGATTTTTCCCAAACACTAAATGCAACTTCCATTTGGCCCTCCCATCTCTGCCTCCAGCAGTAGATTCTTCCCCTCTCTAGACTAGTACTTCCTTGGATTCTGAGCCAATGCAATTCATGTAGAGAAGGCTTCCCAAGCTACTACACTTATTGAGTAGTAGGCTTAAGTGGGATAGTGCGCCTCCTTGACCACATTTCTGAAGGTCGTGACCAGAACCGCAGAGAACAGGTGCATGGCAATGTGAAGCAGTGAAGGGGATTGGACTGGGATATGTGGGGTGGGTTCTGTTTCTTTTTGTTACTAACTTGCTGTGTAACCTCGAGCAAATCCTTTCCCTCTCTATTTTCTTATCTATAAAATGGATTATTTTCATACTACAGCTCATTTTGCAGGATTATTATGGAGACTGAAGGAAATGATAGTTGTAAAAGTGCTATCAACTCTATACATCGAATAGATGATCAATTGCCACAACAAATTGGATATCAAAGCCTAAACAAGATTCTGCCTCCCCCATGCAGCCTTCCCTGATTACCTCAAACCATAGGGATTTCTTATTTTTATAAACTCATGGTTCCAATGAAACTTATCGTGATCCCTGCACTTTTCTTTCTGAGCAGAAACTCTTAGTACATATATCATGTTGGCCACAGTGAATTCATTACTGTGTCCACACAATGATCGGTCACTTCTTAGATTGTTCCTGAACTGACATTTCTGTTCTCAATCTAATTATTTAACTGATGCCTTCACCAGTCACTGTTTGTAGACCAAAGCAAGTAAGTGTGATAATAGTCATAATAACTCAGACCAAATAAATGGAGTGTAGAACAAAGCAGGAGAGCCCAACAAAGTGATATATGTATTCTAAAAGCTTCTAAAAAGGATAGAAGTCATCAGTTAAATAGATTTTTAAAAATCAAGTTGAGAAAAGGTCTCAAAGTAGGCACAAATTATTAATCTGTTGATTATTATTGGATGTTAACTTACTTATTTTACACTCAGAGTGCTAGATCCAAAAGGGTGTTCCAACGATAGCTAATTCAATTCCCTCCCCATGTTATAGAAGAGGAACTGAGACCAAGAAATGGAAAATGACAGGAACAAAGTCATAGAGTAGTTATAATTTACTTTAAATATAGTAGTTATAATTTAAGGTTTGAAAAGCATTTACATGTATTGCATACATATGTAATTACATTTATTAACTCATCTGATCCTCACAACAACCTTATGAGGAAGGTGTTATTATTATCCCCTTCTTACGGATGAGGAAACTGGAGTACAGAAAGGTTATGTGACTTGCCCAGGGTCATACCGCTAGGAAGTATCTGAGGCTGGATTTGAACTCAGGACTTACTGACTCTTTCCACTGCACCAACTAACTACCCCACAAATCCTCTACTCTACTCAATAAAACCGTCTACAACTAGTTAGTGGTAGAGTAGAATCCAGGTCTCCTGACTTTCAGGCCAGGACCCTTCCATTACACTGCAAGTGTTTTGCTTCTTACTAGTTGTCATAACCCTATGATAGTTGAGCTATCACACATACATCCCATCAGTCCCTTCAGCTGCAAAATTGGTTCCCTGAATGTCTTGGCTGACAACTGATTTTTTTTTAACTTCGTAACAACCATTATTGTTGAGTCCTTCATGCATGAAGACACATACTGAATCTCTGCTTTGGGGACTGCACATGGGGGGAAGAAGTAACATCTGGATTAGCTTCAGGTGATCATAGGAGCTTACAAAGACTCTCTGCTATATGGTATTTCCTTCTAACTGGGGGAGATTCGGCAAAACTATCAAAACATTTTTTGGGAAGCATTGAATAACAATTCTCCTGTCTGTTTTCTCCCCAAGGATGCTAGCAAACAAAAGGGGAGAGTGTTTGTTGCTTCCTCTACTTTGTTCGATGTTGCTGTTGTCCTTCAGCTCTTTGTCATTGTTGCTGCTGTCCTGTTAATTGTTTTTGTTTGGTGCTATTGTTTCCAGCTTTACCACTGTTGAATGTTGAGGGTTGTCATATGGACTATCTCTTTTATTGTTGTCGTTGCTGTTGGGAAGATTGTTCCTTCAGCATGTCCTCCAAGGTTGTCCTTGGAATGACAACAGGTGTTCCTTATGTCATTTAATGGCCAGATGTGGATGGATCCCTGTCTACAGGCACCGGGAACACCCTGCTCTGAACTGCAACTGGGAACATGCAATACTGTTCATGGGAAGGTCTAGAGTTTGTTACCTGCCTCACCTCATTTAAAAGACGTTTGACCTGATGTGTCAACTTTCATATATTAAACTAATTTTCATATATTAAAAAAATCTCTACCTGTGCTTTTATGTGTCTTGCTTCTCCATGTTCGTTTTGGTAAGCTCTACATCCATTTGTGTATTCTCTGTGCAATCTCTCAATGTGTGCATATATATGTACCCCGTCTCGTGTGTGTAATTTTTCAGCGTGTAATTTGTACGTGTGTAGTCTCAATGTTTGTGTAGTCTCTCTTTGTAGAATCAGTTTGTGTAGCCTCGGTATGTGTATGTATGTAGTCTATGTGGCACAAGGAGGAGGGGGTGGGGGAAGGGGCACAGGGGTGTTACGCAGTCATTCCCATTTGTGCTAATGACTGCTGCACTCATAAATCTCTGTGGGACTGAATGAGATAATACCCCCATCAATGTGTCTTTTCCCCCTCTACGCCTACAGCAGATAATAAAAGCAATAACCTTAACAATTTTACCCCCATTGCAGAATGCAAGGGAAAGCCGGAAATCATGGATGATTGTTATTTTAGTGGAACCACTGGCTCTTAAATAATGCCAGTAAGGGCCTCTGCCATACTTCTTTCCTCCCTCCCCTACCAGCCCAGCATTTTTACCAAGTAGAATAAACATGTGAGAAGCCAATCTATTTAGAACTGGGCATGGCATAGCATTTTGGACTAAGGACTCCCTCCCTGTTGTTAATCATTCCTCGGTTAGGAAAACGTGCTGCAGTGTGAGTGGGCTCCTTAACCAGAATGCTTGGAACATTAACCAATGTTACTGTGTTAAAAAACATAATATTTGTTTGACTTTATTTTGACCACAACTCTCAATCAGATACTAATTATGCTTAAGGATGGGGACTGGCTGGCTTTTTCCGCCTCTGTAATCCTCGAACAGTGTACACAATCTAAACAGTGGCTGTAGGTACCTGGATGCTTAAGGGGATTGCAGGCATCCCCGGGCATTGTGGGAGAGAGAAGAATGTTTTGATATTAGTGTAGGGACTACAAAACAAATCTGGGTAGCTAGAGAGAGACGGGAGGGGCAGGATTGGGGCGGGGAGCGGTGTAAAGATCTGGATTCAGCCATTTCCCTCCCCATAATCATCTTCTGTTGTAGAGTTAAATGAAGCGACAGAAACACACGCACGCACGCACGCAGGCAGACGCTCTTGTCAGCGGAAAACTTGCAAATCATCCGTCAGGGCGAAAAGCATTCGCAAGCCCCCTGTGTGTGTGAAAAGCATTCACGAGCCCCCTGTGAGAGGGAGGAGGGAGCCGTGGGGGTGTCGGTGTGTGTGCCTATGTGCCCCTACGCGTGTGTCTGTATGCGTGTGCGGGTGTGTAGGGGAGGGCAAAGGAGTGAGAGCCGTCTTGGTTTTTGCTCTTAGCGGAAGCAGGTGTGTCTGGCTGGGACCCAGACTCTCGCTCCCGGCCATTACCCCTCCTGCCAGGCCCCATGTCAAGGAGCAGCTGAGCCGAATTGCAATACCTCCCAGCCCCATTTGTTACTCATGAATGCATAATGTATGCTAATGAATTCCTCACTTGGGGCATATGGTTAAGACATATAGACCCTAACCTTGCTACAAAGGAGAAAGACCTTGAAAAGAGGGGATTGGGGAAGGGGGGTCTGAGTGGCTCACAATCAGAGTTTGGGTCTGGGGAATGGTCCTGATTAGGCTGAAAATCTAATTCAAATGAGAGGGGGGTGGGGGGATGATGGATGTCCCTGTTGCAGGAAAGCCTAACATATGCCCAAAGCTAAGCGCCGCCCCCCTCCCCCCCAGCTCAGACCAGTCATGAGGTGAAGGCTGGATTGTCTCTGGGTCCTGCCCCTTCTACCAGCCCTCTGGTAGAGGCCCAATTGCCCCTTTCAGCCTTGGTTCAGGGAAAGGAAGGAACAGTGCCTCTGTCCAGCTAAGGTATAGATCAGGGTTAGGAAGGAACCAGAAGGTACTTGGAGAAAGCAGGCTTGTTTCAGGTAGCTTTAAAATGGGTGCTGGGGTGGGGTTTTAGAACTAATGCTTAGCATCCCAACAGGTTATTTCTGACCTTCCCTGGCCTTTCTACCCGACGTTCATCAAAGACGCTTCACTTTGAGCCTCACTTCCCCCATCTGCTAAATGAGAGCAGGTTTCTTATCCTTTTTTGTGTCATGGACCCCCTTCTCAGAATGTTTTTAAATGCATAAAATAAACATAAAGCATTATAAAGGAAATTATTATATCAAAATAAAGACGTGATTTTTCCATCCAAGTTTACAGATTCTCCGAAATCTATCTTCAGGCATGCTAGGGGCACATGGACCCCAAGTCCAAGGGCCTTGGATTGTCTGGTCTAGGCAATCTTCTAGCTTTAAGACTGTGATTCTATGATAAAGTACTTGGAGCCACCCTGCCCCTGCCATATCCACACTGGAAGAGACACACTGGTGACCCTAGTGTGGGGGAGCAATTCATTGTAGGAAACTCAACTAAGCCGAAAATTTTCCCATCTCCGGATGCCTATGGGATAGTGCCACTCTGAAATATTCATTATCACCTAGAACTCAGCATGACCAAAGCAAATGTATCATCTTCCCCACTCCAAATTTGTTTTCATTTTTGTCATTGTCTTGGATTTCACCCAGAGTCCCAGGCCAGAGGCCTCCACGTTACCTCTGACTCTTTCTTCTCCTAAATTCGCTATAACCAATCTATCACAAAGGTGCAGGCATTTCTTCCTTCAGAGGCTTCTTAATCTTTTCCTTCTTCTCTTTTCGTTACCTGACGAATACTTTGGTCTTTCAAAAGAGTCTCAATTTTCTCTCTGTGGGCGCTCATCCCTCCACTGACATAGACTGAAAATCTTCTCTGCTTTAATCAAAGGTGTTCATAAATTTCGATGAGGGAAAAATTGTTAACTTGGGGCTGACCTTCTGGTGCCGAGCATCTCCACACTTAGCTAGTGTTTTCCTCAAAGCCTTTACAGTTTCACAGGACATGCCAGGGCTTGTGCTCTCCATGGGCATAGTTTTGTTTTGTTTTTTAATTTGGGGGGAAGGATCTTCCCTTCTCTTCTCTTCCCTTTTCTTCCTTTTTTTTCTTCTCTTCCCTTCTCAAAGCCTAATAAATACTCAGTTATTTTATTGATCGAAAATAATACAATTCCAAGGTCAATGTGGAAGTTTATTTTGCTGGACTATGGACATTTGTTATAAAAGAGTCTTTTGTTGCTGTTGTTCAATTGGGGGGAAGGTGGGGGGGGGGGGAAGAGGAATAAATGCTTTTAAAAATAAATTAATATTATACATCTTTTTTATTTTAAAAGGTTAAAAAGATGATCCTACTCACTTCTACCACAAAGTAGAATTTGAGCCTCATGTTAAGGGGTGATCAATTTTCTACTGAATATTTTCATTCTAAGGGCATTTTGTATTTCTTGCCTTCTTGATGGGTGGGGGAGCAATGAGGGAAGGGAGAGAATCTGGAACTGAAAATAAAATACAATTGAATGGAAAAAAATTTAATAAAATAAAAGATTTGGACAGGATGTTGTCTAAAAAACCAGTAACACTAACCAAAGAGCATTTTGAAATCTTGGTATGTCCCATGAGTCACCTGTTATCCTTGAGAGTATTCCTGACTCTGTGAGCCACCCCTACTCCAGATCATGGGTCATTTTCCTTCAAGTGACTGACCTTCTGACTGTTGACTGTCCATATCATTCCTGAGATAAGACTAAAGGGAAATTCCTCTGTTCCTAGGATGAGGAAGGTACCACTACTTTGAGAGAGCCTTGGTGTAAATGCACTAAGAGCTCAATCAGACCAGATATTTAAAATTATGATTCCCCTGGGGCATCTCAGAGATGCATAATTTCCAGCTGGAGAAACTTCAATGATCATATTTAACATTAAAAAAAAAGCTCAGAGACACAAACACATAGACAGACTGTTATATGGATTTTGGCAGGCTAGGGAATGACAAGACAGGCAGTGTGGGATAGTAGTTAGAACTAGCCTGGGAGCCAGGAAGACCTGCATTTAAATCCCTCCTCTAACTTAGACAACTAGCTATGTGACCCTGAGGAAATCCACAGGTCACTCTCTAGGCTTAAAGTTGAGCATCTGCCTTGGCTGGGGGAGTTTCACCTAGAACTCCCCAAAGTAATGAAATCACCAGTCCAATTCAAAAAGTTGAATGGGGGTAGAAATGGAAAGGATGATTCATATGAGTAAGAGGGCTGTCTGGATTGTCTGGGCTATTCAAGACGGAGAAAGTGGAGGGGTAGAGGATTAGCAAGG
This sequence comes from Trichosurus vulpecula, assembly GCF_011100635.1. Lineage (NCBI taxonomy): Eukaryota > Metazoa > Chordata > Mammalia > Diprotodontia > Phalangeridae > Trichosurus > Trichosurus vulpecula. The sequence continues at coordinate 180,724,579 of NC_050575.1, read as the reverse complement.
ATATTCTGGTAAATATTTAACAACTGGCTGGGCGATGGTGGTGGGATATATTCACAACATATTCATAACATTTTTTCTATCACCTTCTTAAGCCTTGATGATCAACAAAACAATAAATCAATCCTTAATCTGTACATTTGCCAGTTTCTAAGGTGTAAATGTGCATACAACTTCAGCACTGAATGGACAAAGCATTACCAACTCAAGAAATGTTAGTTTTCTTCCTTTTCCTTATCACCCTTCCCCAAATAAATAAATGGAATCATTTGTGTAGGACCCAAGATTGAGGTCCAAGGTCCCACTTAATCACATCAGCTTTCCAAGAACCCCAGATCCTTTTCAGAGCCTATTCAGTGAACCTTGACCCAGGGTTTTCACCTTTTACTATTTCCTAAACTTTCTCTTATCACTGAACCCCACTTGAAGTCCCATCCCTGTCCTCAGCCTTTCTTGTCTCTGAACCTACTTTGTTCCTTGAGTTATAGATCTTCCACATACTCTCTCTAATTACTTTTCTTCTACTCTTCTTCTCCTGCCACAATAACTGGATGCCTGATACTGACATCTGCTCACTTTTTCTCTTCCATTCCATGCTCCCTTCATGTCCTCCACACCCAAAATCAAAAGAATATATTTTCCAGATCTTGTTTACAAGATAAAAGTAATTTTAGAAATAGTAAACCAGGTAAAGTAATAAGAAGCATGTATAAAAGAAGTATACCCAATGCCAGTCTAAACAATATCCAAACTTCTAAATTGTTCTATTTAGCTATAGTTTCTTGGGTCTATCTTGGGCCCTTAGACTCTCTAAGTTTGAAGCACATGACTCCTTCATGGCCCCCACCACAACATCCTTTTTTGATCTGAAATTCACCCATCAGGTTACTCTAGATTGAGCACATGGGTCCATTCTACAATCCCATGTTCATTCTTAGCCAATCAAGAAGCTCACTAATTGTGCATGGCCAGTATTGGGGAGTCCATCCATATTACCCCATAATAGTTTAGGAGGGAAGAGGTAAAAAGACTGATCCTGTATAATGAGGTATTGTTTTGTTTTTTCTTCCCCTCCAACATAGCTCTCTCTATAGCAAGTGAAAAGGGCACTAGACTCAGAGTCAGAAAACCTTATTAGTAATACAACCTTGGTGGGGGAGGGGAAGGGATTCACTTAATCTCTTTGGGCCTCAATTTCCTCCTCTGTAAAATGTAGGGATTAGTCTAGATTATCTCTCAGATCTCTTTCAATTGGAAAATCTGTGATCCCAGGATCCCATTATCTTTCTAGTTCAAAAGATTTAGGATCCTATCAATATACCATCATTCTGGAATGGCATAAGCTTATGCTACTCAACTTCTACTACTTAAAGACTCCATCCTGCTGAAGGGACAAGAGATAAGAGAATAAGGTATAGAGATGGAGCTGACAAGAAGACCGGCCAACATGGAAAAGGATCTCTCTGGTAATTCAGCAGTCAGAAAGAACTGATTGCTCCTGATTTGGGGGTTAGGGTAAGGAAGTTAAGATGGGGGGGGGTGCCCTCCTAAGCCAGAACCATAGCCACTTATTTGGGATTCCCAAAAAGACCAGAAATTGTATTCAGAGTGCAAGCTTCTAAAGTTGCCTTGCTTAAGCAAAAAAAATAATTTTGTCACTAAGTTCCCCCACTGAAAGTCCCAGATGTGGATAGAACTTAATGCACTCACCCACCCCACTCTTTACTAGATGAGAGAAGAGGTACATAGGGTATTCAGGGAAGACTAGCACCTCTGGTGTGAGAGCTTGCTGAGCCCTTTTCAAGGCTGCTCATTTACCTTTTGTATCCACCTGGCACTCAACTCTCATCTGTGGTTCCAAGAAGCTGAAGCATGCACAGCTGCAATGCCCCAGTAAAACCATCTCAGTAGATTGGCCAAACCAGGTTTAGAGTAACCAACAGACCTCAAACGTGTTGGTGAGTTAGGGGCGTGTCTACCCCAAGCATATGAAGACTTGCCACAGAAGACTGGGTAGATGAGAACAAGTTGTTCCAGTGGCCATGAAAGCAGCAAAAGCAGGCACTTTGAAGTGCTAAGAGTTTAGTAGAACATTGGAGACACCAAGGTCATCCACTATGTCCCAGCCCATCACCACTCATCCTGATTTTTGTCCTTCCACTGGACTCAGGAAGTGGGGGGTGAGACTGATGACTTTGTGCAACTCTGCCTCACTTAACTCCAATTTATGCAAGTAGAGACAACAACCTGTGATGTTATTGGTCCTATTTAAAAATGAAGGATGAAAAACAACAACCAGATGAGGGATCTGTAAGAGTTTAGGGCTACTAGAGAAAAAAAAACACATCGGAAACCAAAAGCTCTGGGACCCTATGGCAACTTGATGGCCTCTTCTTCATCTATTTCATAGGTCAGGCCCTAGGTAGAGGTTTTGGATCAGATCTCTCTGCCTTTCTTATGCTGGGCACAGACCTGGCCACACTTCCTGGTTGGCATTTGTTTGCCAAGCATCAATGCCTCTCATCCCATAGTCATTTTTTCAGAAACTTTTGTACTTATTAGATTTCTGGTGATTTGACCTCCGTATTTCTGAATCTCCATCCTCCCACCACAAATGCTTCCATAAATCCATAGATTAATCATCAGCCAATCCAAAGCCACAAGTATCTGATGAGGGAGGATGGAAGAAGGAAACATGGAGACAGAACTGGAAAGGGATGTGAGAACATTGTCTTCTAAGTTACTTTTGTTGTTGTTGTTGTTTTGAAAGGCTCCAGTCTCAGCCAAATTCCCAAAGCTGAGAGAAGTGTGAACTGTGGTGACTCTGGGGTGGGTTACGGCAGCTGACTGCATCACACAAGCTGCATCTATACCTCCTGGCACATCTAAGTAGCACGTCTGAGTATGGGGCTGGTGCCAAATACAGAGACATTTTCAGACTGCCCACTGAGAGGGACAGAGGGAAGAATGGATAGAGAGAGACTGTTGCATGGATATTAGTAGCCTGGGTATAGGAAGTCAAGGAGAATAGGTCAAGATTTCTTTTATTAGAGAAAGAGACAGAGAACAGAGAGGGAGGAAAGGAGAGAGGGAGAGAAGGACAGAGTGAGAGAGAGAGAGAAGGAGAGAGAGAGAGAGAGAGAATAGATTGGGTGATGTGGGCTCCCCTCTAAATGTGGACATCTCTCAACATGCTAGTTTTAGACTACCATCCTCTGTGAAACTTTGTTAGGTGTGTTTGTGCATTTGAAAATAGCCCCAGAGTCTGAGAGGGAACAAAGGTAATGTGAAGGACCTACATCCACTCACAGTCACAGAATCTTCCATCAGCAACTCAATAACCTGACCCTCAAACTTTCCTTCCTCTACTTCCTTACCCCCACCCCCCAGTCATTCTCATAACTTTGAAGTACTGAGTTAAAATCTTCTCTCAGATAGCTTACTAGCTGAGTGGCCCTAGGGAAGTCCCGGTATCCTCTTTTTGTCTGTTTCTTCATCCATAAAATGGAGATAGTCGTGCTTAACTCATAGGGTTGTTGTGATGATCAAAAAAGATAACACATGTAAAGTGCTTTATAAACTTTAAAACACCCTTTTAGAATCTTTCCTAGCAGGATTATTGGCAAGACAGTTGAGCTTGTAAAAACCTGATGAGGGAGAAGGTACAATTCTCTTTAATGAAGGCCTTGAAAAATAAGTGAGACCCCCACCTATTGATGTGAGTTAGGCATAGGCTAAAGAAGATGTTAGCGTCATACCTAGAGGGACTCAGTAGAGGCTTGAGAAAAAGTGAATTATTCTGAATAACTATGTCACCAATCTGGGTTACAAAGCAATATCTAAACGGGGGTATCTAAGGAGCAGGGAGGATGTTTACTACTTCTAGGGAATGTAAGACTGGCCACAATCCTTTTGCCTTTGGGTTGAATTGGCTTCTCAGTAAAGAGAAAAAATGCCCCAAGTAACCCTTCAGGGAGTGGGGTTGCAATTATAGCTGTGTGGGGATCCTGCTGACTCTTCTCATATAGGTGCTTTTATATACTCTGCCAGTGAACAAACCAGCTGGTAAGGTGGATATTGGTAGGGAGAGGTGTTGATTATGGTGGATCTATGTCTTCCTACTAGGTGTCATATATTGGGCTATGTTTCCTACCTACCATTGAGAAGAGGCTCAATTCACTGGAAAGGTGAGTCTGTGATGAAAACAGTGATTCAAACACAGTACTGACTGAATATTTGCATAGTGATCTGATAGTACTTCGTTATTTTTCTAGGGACATGTTTGAGAGTCTCAATTATTACAGGAGATGGTTGAAACATAACATACTCAAAACACTTGTAGGCTTAGAAACATCTAGCCATCAATCAACAACTCAGCAAATGTTTGTTATTCCATGCAAGGCCTGATGCTGGGAGTGGAAAAACAAACAGGCAAAAAACAGCCTTACAACTGAGTAAGAGAAAGGAAATGACCAGAAACACAAAGGCGTAATAGCAAAGAAACTTCTTAGACTCATTTGAGGAACCTTCTAAGTTCCACTAGCAAAAGCAAAGACAACTTAATCCTGCAGTTTCCTTCATCTTGATTTTCTCTCTCCTTTGGCCTCCTAGACCAGAAATGCTACTACCTCCTAGACTTGTTGGCTCATTTCTGCTCTTTTTTTTTCTTACACAAGCCTAGATGTTACTTAGTTCCACTGTGGACACAGACACACAACTCTTCACTTCTCTCCAACACATAAAAATAAAAACTACCTAGTATTCTCATGCACACTCATCCTTGATTTTTGCTTTCTTCTCTTTTCTTCTTTTGTATCACCATAAGGCCCATCCTGTCACTATCAAGGGAAGAGATGAACATTTCCAGGCCCAAGCTCTTCACCATTAAACCCTTAGAGCATTCTTAGCCAGCATCCTCTAGGATTATAGGAGCATAGATTTAAAATTGGACCTTGGAGGCCACATAACTCAACCACCTCATTTTCAAAATGTGGAAATTGGGGTACAGGGAAATTAAGTGACTTGCCTAAGGTCATAGAGGTAAGAAGTGTCACAGGTGGGACTTGAACCTAGGTTTTTTAGCTCCAGAGTCAATGCTTTTTCCACTGTACTTGGCTCTTGAGCATAGGGAGCACTGAAAGTTAGAATTCTACCATCCCTCAGCCAAAGAACTCTCTGGATGACCACAGCTCCCAAATCTTGCCAATCTGCATGTGGAGAGAACACACAGATCCCAGATGATGATGGTGAGATCTTGAAAGAGGCAAGTTTAAGCTATACTAAGGAGTATCCTACCATGGGAAAATAAACCAGGAAGCTCATTACCCTGAGAGGTGTTACAAGCCTCAAAAGCTAACCTGAGGATCCATCTATTCCTCAGAAAAATAGACTCCTGAGCTCACAAGTATGAGGATTTCTTCTGCTATACAAATTACAACCCCTCCATGCTTTCTAATACTATATATACTATTTCTCATACCACACAGTTCTTGTCTATGTGTTCTACAAGCCCTCTGTCAATGACCCACCTCTGGTTCTTTTGATACTTCACAGATACCAGGGCAGCAGCCTATTCACCAACTCTCCTTCATTCTGGATATCCGATGGATGGATCCATTTTCTTTTCTGTCATACATGTCCTTGATGATGCTTTTAGGGCACTTCCCTAACAATTTCCCACACATTAGTATTATGTGTGTCAGTTGGGCTCAGCCCCTGATGTGATGGATCAAAACACAACTGTTAGAGCTCTCTCCCAAAATTGCTCAAACTCATGTTCTTACCCATGAAAATCCTGAGAAGACCTGTCTATTACTCAGGACTAGTCAGAATTTAAAAAAAAAAATCTCACCCATAGGAGCCTCCACTCCTCTTCAAGTGCTCAAGCTAAGAGGGCATTGAATTGAAGAGGTTTTAGTGAACCTTACTCCAAAATGCAGATTGAGCTCATGCATGGGCCCGCAGGAAGACAACTCTTTTCCTACCTTTCCACATGTAGAAAGGCCTTCATCTTGTGTGCCTTAGATCTCTGGAGAGTGCTAATTCATTATTCATGGTAAAATCTACATTTCCCATGAGGGAAGGGAGAGTTCTCCATGCTAGAGTTGACCTTCTCTCCAAGAATCTGCCCAATTCATATGATCTGAGTCCTGTTAAAGTAAAGTTTTGGGTCATTGGAAGTAATAAGCAATTTTATGAATGAAAGTGAACCTAATACAGTAGAAAGATTGCTGGATTTAGAGTCAGAGGAGCTCTGTTTAAGTCTCGACTCTGGCCATTACTGCCTGTGTGACCTTGGACAAGTTGTCTAACATTTCAAGGCCTCAGTATTCCCCATCTCGCAACTCTAAATCTACAATTTGATGATCCTATTCTTTCTCTAATTTGGGTCCAAGGCCATTGTCCATCCCTACTGTCCATACATAGATGAAAGACTATCTCAATGGGACTCCCATCCAACTACATATCATAATGAACCCACATTCAAGATAGAGTATGTTGGGTAACACATATTTACAGAAATATGGCTCAAGCGCCAACCAATGTTTTGTGTATCAACAGAAAAGGAGCTATTAAGTCAAATATAAAAATTCTTAATTAGGTGGTGGCTGTCCTTCATTCTTGAAAAGAATCAAAATGATATCACTAAGTTGGGATTGAGGTACAGTGTGTCCAACTGTGGCTGATCAGACTAATATGAGCTCAGAGGACTCTACCACAAATCAGGCACAAATAGTTCATATGAACATTTGGAGTGGAGATAGCCCTAAATTTGCACATCTCACATTTATTTTGAGTTTCTACAATTCTGTTTTGTTCAAAGAACACAGAACCTTTTTGATGCAGGCATGCCATGCTGGGTGGTCCTATGCCAGTGTCTCCCACATCTCACAATAGATTCCAAAGTTCTTCAGAGAGTCCTTGAGCCCTGTATCACTTATTCTGACCTTCATGTGAGTGCTTACCTCATGTGAAGTCTCCATAAAATAGTATTTTAGGCATATGTGTGTTTGGCATTTGAACAACATGGCCAGTCCATCAGAGCTGTGCTCTCTGCAGAAGAGTTTGAATGCTTGGCAGTTCAGCTCATGAAAGGATTCAGTGTCTGGTACTTTATCTTGCCAGGTTATCTTCAGAATCTTCCTAAGACAATTCAAATGGAAGAGATTGAGTTTCCTGGCATGGCACTCGTATACTGACCAGGTTTCAAGCATACAACAAGGAGATCAGCACAACAGCCCTGTAGACCTTCAGTCTGGTAGGCAGGCTAATACATCTTCTCTCCCACACCTTCCTCTGGAGCCTCCCAAACACTGAGTTAGCTCTGGCAGTGTGTGTGTCAACTTCATCTTTGTGTACATTCCTGGGAAGTATACTGCCAAGGTAAGTGAACCTATCCAAAGAATTGAAAATTTCTCTTAATTAGAATATCAAAGTGAATTCTAAGGAATGACCCCCTCCCCACTACATAAACGACACAATCTCCCAGAAATTCCCATGCAACCAGTAGAGGAGGAATACTCACTCTCCCCTCCCTCCCCTTGCCAAACATCTCATAATGCTTGACTTGCTCGCTGGCTGCAATACTTGTGATAGCTCCCAGAAATCAATTCTGCCCCACTGCTGCTGCATTTGACCTCAGAAACTGCCTGGATGTTTCTCTACAAAGTTGCTGCTCTCATCTTTTGGGCTGCTCTTCTCCTTCTCTTTTTCTATGATCCTTCTGGACTTCTCCCCCACTGATGTGCCACTGTGTGGGAGATTTGTCTTCAGCTCTGACACTTCTTAATGAAAAAGAGTATTATTGCTCTTTTGTGAGATTGCCAAGGCCTAAGATTAATCAACACATTTTAGTTCCTTTTGTTCATCAGCCTGATGACCATTCCAAGATAGCACAGAGAACAGCCTTTCAGGTCAAGATCCTTCTTTTCTAACCAGCTTGCCTCTTCTTAGCAGTAATTATCCCAAGCCTAGTGAATATTTAGGTTAGGGTGAATAAATGTCTTTCAACTTCTCTCAGGCCACTGGAATCTCTGCTAGAGCCATGCAAACCACCTTAGAGCTTTGAAATCTTTAAAGATGCACCTTATAACACTAGTACTGGTGAAGTTCACCTGATATTACTGGAATTACATCTAAGTCACTGTCATGTTTGCAGTGAAAATACACACTTTTCATTAATAATTTTTTTTGTATTAAGGAATATATCTTACTGAGAAGGCCTTTCCAGGGCTTGATGCAAATGAGAACAGGGTCACCCATGAAAAAGACAAGCTAGAGCACTTCACCACTGCTAAGAAATCTCTCTTCTATTTGCAACTCTGATAAAGACATCCTCCATGAAAGAGATCTTTAAAAACAGTCTCAGAAAAGATTTAGAAGTCTGTAAGTGACACATATCTATCAAGGTGAACTATTCAGGAAAAATTGATTCTCAGAATATCTCCAATCTTCAAAGTCTTTCCCAAGATGGCCTCCATGGCTCCACCTGGATTAGAAAAACCAGGGAGGGAGAAAGAGATGGAAAAATCACAGATATAATTCTGATGACATTTTTAACATAATTGGGGGAATTACCCATCCAAATTCAGGAACAGTCTTGTGGAAAATTCTTTTAAAAAGGCAAGCTCAAGAATTTCAAGTGTTTCCAAGAAATAACAACTAATAAAAGTTTACCAAGGTAGAGTCAGGTTAGGTCTCCTTCAATGGATAAAGAAAACTAATTTGAAATTATTGACATACAGTCAATTATCAATGCCCTAAACACCTAGGGATCAACATTTGCTTAAGGAGGAAAGGTTTCAGGCAGTTTCCTGGAAGAGGGGAGCCATGGTAGTGGTTTCCTCAGGAATGATGACTCAAAGCTAAGCAAGGGAGAAGGAGCAGTTAATCTTCAGAGAACCACCATGAGGAAGTTGCCCTATTCAATTCAATCCAATTATGACTCTCTGCTAGTTAATGACTGAAAAAAATCTTCTGTGACCTCAATTCAGTGTGATAAATATTTGCCTATTCTACATAGAACTCTATGTAAGGTGCTAGGACACAAAGTTTAGATAAGGCATAGTGCCTGCCCTTTTGGAGCTTACGCTTGATGAATTAAATATGATAAACACATAGAAATATATTACGAGACAATCACTGATTAAGGCATCAAAGAGTGCAAGTACTCTGTGAGGTTTAAATGGACAAAAGCTACTACTGGAGAGATGATAAAGACAGACTTCCTGGAGATGATGGGTCAGGCTTTGAGGGATAGGAAGCAATTTGAGAGTCAAAGAGGGGGAGGGAGGAAGGATATTCCAGAAATATGGCACAGTGTGATTCCCAGAAATGTAGGCAAGAGAAAATGTAGGGTAAGTATAAACAACATCAAGGAATCCAGTTTGGCCAGAGCGTAGAGTACTAGGAAGGACATTCCCTGGAGGAGAGTAACATGGAATGAGACTGGAAAGGTAGGATTGTGGCATGCCTTGAATGTCAAACTAAGGCAGTTGAAATTTATGTATCATGCAAAAGGGAGCTACTGAAGGTTTTTGAGCAGATGAGTAGCATAATCAGTTCTTTTTTTTTAAAAGGATTAGTCTGGGATCAGTGTGAAAGACTGGAGAATAGAAGAAAGGATTTTTTTAAGAGGAAGATCTTTCAAGGGGCCAATATAATAGTCCTTGTGGGTGGTAGTAGGGGCCAACATTATGACAATAGTTATACAAATAAAGAGGAGAGAAAGGATGAGAAAGATATTGCAGAGGTAGAAATGACAGGACCAATTGAATAAGAAAGATAAATAAGAGGGAACTAGCAAGTATAATCCCAAGACTTTGAAGGTAGGATGTAGTGCTTAATGGAATTACCAGTTGTTTGAAGTTAGGGCCTATCTCCTTTTTGATTTTGTATGCCCAGTGCCCAGCAAAGTACCTTATGTCTAAGAGGCATCTCATTAATGCATCTTGATTGGCTGGTTGTCAGAATTCTGGCATCACTGACACAGATAGTCAAATCAGAAGGAGGAGAAAGTTTGGAGGAGGAGGAGCATGATCTCTGTTTTGGGTGTGTTGAATGTGAGAGACCAATAAGACATATAGGTGGATATGTTCAGTAGGCATTTGGAGATGACGATCTGGAGCTCAGAAGAGAGATCAGGGCCAGAGATATAGATAGGTAACTACCAAAGTGATTTTTCTGGAGTGCATGTTTGACCATGTCATTCCCTTATTCACTAGTCTCCAGTACTTTCCTGTTACCTCCAGGATCAACTATAAGGTTCCCTGCTTAGCAGCACTTTACAATCTGGCCACAAACTGACCTTTCCAAACATATAACTTCCTTTCCTGCACCCTGGTCTAGCCAAACAGGCCTTCTTGCCTTCCCTTGCACTTAACAATCTAGCTCCTGTCTCCATAACTTTGCTTTCGCCCATGCCATAAATACACTTCCACCTCATTTCTGCTGCTTAGAATTCCTGGTTTCATTCAAAACGTTGCTCAATCAGTACCTTCCACATGAAGCAGCTCCCGATTCCCTCTGCACATTGGTCATGCTTATAATTTCAAGAGAAAGGACAAACCATGAGCAGCTCAGGGCAGTAGATAGTGAGAGCATAAATAACATTCTCTCCTCCCACCAGATTTAGCAATGAAGAAGATGAGAAAAGATAAGGCAGTATCTAGAAATTCTCAGAGATACAAAGGCTGGCTTTTTCTTCTTTTAAGATTGAGAAAACCTGAGCACAAATGGGAAGAAGCCAATGAAGAAAGAAAGAGTAAAGATCCACAAGAGGGTGGAGATGGCTGATAGAGCAAGACCCTGAAAGAGATGGGAATCCAGGAACTTCATCAAGGTAGAAGAAGAGGTCTAGCCTTCCTTAAGTTCATAAACTCAGATTTAGAGCCAGAAGGGATGTTAGAGGAGTTTGGATTGTTCTTCTGTGATAGGAAGGAAGGGAGGAAGAGAGAAGAAGGGAAGGAAGGAAGGAAGGAAGGAAGGAAGGAAGGAAGGAAGGAAGGAAGCAGGGAGAGGAGTGAAGAGTGGCTTATGACTTTGAAAAGTCTCAAAGAATGGAGTCAGACTGGGGGCATTAGAGAGTCCCAATCTTGTTGGCAAAGGAGGAAGCTGAGGTGTCCACTGCTAAAGATGAGGGAAGGCATGCAGTAGGGGGCTGTAAGAGAAATGAAGTCTGAAATATCTGCTGTGGAAGAAGAGACAGGGATTCTGTTAAGAACAGAACTTCTTCAGAGTGGAAAGGAAAAGGGAGATTTTTTTTTTACCCCTCTGAGAACTGCCAGAAGGAAATGGAATCCCTTGCCCCATCTGCAATGGCACCATGGCCGATGCATTGTAACGACATGAAAATGAATAGAATAAGCGGACTGAGTGACATCGTTATTAACCTTTGTTCCCTCAATAAATCATGCCGAAGTGCAGCAATTATTCCCGTTCTTGATAAATACTGCTTACGGGGCAGATCTCCCTCCGTTCCCTGCCATCTCTTTCTCTCCCACAAATGGAGGATCCACTCGAGGTTTGGAAAAACACTGGGCAGAATCATGCAGACAGAATGGATCTTACACCAGCACTGCACATGCTCTTTTACCATGCTTTAACTGAGGTGCCTTGGCTGCTGAGACCCATAGCAGGGCATTCATTCCTAGTGGGCCCTATTCATCCCCAGAATCAGGATCTTAAAGTGGGAAGAGCTGTTAGGCTTCTCCACTACCACCAGTCAAGGGAAGAGGGGAGTCCTCTCTTTAGACCATCACCTTAGGACTACAACATCATTCCTTTGTTCTCTTAAGTACCTCCTCCATCCTCCCCCCTCCACTCTCCTCCCCACCCCCCAGAAAAATAAATCATAAGAACCTTACACTGGCAGCCAGCTGTTTAGGGAATGCAGACTATTTTACTCCAGTGTAAAGAATTCTGAGGTACAAGCTACACACGTGCTCTTGAGTGTTCTGGCAAGCACAAACGCACACACACACACAGTGTTTCAAAAGTCTTAGTGCATTTTAAACTTTAATAAGCTTAATACTTGAAATTTAGGGGATACTGCATGTGTAAGCATGTATATTTCATGTTTGTGTATATATATAGTTTGCTCTATACTGAGCAATTCATGTACATGTGTCTGCATATTTATATATGTACATGTTATTCATGTGTGTGCAAATGTATAAGTGTGAATACATGGAAACTGTGATGTGTATATAAGTGTGTATGTGAATATGTATGCATAAATATATATGTAAACAAATGCCTGGACCTGTAACCTAATCGGTGTGGATATTTCTTCCAACGGTGCATATCTCTCCCTGCCCATCACACATGACTCTTGCCCATGTCTTCCCATAAGTCTGCCAGAGAGGATTCAGTGTGCTGAGGGCCTTCTTCATTTTCTCTCAAAGTATTTCATGGTAGGGAGATGCCTATGCTTTAATTGGTGTAGAAAACTGCCTGGAAGGAACCTCTCTCTGTCATGTATGCTGCTTCCTGCTCTGCAGCTTCTAGTCTTAGAATTTCCTGGAATTCATTGAAAGGCTCAATGACTTGCTTATGGTCACATAGCCAGTATATGTTAGGGGTAGGACTTGAACTCAGTCCTTCCTGGCTTTGAGGCTGGCTCCCTCTCCACTACACCATGTTGTCGCTTTCTTTTGATGTCATGAGGAAAGCAGTACAGTATATGGACTGTCCAATGTTTTCACTCATTCACCACATGACTAACCCATCTTGTCTTCCAATCTTGCATTCCTTTAAATGTATGTAGCTAGGTGATGTCATAGTGCACAGAGCGCTGCACCTGGAATCAGGAAGATCCAAGTTCAAATCCAGCCTCAGACACTTACTAGCTGTGTGACCCTGGGCAATTCACTTAGTTGCTGCTTGCCTCAGTTTCCTCATCTGTAAAACAAGTATCATAATAGCACCAACCTCCCACAGTTGTTGTGAGGATCAAATGAGATAATGGTTGTAAAGCGCTCAGCACAGTGCCTGGCACACAGTCAGCCCTATATAAATGTTAGCAGTTATCACCACCACCACCACCACCACCATCATCATCATCATCACCATCATCATCCTCATCATCTTTTGATGACATTCTTTACTCTCTGGTTCTTCTTTGTAGCTCCTTATTAAGTGTTGTAACCTGCTCTCATCAACATACTTTTCCATTGCCTTCTGAATGATATTCAATAGAACAATATAAAAAAACTAAAGCCATATGCAAGAAAACAAATTTCAGGTATACAACATAATTAACAAGTTCAGCGTTGTCCAGAATGACACATAAATTCCCTCACTGATCTGGCCTTCCTGGCAGAAGTGTCTCCCGGCTCCCAACTTCTAACTCCATTTCTGTATACCACTGCTAAATGAATCTGCCTAGAAGGCTGATTATTTATCACCATGTCATCTGCTCAAGAAGCTTCTTTGTAGCTCAGCAAGGAAAGCTCTTCATCCTGGCATCCTCCAGCCCCACCCTTCATAGCCAACCTTGTTTTCTACTACTTTTCTTATATACCTCCCTCAGTGGATTGACCTAGAATTACAGATATACAAGGTACCTAAGTTAAGTGACAGAGTCTGTAGCAAATGAGGTGCTTCATTAAGCACTCCAGTGATTCTTTGGGCAGAGAAGGCAGTGGATTGGCTATAGAATTGTCCTAATTCTTTGATTCCTTGACCACTGAGGCAGAACTTGGTAAATTTCTATTAACCAGAATATATAATTAATTAGAATATCTCATTGTCCAACTGTGTCAAAAAGCAGAGATTACAATATTGGCTCCACCTTAATCACAATCCAACTCATCCCCCAAATATTGAAGATGTCTTCTTCCCAGGCAATGAAGATGTAGATTTATGAAGCTGTCCCTAAAGCCTGGTATGTCATGGTAGACATAGCAGGTCATGGATCATGGAGAAATAGAAAAAGGGTTCCTAAATATATGTTGTGGTGCTGGAATGGGAGAGTGTGGCCTCAACATGCCACCCCCACTCTTTCCCCTCCCATCCCCACCCCCTGCCCCCTTACACACGCATATATCTTGTTTGGAGTCCTTGGAATTTGGGTCACTTCTCTCTGAATATGAGACATACATATGGCTTACCCCTACGCAGAAATGCTGTAGGAAACAGGGTGCCCCAGAAACAAAACAGCTTGTCTATCCACCTCAGGTTCTGGCATACCCTTGGCACAGCTCAAATCTGGGAGAAAAAAATCTCTGTCCACCTACAGCAATTATTTCTGATAAGAAATTCTTTAACAATACTATTTCCAATTCTTCCTAGTGTCAAATGGTGCCCCAGGAAGGTGCTATGAAGCTGGCCCAGTTACCCCTAAGGAATAGGAGAAGTGACTATCAACAGCAGTGTGCTGGGTCCCAGAGTAGAACACTGATCTAAAATGTGATATTTCTTATTATTCGCAGAGCCCTCAGACCTCTCACAGGCTACAGAATTCAAGAGTAAATCAAGGGACCACATTTCTCCAGGTAGCTATTGGGTCCATGGTCCCATTTCTGCCATCTCTGCATATGATAAATGCCTGAGCCTTTTTGCAAAAGGCCTCCTTTTGAGTATTACACTGTTTATTAAGGAATCACTTGTCACCATAGCTTCATTTCCGATGGCTTTCAAAGGGAAAGTGGCCTTTGTTTTAGGTCAACTTGAATCTAATTTGGGAGGAAGATTTCAGGGCCAGTATGTCTATGTGACTTATGGGTTTGTAGTTGATTTTATTCCCCCAATCTTATTAAGAACCTATTACCGAATAAACACCCTTGCAAAGCATATAAGGTGATGAGTGAGACAGTCTTTATTGGCGAGTGAGAGTATTTGTGAGAAATAGAAACAGAGAAGGGTCAATTGTCCATCAATCACCCAGGACCTCAGCAGCAGCACTGAGAAACTCCTTAAAGGATATGTTTTCTTCTGGTGAGCAAATGTCAAGCACCGGCTTTCCTGGGAATATCCAAACTTCCTTCTGGTATATCTTTATTGGGATTCAGTTTTTCATATTACTGTTTCACGGGCAAACAAAGCAGGTGCTTCTGATGCAGAGGAGGGAGCAGATTTCTGACCCTGGCATCACGGCATGATACATTTTGGAGGCAGTTGGGTATCAAAGGAGGTTTTGCTCCACTCGGCTTTCTTACACACACACACACACACACACACACAGACACAGACACACACACACACACACGCACACGCACGCACACACACACAGAATCTGAAAACATATGTATGACAAGCTTCAAGGGGGAGAGATGGGAGAAAAAGGTCATGAAGAAAAGAGCTCCCTGCTACACAATGGTTTTTCTTAAATGATAAACATACAAAAAAAAACCCTAGCAGCCGATATGATGCTAATGCTTCTTAGGCCTGTCACAAGTGAAAGCAGCTCCTTGCTGTCAATTACCGGGGGGACAGCTGGAGTCTCTCCTCTCCCTGTCAGGATGTGGACATATTGCATGTCAGAAGGAAGGTAACAAATTCACCAGGACAGCATCACCATCTGTCACTAGCAGAGCCACCACGGGAACAAAGGGTCAGGCCTGCAGTGGGAAGAGGAGGCCCCATTCGACACCACCCCATTCTGCCTTCTCTTGGAAAATCCCTACTGAACCCGACAGCGTCCCCAGCTCTGGAAAACCCGGGCCTATAATGCTTGTCTTAGGAAAGATCAGATCTCTAGAAAAATACCAGAATGTATCTGGGCTGAGAGATATCACCAAGGGTGAGTGCCCACACTCTCTGATCTCCCTCAATGATACCCCTGATAAGACCAAATTGTTTTAATGAGGCCAACATGGGCCTTATAGTAAAAAAAAAGTCTCAGTTTAAATGCCAGCTCTGACTTTGCCACTCACTGGCTAGGCAAACCTTGGGTAAGTCATTTAAACTTACTGGCTTCAATTTCTTATCCGAAAAAAAAAATGTGGGTGTTGAACTAGGTGGTCTTTGAAGTCTTTTTCCAGATCTGACATTCCGAGCTCTGAGTCTAAGGCCTTATTAGAATACCATCCTCTGGTCTCCTACACTCATCCAGGTTAGTCCTTTTGTGATAATCTTGTAAGACTCCCCCTTCCCCAAAGGTCTTAGGGATCCAGACAAATGTCTACATGCACATGTGTTTTACTTTATGTGTATATGTAGAAGTTGGTCCATAGATCTTAGTCCATTCCCACAAATGCAGTTATCCATTTAAGTGCTTTACTGAAACAAATCAAAAGAAACTCAATTACCTCCTCTTATTCTCATCACTATTTGTGTGTGTGTGTGTGTGTGTGTGTGTGTGTGTGACACAGAGAGAGTGGGGGGGAGGTGGAGGGAGTGTGAGTGTGTATTTGGATGGAGAACATTACATGTTCTTTTTTTAAAAAAACAAAAAAATTGTACTTTCTGTAACATAATGATAAGGAGCTGGCCTCCAAGCCAAGAAAAGCTATGTACAAGTCTTGCCTCTTACATATAGTATATATAAGGCCCTGGACAAGTCATTCACACTCTCATTGTCCCTGGACCACTCTCTAAGATGATAACTTGCCAAGTTGATGCCAGTCTTCATTGGTCAAGGGAGTTTCTTACCAGGAGATTGTTATATTGATGAAATCACAGGTTCCATTAACAAAATTGAAGGTGGGTTGGTAATAACTAGTGTAAGAAACTAGACTCTGAGCCTCCTCATCAAAGCTGGAGAGTGTAGTAGTAGTAGTAGCAGCAGCAGCAGCAGCAGCAGCAAAAGATAAAATAGGAATAATTTCCTTCCTCTCAATGGGAATGTCCAGTTTACTATGACCTTCACTACCACCTTATTCTGTCACCAGATGATGTCATTGGAGAAACCCTGGTTCTCTGAGGGTATGCTCAGCCTGCAGAAGATTCAACCCAAGCAGTGAAGGTTTTGAGGAAGGGGCAAGAGACAGACCCTATGTTTCCTTGGAGAAGTACCAGGTATCTTCCAGCCAAACTGGCTTTGTTAATCATTCCTTAGAAAAAAGCACTTTGAGTCTCCCACCTCTGCACCTCTTTGCTGGCTTATCCTCCAGGCCCAGCACACATTTCCTCGGCACTTCCATCTCTCAGAGTCCTTAATTTCCTTTAAGCCTCGGCTCAAGTATCACTTGCTGCATGGTGCCTTTTGTGATGCCTCCAGCTGCCAGAACCTTCTTTTCCAAATCACCTTGTATTGATTTTGTATTTATCCACATGTATCTGTGTCTCCTCCAGCTCAACTTAAGGGAAGGAACTATTTTTGCTTCTGTCTTTCTATTCTCAGTGCCTACCATAGTGATTGGCACACAGTAAGCATTTAATAAATGCTGATTGAGTAAGTGAAACCAATAGCAGAGAGTCTCTTTACCAGGTTGACTGAATATTTTTGGTCATCTGGGAAGAGGAAGAGCCATTGTGTTGGGCATAAATGGAAGGAATACTTGAATTGATGAACCCACAGATCCTTTCAATTAATTAACTTGATCAGAACTGTACCAATGCGAGACATAATTTATAATTATCATTTACTTCCAATTTCTTATGTCTTCTCTTTCCCTGACAATGAGCAGAAATTAATCCAGAATGGGCAACAAAAATGCATTCAATACCTTTCAACAGAGCTTTTATAAATTACTTCATACCTGTTTCTCTTGCCTTTCTTCTAGAAATGGACAAGTAAATTCTGGAAGGCAACTTGGAGTTACACTAAAGAAGTGACTAAAATGACAATAACCTTCAAACCAGAGGTGCCACTGCTAGGCATCTGCCCTAGTGAGATCAAAGGTAGAAAGAAAGGCTCCATATCCACCCAAAATTGTAGAGCAACATTTTTTTTTCTGATAGCAAAGAATTAGAAACAAAGTACTATCCATGGATTGGCGAATGGCTAGACAAATTGTGGTACATGAATGTGATGGAATATTACAGCACTATAAGAAACAATGATTATGAAGAATTCTGAGAAGTATAGGAAGATACAAGTTAATATAAGGAAAGCAGAACCAGGAACATTACATACATACATATATATAATATATATGTGTGTGTGTATGTATATGTATGTATACATATACACATACAAATAATGTGTATATATATATAATTACAGCAATGCAAATGAAAACAATTTTAGAAGCAAATGATAAGACAACTACAATGATTAATAGTGGCCCTGAGAAGAGCAGAGAAAATGTACCTCCCACTTTTTTTCTCTAGAAGTGGGAACTAAGAACAACTAGGAGCATGGAATGTTGCATTATACTTTGTAGTTGATGTGTTGGTTAGTTTTGCTGAATCATTCTCTCTGTCTCACTGTCTCTGTCTCTCAGATTTTTTAAAGTTGAATTTATTATATATTTTAATTATTCCATTTTTAAAATTTTTCAAATATTTGTTACTGTCCCTCCCACTACCTCCCCCATTAAGCAAATTTAACAATACCAACAAAAATCCCTTAAGACTTACCTGCGAGCATACATCAAAACAAACTGTTGCATTAGCCAGTTCTGAAAATATATATATTTCTTTCTGCATTTTAAATTGATTATTTCTCTGTCAGGAGGTGAGTAGTGTGTTTCATCTTCACTTCTTTGAACTCTTCATTTATCATCATGTTGATCTGAGCTCTAAAGTCTCCTCAAAATTGTTTTTCTTTATAATGTTGTTGGTTTAGTATTGTACAAACTGTTCCTCTAGTTCCTCCCACTTCACTCTGCACCATTTTCTAAAGGTCTTCTTCGTTTCCTCTGAGATTGCTCATCTCAATCTCACCAATTCTTATGGCACAATTATATTATATTATAGTGATATACCACAATTTATTTAGCCATTCCCCAATAAGGGCAAATCCCCCTATTTTCCAATTTTGGCTACCATAAAAAGAGCTTCTATAAATATTTTTGTACATACAGATCCTTTACCTCCTGTGATTTCATTGAAGTTATAGGACCACTAGTGGTACAGCTGGGCCAAAGGGTGTATATGCTCAGTTTGGTCCTCTTCTTGGAATATTTCCAATTTTTTTTCTCCCTTTACAAAGAAACACTCTTCACGTAGAGGAGCAGGGAAGAATATATTGGAAAACAATGACATGAAAACAAAATTTGTCAATTTTTAAATGAATGGTTAAAAAGAAATGGGCAGGTGAAAATGATCTTGAGGCCATGTGGATGGCCATGTCGATGTGACATAGGATGGTTAAAAAGTGAAAGCACTTAATCTGAAGTTAGAGGTTCTAGGGTCAGATCCATTTACTACTTCCCTAACTTGAGGTGAGTCACTAGGCTTCTCTGAATTTCCACCTCCTGATTTGCAAAATAAAGAGGTTAGAATAGATGACCTCTGAGGTGCCTTCTAGCTCTACAGCCATGATCCTGCCTCATTTTACAAGTAGGAAAACTGCTGTAAAGGGAAGTTGAATTACTTGTCCAAGGTCATAATGTATGTTAGTTACCAGTTCAGTCCTTAGCACACTGTCTCAAAGGAGGGGGCAATCTCACTATATCTATTCTGCATCCCCCCCAAAGACCTGTAAACAGCACAGTCAGCCTTTTTCTCATGATCCCCTATCCCCCAAATCCTGAATACTTTCTTGGATAAGACTAGGGTGTCATTTAAATTATACACAATTAATAATGCTAGCATTTGTATGTTTTAAGGCTTTACACACTATTATTTGGTCCTCACCACAATCTTGGAAGAAAGGTGCTATTATTATCTCTATTTTAATTGGGGAAACTGAGGCAAATAGCAGTTAAGTGACACAACTAGAAAGTGTCTGAGACTGGATTTGAACTCAAGCCTTCCTGACTCCGAATCTAGCACTCTAGCCACTGGGCTGAAAGGGAAGCAAATTCACTCAAAGGCATGTCCAAAAGCAAAGCCTGGATATTCAAATTAAAAAACAAACTCCAAAGGGAGCTAAGCAGAGTGTAGTAGAGACAGTGACAACCATTACAACTCATTTGTACAGTTCTTTAAGGTTCATAAAGTACTTTCCTTGCAATAACTCTGTGATGTAGGTTGTATGCTAGCATCTCCACTTTTAAGTGAGAGAACCTGTGGACAAGGCAAGTCAAATGACTTGTCCAGGGTCGCACAGCTAGGAGGTATCAGAGCCAGGGCTCAGACCCAGGTCTTTTGATTCTAGAACCATAGTTTTTTTCAACTGCATAGGATCATGTATGTAGTGTTAGGAGGGACCTCAGCAACCCTCTAGTCATAGTATTCACAGATGAAAAAACTGAAGTCTGGGGAGGCTAAAGATCTGTCCAAGCTCCCTCAATTAGTCAATAAATATCAGAGACAGGCTTTGAATCCAGCACTCTTCCTATTATGCCACAGTCTAATGATTCCATCAATTTTGTTTTAGTGACCTAGACAATAGAAGAGAATTTTAGCATATAGATAGGAAAGGGGCTTGGACATCATCTGTTCTGACCTCTTCATTTCATAGATGAGAAAACTAAAAGATCCCTATTATATTTCTATTTGAAGATTCAGAAAACTGAAGCCCATGGAAGGAATACCAGTTCAATAGTGCCAGAATCAGGACTCAGACCTATGTGTCCTGATTCCATGTCTTAGACTCTTTTCATAACCTCCTACTCAAACAAGCTGACATCTGAGGAGTTGCGGGAAGGACACACTGGCTAACCCACTGGACTACAGGCAGCCATATCTACTTCTGTAATGGCATGCCCCATATACATATTCTTTCCTTGAAATCTCCAGGGTTGGTGTCTTTGGCCCTTTCAAAGAGAATATGTGGTCCAGTAGGTTGGTCATCTCAATCAATTAATCCACAAACATTTATTAAGTGCCCACTACATGCCAGGCACAATGCTAAATGCTGGGATTACCAAAAGAGGCAAAATGGATGGTAATGTCAAATGGTTGAAGAAGGGGTGTATATCTACTCTGACTGTGTGGATGGTACCCTGAATCTTAGCATGGGGTATAATTCATGCATTATGCAGTGAGGGGGATTGTTAAGTAAGTTGTCTTGCCTTGGACCCAACAGGACTAATACCTGCTGTGAATCCCAGTCAGTTATAAACATACTGCCCTTTACATTGGGTTTATGCCTTCCCTCAAAAGATTACTTTGCAAATATTTTTCTGGTAGTGTGTTAGGGAGTTAGCCCTGAAGCCAGGAAGATGTGAGTTCAAATTCTCTGCCTCTGACACATACAGACTGTTTGTCCCTAGACAAATCCCTTAATGTCTCAATGCTGTAGGCAATGCTCTAAGAGTATTAGTTGCAGAAAAGGTGCTCACCTACATTGATAGAGGGAATTTCCTCTCTTGGAGTCCTTCTATAACAATGAAATCACAGATCTAACTCCTGTTCTGTATTTTTGTGTTTTCATTGTCCCTATCTCACCTCTATCTATAGAATACAAGCTCCATGAGAGCAGGAACTGGTAATTTTTTTCTTTGTA
The DNA here is from genome assembly GCF_011100635.1 of Trichosurus vulpecula. Taxonomy (NCBI): domain Eukaryota; kingdom Metazoa; phylum Chordata; class Mammalia; order Diprotodontia; family Phalangeridae; genus Trichosurus; species Trichosurus vulpecula. The sequence continues at coordinate 180,703,140 of NC_050575.1, read as the reverse complement.
TCTCCAGTGTCTAGTATAATACCTAGCAAACAGTAGGTGTTTAATAAATGCTTGTTGAATTTAACCATTGGGGACAAGATTAGAATGGCATAACATAGAGTGAGGTTGTTAGTATTCTCTGAACCCAGAGGGGTTTGATCTTGTATGTGATGGATCCAGTATGAAAGGGTCACTCCCACCCACCCTCATATCTACAGCTATCATCACTCTGGAAGATTTGAATGGAACCTGTTCCTGTCTTGAAAAGACATAATGTATTTGTAGAACCTGTATCAGATTACATGCCATTTTGGGGGGGAGGGAGGAGGAGAAAATTTGGAACTCAAAAACTTGTGGAACTGAGTGTTGTAAACTAAAAAAAAAATTAATTAATTAAAAAAGAAAAAGACATACTGAGGAAATTCTTCAAGTTCCCTGAGTCTCTAAGAGCCTAGGCTTGCAGTACACAGTGTGGGGAGAGGGAATCCCAGTTATAAACATAAGAAAAGGGAGATTGAATGAAAAGCTTCAGGGTCCTGAGGCCCGGGTGAATACAGACACATCAGGAGGCCCCTTCCCCTAACCTGTGGCCCCCTTTATTGACCCCTGTGGGACCTGGTCTTGTCACCCCATATGGTGTGTGAAGAGAGGGGGTGATACTTATCTTGAAACCATCAGGCCAGGGCAGCTTTCATTCAAAAAGCAAATGTTATCCAGAGAGTCAGAGATAACCTAGAGAAAGTCAACAAACCAACAACGAGAAGCATTTATTAAGCTTAGCATGTGCCAGGCATCAAGCATTGGCAATCCAAATGCAAACAAAAAGACAGTCTCTGCCTTCAAGAAGCTTATGTTCTGATGTGGGACAATATATATAAGGGGAGATGAAAAGGAGAGTGTGGGGGGCAGGGAGGAAGTAGCCCAGTGTGGATATGGCGGCAAAATTCAGAGAATGAAGGATAGGTAAAGATGTGGGCCTCCCCCAAAATTGCCATTTTTGCTCATCCTTCTTTCTTGAAGAGCACCAATGACATCACAAGGGTAATGTCTTAACTTGTGAGTGAATTTGATTTAAGTGAAGTGCAGCTTTGAAAGATTATCAGCCTCCCTCTCTCCTCCAAAGCCATCAGGGTTCAGTGACAAGATGAGTCAAGATGACTGGTAATGGCCCAGGATTCAGTGGGTGACCTTGACCTTTTTAAATTGAGGTCTTTCCCAGTAATGGAATTTATAAGAAAAACCCACCTATGAGAGAAAAGGGTTAGGGAGAGGAAAAGCAGAAAGTGGAAGAAAGTGGGATACACAAAGGGAGCACTTTGTACTGTAGCCTGTGTAGTTGAGGCCCAAAGTGAACACTGAAGAATCAGATCAGAGGGAAGGTGATTGAAGCCCAAGTGCAGGGTGATGATGCACTAGCATGAGAAAAACTTGTGTTCATCTGAGAGCAAAATCTATAGGTTCTGGCAGAAACCACATTCCAAGAGGATAACTGGGTCATGGTGGGAGCAAACAAGATGAGATTCGGGGAATAGCACTGGTCAGGAATTCAGCAATTCAGTTCAACAAAGTGTTATTAAGCAGCTACAGTGTGTAAGCCAGAGAGGAAACGGGTGTAGTGAATAGAACAGTCACTGAGTGACTGAGTGAGTGAAGGAAGACCTGGATTTGAGTCCTGCCTCTGGCACGTGCTAGCTATGTGACCTCAGGTCAGTACTTAACTCTCAGTGCTCTGCTCAGCCCTCTAAGGCTTGCAGAGAAGATGCGCTGATAGAGGGAGTGAGCCCATTGGCAGTTCTCCTATGCCAATTGAATCAGAGGTACGGTTCAACGAAATGATCATCATCATAATAAAACTACTACGACAACAATGCCCCTTATGCTGAGGACAGAAATACCAAACAGTCTCTGCTCTCAAGGAGTCTGTGCCCTGTACAGGAAGGACAAAGGCTCACTCTGTGGCCTCTACATCAGCATCCCCTTATATGTAGAGTGCATTGAAAATCTGTGCTCCCCTTCCCATCCCACCTGCTTAGTAAGTGGCGCCTGTCCTTCAGGCTGCCTCAGGTAGATCCTAAAGAGCCTTTAGGGTTCATCTAGTCTCCATCCCTTTGCTAATTTTATAGATGAGGAAACTGAAACTCAGAAGGACAAAGATTTAGTCTGGGTATTTGTTTTTCTTGACTAAGGATACAGGATGTCCCAAAATTCTTAGTATAATTTTCTAAGCTTATCAGCTTAACTTTTTTTAACTGCAAGTCAGCCTTGCATCATTTTGCAGATGAGAAAATTGAGGCTCAGAAAGGGATGTGTCCAAGGTCACACAGATAACAGAACTGGGACCTGAACTCAGGTCAGCTGATTCCAAATGCATTGCTTTCCCCACTGCACCAAGCTCATTTTTCTGAGTTAGGGTGTTGGGTTTTTTTTTAACTTTTTTTGTGCTTTCAATTAACAAGCATTTAATTTCTCTCCCTCCCAGACCTTACACTGCACTAAGACTTTTGGAACACTCTTTATTCGTTACAAAGGTTTTGTTTTTCATTTTGTCTCCCCTCTCTCTAGTCAGGTTAGGGTGTGGAAAGGAGAGAAAAAAATACATGTTAATTGGGGGGGGGGCAATTTCAAAGAAAGGGAAAGGAAAAGAGAGGAAAAGATAAGGAAAAAAAGAAAAGAAAAAATGAGCTTGGTGCAGTGCTAAATCTAGAGTCGGATGACCTGGGTTCAAATTCCAGCTCTTTTATTTACTATCTGCATGGCCTGAGCAAGTCACTCCCTGGACCTCAGTTTTCTCATTTGTAAAATGAGTCAGAGTAGTCAAAGGTCCCTTCCAGCTCTAAATCTATTATCTTCTGCTCCTACAAGGGTGAACTAACCAAGGTCCTGAAGATAGTTAGTGCCGGAATGAAGCAGAGAAGCCAGGTTGCCTGACTCCCCTTCAGGCCAGCAGCTTTCGCTGTTGTGGTAGGATCAGTTCATATAAACAGAGTAATCAGGTTGGGTAATCTTGTGGAGTTCTTTCAGCTGTTAATTCTCACAAGAGTCTTGCTGCAGTCTAGTCCCCTCTGTACAACAGATGCAAATGCACGCGATGTGTACATGGTGCAAAACATTTGGATGAAAGCCGAAAACTTTAATTTCCCTGTCCAGATGTTTCACAAATGTCTGGGTGTTCAGTGTCAGGTGCACAACATCTGGATGGTGAGCAGAACTTTTCACTTTTCATATGGATGTTTTGGTGACATGTAGACTGAACCACAGAGAGATTCGCTGCATGGTTAGGAGTCAGCTCAAGAGCCTGAAAGGGGGCACATGTGTCTGGGCTCCTAGTCTCGTGTGATGCCTCCTTGACTAATGGTCTGGGTATTTGCTGAAGAGCATGTCCATTTTCTTTCAATCCCTCTTCTTACCCTGTCTCATTCTATCTTGTTTCCCTCTCTCTGTCTCTCTCTCTGTCTCTGTCTTTCTCTCTGTCTCTCTGTCTCTCTCTCTCTGTCTCTCTCTCTCTGTCTCTCTCTCTCTCTCTCTTTCACTCTCTCTCTCTCTCTCTCTCTCTCTCTCTCTCTCTCTCTCTCTCTCTCTCCCTGTCTCTGTCTCTCTCTCCTCTATGTCATCTTTCTGTCTGTCTCCCTTTTCTCTCTTTTTCTATATGTCTCTATCTCTGTCTCTCTTCTCTCTCTCCCCATCTCTATCTCTCCCTTTTTCTTCTCTCTCTCCTCTTTCTGTCTCTGTCTCCCTTTTTCTCTCCCTCTCTCTCTGTCTCTAACTCTGTCTCCACTCTGTCTCTCTTCCTCATTTTCTTTCCATCTCTGTCTCTCCCTTTCTCTTCTCTCTCTTCCTCACTTTCCATCTCTGTCTGTCCCTTTTTCTTCTCTCTCTTTCTCCTTCTGCATCTCTTAATCTCTGTCTCCCTCATTTTCTCCTCTTTATGTGTGTGTATGTCTCTCTGTCTTTCTTCTCTCTGTCTCTGTCTCTCTTCCTCTCTCTCCCCATCTCTCTTCTCTCACCTTCTTTCCTTTTCTTTCTGTTTCTCTCTTTTTTCTGTTTATCTCTGTCTTTCATTTCCTCTCTTTCCCTATCTCTCTCTCCCCCTTCTTTCCTCTCTTCCTGTCTCTCTTTCAGGCTCCTTCTCTATGTCTCTCTCCTTTTCTTTCTGTGTGTGTCTCTATCTCTTGTTTTTCTGTCTCTCTGTGTCTCTCTTGATCATTCTTGCTCTTGTTCTCCTCCCCGGGTCTTTCTTCCTTATATTGTCATTGTCTCTCTCTTTGTGTGACTCTCAGAGGCAGCAAATTAGAATGGAAAACACACTTGCTTTGGAGTCAAAGGATCTGGGTCCAGATCCCACTTTCTCGTGCTCACCATCCATGTGACTGTAGGTAACTCATTTAACCTCTTTGTGCCTCAGGTTCTGTATCTGAAATGAGTGGGGGAGACTAGATGGTTTCTGAGGTCCCATATAGCTGCAGTTCTATGGTACTATGTTTCTCTCCCTCTCTCTCTCTGTCTCTCTCTCTCTCTCTCTCTCTCTCTCTCTCTCTCTCTCTCTCCTCTAAGAAAAAATAATTCCCCAGTGAAAACCAATGGGAGTTCACGAGAGAAAACTTCAAATTGTCATGTCTTCACTCTCTTTCTTATCTTAACAAACTCAGGATCTGTACAGAACTGTAGCCAGTATTGAGGGGAAAAGGACTGATTCATTCCTTCAAGGGCCACTCTGTTTAAACCTACCTCCCCCTGCTTCATCAGCCCTTGTATTTTACTTTTGCTGACAATGCTCCACTATTTATGAGTGTAGGGGTGTCCCCAGAGCCAGGTTATGTCAAAATGCCATGATCTGGAAAGTGGAGGACACAGAAAACAAGAGCTATGGACTTGAATGACTCATGAGAACATGAGCTTGCCCTTTCCTTGACTGGACTAAAGGGTGGGAACTTAAGCTCATAGATCAATATAAAGGCCTGCTCTGCAGGAAACAAAGAAGTCCCTGACCCTGACTCAGAACCAGGAGAATTTATTATTCAAACATCTTTAGGAAAAGTTGATCATGGTTTATGTTCTCACAAACTGGTCATTAATATATCTGGTATGGTCATGGAAAGCAGAGAGAAAATGTAACTGGAAGGAAAAAGGAAGTACTACTGAGCAAGTGGAACAATAGGGATGAAATTGGGGTTGAGAATAGAGGATAAAATGGGCTGAAAGGCCTTTACCTGTAGAAGCCCATCACATTTTCCTTTTTCAACCAAAATTCCACCCTCCATAAGGCAGTATGTACTCCAGTCACTGAGCTCCCCAGGCACCGAGGAATACAGCCACTTCCGACCTTGCAGGATGCTAAAGTACATCTGCACCACGTCCCGCATCAATGTCGTCTTGCGCCTCTACCTCTAGTCACTAGAGGCAGGGAAAAGGTTGAAAATGGAACCCCACAGATCATTGATAACCCCAAATGTGAGTTAAGGGTTGGGAGATGGCTCTTTTACAGATTTGAATTCTGTTCAACTCAACTCAATTTAGCCACTTGAATTGGAAGGGAGGAAGGGAGGGAAGAAGGAAGGAAGGAAGGAAGGAAGGAAGGAAGGAAGGAAGGAAGGAAGGAAGAAGGGAAAGGAAGAAAGAGTAAAAACAAAAGGAGGGAGAAAAAAGAAGAAAGATGAAAAGGTAGAGAGGAAAAGAAGGAAACAGAGGGTCAATTCTGATTCAGAGCTTTCTTGTGTCTCTTGTTGCTGGACTGAGCCTATGTCTTGGCTTGGGAGGTAAGTTTTTTAAAAAATTAATCTAGGCATTGAGTGAAGACAGTCCTCTTTCTTTGTCCAGGGAGGACATCCATTGGGCTCTGTCTGAGACTAATGCTCCAAGTCTCATTTCAGGGAGGGGTTTCTTATGTCTCAATGTGGTTTTCACAAATGATTCTTGTCCTCCCCTTCAGCACAGACTGTTTGGTTTGTTCTGGGACTGGGGATTCCCATCAATTTGTTTTAATTCCTTGTGACAAAAAGCCAGCATGACTTGGGGAAGTATTACTCAGGCCTCCTCCATTTCCCCCAGGACAGACTCTGGCCCAAAGGTCAGTCTATGGAAGGACCTATGGCATGCCCTGGCACCTCCTCTCTCTGCCCCTATGACCTTAGGCAGGTGGCTCAACTTCCACTCTTCCCATTTTCTAAAAAGACGATAATAGTGTTTTTCTCCCTAACAGAGGTGCCAGGAGATCAATGGCAGGACTGCTTTGCTATCCTTCAATGGAAGGCACAACCAATGTGTAAAGTATGTATTAATATTAAAGTCATCATCATCATCATTGTAAAAAGCATTCAGTCACCCAATTCTACCACTTGTAGTTCATTTAGTGGCAACCAGAATATGATATTCAAGTGGAACCAGTGGGGACTGTACTGGGCAGACGGTGACTGAGGTTACCTTTTGGGAACACCACATTTAGAATGTTTTCTGTGCTCCTGGTGACTATGGCAGATCTCTTAAGGCCAGCAATGCTGTGTACCAGGAGAATCAAGGGTGCATTTTCACTCCTTTGTTCAGTGGAATGTAATACTTGAGTCAGTCAATCAGTAAGCATTTATTAAGTGCCTACTATGTGTCAGGCACTGTGCTAAATGCTGGGAATACAGATAAAGGTAAACAACATTCCCTGCTCTCAAAGAGCTCATGGTCTAATGGAAGGAGACAACATGCAAACAATTATGTTCAAACAAGGTATATAAAGGAAAAATAGTAAATAATCTACAGAGTGAGGGCAATTTGGGGGAATTTGGAAAGGTTTCTTATAGAAGATGAGATTCTTAGCTTGGACTGGAAGAAAGCCAGGGATGACAAAGGTAGAGGTGAGGAAGTAGAGCATTCTAGGTGTGTGGGATAGCTAGAGAAAATCCCTGGAGTCAGGAAATGGAGTATTTTGTTTGTAGAACAGCCAGGAGGCCAGTGTCTTCGGATCATATTGTACATTGGGGGTGATGTAAGGTACAAGAAGATTGGAAAGTTGATGGGGGCAAGTTATGAGGGGTTTTGAACACAAGAGTATATTTGGTCCTGGATATCATAGGCAGCCACTGGACCTTATGGAGTAAGAAGGTGACATGGTCACTTGTGGTTTAAGTGGTTTAGTAAGGTTTATTTGGCATGGAGGATGAACTGGAGTAGGGTGAGAGTTGTGGCAGGGAGACCAAGCAGCAGGCTTTTGCAACAGTCCAAGTGTCAGGCGATGAGGATCTGCACTGGGTAGTGGCAGTGTTAGAGGAGACAGGGAGTATATTCCAGAAATGAAAATTAAAAGGTAACATCAAAAGGCCTTGGCAACAGATTGGAAAGGGGTGGGAGTGAGAGTGAGGAGTCAAGAACGACACTTTTTTTAAAGTAAAGTCTCCTTTCCAATAAAACAAAGGACCTTAGAGATTGTCAAATATAAACCGTCATTTTACAGATGACGTAACTGAGAGCCAGGATTAATCAGTGATCTGCCCAAGATTATGTAGGCAATGAGCATCAAAGTTTGAATTTGAAGCCAGGGTCTCTGACTCCCAAGTCATTGCTTTTTCCTTCCACTATACCACGCTGCCTCCCCTAGATGAATACAAGCGGGGAAGAAAAGTCTTCACTAAATCAATGAGAGCTCTAACTAGTGAAGGCTGCATGGTGAAGTGGAAAGCACACTAGCTTCCGGGTTCAAATCCTCCCTCTGACACTTAGCTACCTATATGACCTTGGGCACATCACAGCCACCTGAGACCTTAGTGTCCTCATCTCTAAAATGAGATTAATGGACTAGATGCTGCTAAGGTCCCTTCCAGCTCTAACTCTGGCCCCGGGGCAAGCAGCACAAAAGGCTCTCTCAAATCAACTTTCATCAAATTCATTTGGGGGTAGTGAGGCAGAAACCTCAAGGTTACATGGGAAGAGAGACCCTGATATACTTTAAGACTGTTGGAAGAGGGAGTGGAAGGGGGAAGACTGGGGAGAAGCTTACCTGGGGTGAGAAGGGCCATCTGGTGATTCCCTATTTTTAGTCATTATTTTTTCTAAGTATGTGCTAAGGTCAGTGTTTATGCCTTCTGAAAGAGTCAGAGTACTGCCAGCACCTTCTAAATTTAGCCGTCTTGGGGTGGGGGTGGGGGAAGCTCTGATCGCCTTACCCTAGTTACAATCAATCGGCTCACATTTATTCAATGGCTATCATGTGCCCCACAGCATGATATGGTCTCAAGTACAAAGATGGGCAAAAATCAGTCCTTACTCTCAAAGAGCTGGCAGACTCTGTCAATACATATTTACTGAACCTATTGTGCACCTTACACAGTGCTGGGCACTTGTTGGGAAGACAAACAAAGAAGACACTCCTAGTTCACACCTGGAAGAGCTTACCATCCAGTGTGGAGGCACTAGCGCATTAAGGTGCATGAAACAGAAATTAATGCAACACAGAATAAGAATGTAACAAGTGTGATTGTTTGTGCTCGAAATGCTGTAGGATTTGAAAGAAGTGGTCACTATGGCCTGGAGAGGTCAGAGAAGGTTTCATAGAGATAGAACTGAATGCTATAATCCAGTTTGAGAAATCCCAGATTGAGAAGTTGAGAGGAAAGAAAGGTTGATGGAAAGGAATTATTGAGTAGGGGACTGTGTGAGAAAAGAAAGACACAACTCAGTTTAGGGAAGTTTTGAGGAATCAAACTCTCCTACTTTCCTTAGGTCAAAATGATGGATCAGTTTAGAGCTCAAATATCCAAGGGAAAATGTGTGTGTATGTGTGTGTGTGTGTGTGTGTGTGTGTGTGTGTGTGTGTGAGAGAGAGAGAGAGAGAGAGAGAGAGAAAGAGAGAGTGTGTGTGAGGCAGAGAGAGAAAGAAAGAGAGAGAAAGAAAGAGAGAGAGTATGTGAGAGAGAAAGAGAGAGAGAGAGAGATAGAGTGTGTGTGTGTGTGTGTGTGTGTGTGTGTGTGTTTGGTGAGGGGAGGGAGTTATAGAGCTCTTTAAAGGCACTTCAGGAGAATGGACCAACAAAATGGGAAGGAAACACTTCATCACTAACCAGTCACATATGCAAATTCTTGCTTCAGTTCCATGTCCATCTTAATGACCTCAATGACTTGACCCTAGTGAATGAATTCAGGAAAAACAAAACAAAACAAAACAAAAGGACCATAGCAAGAATGGAACTCCATCTTGGCATGGAGAATGAATTTCTCTTGACGAAATCTTCCCGACAAACTGCCCCTTGAAATGTTAGTACTACACTGCCCATAATCCATAGATTTTGAGCTGAAAAAAAATCTAGAGACCATCTAATACATCCTCTTTATTTTATAGATGAGGAAATGAAGGCCCAGATTGGCTAAGTGACTTGAGCTAAATTCTTCAATGAGCTCAATGTGTAAAAGGCTTTGCTTCCTTCCCTAGTGCCTCGAACCCCACCCTGTAAACTGGTGAGATGCAGGTCCCACAAAATGAAGGCCAATAGGCCTAGTACTTCTTGGAGGGGTGGCTTCTGAGTAACTTCATCAAATTAGTAATGTAAATGGAGTTTCAAATGGCACTTTGTCTGCATTTACAGACGGATTGCCCCAGGATAAGAGATGTAATTCTCTGAAATGAAGAAAATTAAATCATTACCCTCTTCACCCGGGCCTCTTTGCTGCTGGAAAGTTAGTTTCACATTTAATGAAGATGGGCTGGTGTCTTCCTAATGAGAATGAGAGAGCTGATGTAATTGAAAACTTAACAGAGAAAAAAATCATTACAAGTTTTTTGGGGGAGGAATTAATTTGTTTGGTATATTTGTGTTATTAATGACAGAGGAGGGTGAAGGGAAACCAGAGCTCTCTATTAACCCTAGGGCCAGGATTTCTAAAGGGGCTAAAAGAGCCAAATCATAGATACTTTCTTTCCCCAGGATCTCAAACCACCCTAGAAGAATTGGCTCTCTAGGTTAATGGGCTTTGGCAGTCTTTGGAGAGAGAGTATTAAACATCCATAGGAAACCTTTAAAAAAAATAACCAGGAGGCCCCTCTGGGGAATTTCACTGAGTTCTAAGAACCTGAAGAAAGTTTAAGGTTTACTCAAAAACTCCTCCCACTATCCAGCCAGCTAAGAGGAAAATCAAGACTCACTTAAGGAAGTTGAAGCAGCAATTATACTCAAAGAAATTTCCCACTGGTCACCTATGGCCTTTGGTTGAAGAGGTGGCAAAAAGGGAAGACAGAGGAAAATACTATGCCAAATGGCTTCAGGTCACCTCAAACTCCTGTTCCTGATGGGGATCCTGCCATTATACCAAAGCAGTGCTTACATCATTCTAAGGTCCCATTTTCTCAACACTAGACATTAACGTTTGGAGAAGTCTTTTTTAGCAACCCCTCCCCCAGACTAGACCCTAGTAGCAATCAGTTTATCCAAAGATAAGTCAATCTAAGACCCTCCTAAAATATGCCTGTCATAAAAGATAGAAGGAGAGAAGGTGCTCTTTGAGTATCCCATGACTCCATTCGAGTCAGTGTGATTCATAACTGAAAACTATACTATTAGTAGGCAAGGCCTTTTCACAATGCTTTGGGTAGTTCTTTTCAGGCTATGATAATCTGTACCAATCCTACCAGACTCAGTCACCATATTCAGACATAGATTTCCTTCACTCAAAGCCCAATTTCTCTCCTCATGACATGGAACTTGGATCATACCCCTTTTTCATCTAGGCCTGATTTTCAATTTTTGTCTTTCCTTCTACATCTAAAGAAGCAAACCTGGACATCCAACAGCAATGTGTGATTGTTTCAAAACAGGATTCTGTGGAGGTATGAAAGCCAAGTTCTGTGACTGACTCCAGAGTTTATGGCTGGGTGCCAACAGGTTAGAACCTGGTAGGAAGCTGGACAGGGCTATAGGACTGACATGGCCAGTTACCTTCATTTCTATGTTCCTTAATATGGCTACAGGGTAATGCATAAGCCTGGCTACTGTCCAACCGCAGCCCCAGATTGAGTCTAGCCCAGCCACCAATTGATTATTGATGTTGACCACGGACTGAGCTGCCAACTCCTGTTGCTATTGGTCACTGAAAAAAAAAAAGCTGTGGATATGCAGCCCATCATATTACAGGGACAGAAATTGAAGTGGCACTGTTGCTGACTCAGTCACATCTTTGTATAAGGCAGGGTGTGACACATTATGAATATAGTACTGCACACATCACTGATCACCCCTGGAAACAAAGTACATGTCATCATCTATTCCTCCAATCTTTGCTTCCTATTTGTGCTAAATTATGAGATCAAAAATTTAGATTTGGAAAGGACCTTAGAGGTCATCCAGTCTAACCCACTTATTTTTATAGAATTTGAAACTAAAGCCCAGAGATACTGATTAAATCTACATAGCTGCTGCAACATCTGGGTGACGAGTAAAAAAACAAAGCTCGTTGTTTGGGATGTTTGGTCTATGTAATGCCACACAATCCAGATGCTTCCAAATATCCAGGCATGACTGAGCAATTTTGGAACATCTGGATGGATGTTTGGTGTTGTGTTGGACAAATATCCAGGTAATTAGCTGAATTTTTTACTTGTCATCCAGATGTTTCAGTGTCAGGAAGACATAACCTTCATGTCTCTGTGCACCAGGGGCTTAATCTGATCATATTTAACTGATGTTCCTCAAATGTTAAATAAAGAAGAAAATGAACTATCGAGGAAGACATGACACTTAAGCATGAAAGAAAATATTGCATGTTTGTCCTATGGGATACTGAAGACACTGAAGAGTGGGCCAGCAAATTGTATGTCCAGATAGATTGTGAGGTGGTCGCCTTTGCATTACTAGTGATGTGGCATCCACAGTAGGTGCCCAATAAATACACACTGATTGACTTGCTGCCCAGTTGAAAGAATATTTTGGCAAAGAATCACATTGTAAAATGTGTGTGTGTGTGTGTGTGTGTGCGTGTGTGTGTGTGTGTGTGTGTGTGTGTGTGTGTGTGTGTACACCAGGTGAAAAACTAAATGACTTAGAATGTCCTCCAGAGCTGGGCTTGCTTATGATCTCAATGTGAGCTCAGCTGAGCTGAGGTGCTCACCATCTGTAATATGAGCAGCTAGCTCTCTTTGCAACTGCCTAAACTTCTATTCCCTGAAGGACTTGGCAAAAATTTGGAGCAATTTTCTGGTTTGCCTCAAATCTGGCACTATTTTTGTATGAAACCAAAAAAATGGTTTCCCGAAGCAAATAGCAACGTGTCTGCCTCAGTGGCCAAATTGCTCCAAAGTGGCTCCAAAGGCGCCACTTTTGCTGAGAAATATTTTGCCAAGTGCAAATTTGAGAAATTAATGATTTTCCCACTTCCAAGATTCCAAACTTGCAGCAAAGCATTGGGACTGCTCTTCTTCCCCATTTCCAAAAACACTTTACATTCGCAAAGGGCGTCATCACCAGTTACTGCTGATTCTCACAAACATGAAATGTTGTGTTTGTCAGTGAGCTTATGGGGAGGGGAGAGAGTTGCCTTTAAAAGTTGACATTTATCTTGTCTCAATATTTTCTTATTCTTCAGAAAAGATTTTTCCACAAATTAAATTCACTGCAATAAGATAAATCATTCCAATTTCAAGGAAAGTCTACAAAGTACCACCCCCTCAAGTGCCCCCTAAATTTCCACGGATTATACTAATTTCTCTGGAAAATTCTAATAGGACCTCTTCTGGGTTTTCAAAGGCCTCCGATGCTTAGTAGCTGTGTGACCCTGGACAAATAATTTACCTTTTCTCAGGTTCAGTTTTCTTGGGGATAATAATACACCTATCCCCCAACATTGTTGTGAAGATTACATGAGATGGTATATATGAAGCTCTTTGCACATTTTAAAGCACTATGTAAATGGTAGCTTACATTGTCGTTGCTGCTGCTGCTGTTGTCATAAATGAAATATGATGCGTTAGAAAGAACTCTGGACTTTGAGCCAGGAGAACAGGCTTCTAGCCCTAGTTCTGCCATTAACCTAATGTGTCTGATCTCATTGTTGTATGCCTGTGAAACCTGGACAGTCTACCAGTGCCAAGCCAGGAAATTGAATCGCTTCCATCTGAATTGTCTTAGGAGGATTCTGTGGATCACCTGGCAGGATAAGGTACCAGACCCTGAGGTTCTTACTCAAACTAAACTGCCAAGCATTCAAACTTTGCTTCAGAGAGCGCAACTCTGATGGACTGGCCACATTGTTTGAATGCAAAACGTCCGCTTGCCAAAAAGACTGTTTTATGGAGGGCTCACACAGAGCAAGTATTCACATGGTGGTCAGAAGAAGTGATACAAGGATGCTCTCAAGGTCTCTCTAAAGAACTTTGGAATTGATTGTGTGACATGGGAGACACTGGCACAGGACTGCTCAGCATGGTGTGCCCACATCAGATAAGATGCTGTGCTCTATGAGCAAAGCAGAATTGAAAGAGCTCAAAGGAAACACAGGATGCGCAAATTTGTATTATCTATCCCAAATGTTCACCCAGACTATTTGTGCCCGACCTATGGGAGAGCATTCTGAACTCATATTGGTCTGATCAGCCACAGTCGGACACATCGAAACTCGACTAGCATAGTGATGTCATTTTGGTCTTCTTCGAGAACAAAGGACAACAACCAAAGATGAGGAATGTTTGCTCATTGGCCAAATGAGGGGATTGGACTAGATCTCCAAGGCCTCTTCTAGCTCAGGTTCTATGAACTTAGCTCTGAAAAAGGACAAGGAAAAATGTCCTAACAGCTGTCCAAAAGGAGAATGTAGTAGGTTTCCCATCCTTAGAGGTCATGAAATGGAGACCTAGAGAGGAATGTTGTCGTCTTTATTCCTGTTCAGAAAGGGATTGGAATAGTCAGCCCCTGAGGTCCCTTTCATCTCTGGGATTCTAAGATTTTGTGACAAACTGAATGTTTCCTACAATCCCTCTTGCTAAGGCCTTTGTCTCACAAACTGTACAACTCAAACTCTGTTGATCTTCATCAGTTCTTGAGCCCAAGCATTGACAGTGGACCTGAATGTGACTCCAAGGATCCTTCCTTAACTAAGTGGGTTGATCTCAGGCAAGCCTGCATGGCTGACATAAGGGAGAGAATGACGGAACAGTGAAGGCACCACACATCATCATCTGATCAGTGGGAAAAACTTCTTCCTCTCACTCTGAGACACCTCCCAATCCTTTCCCACATTTAATTTTTTTTTAAAAAAAAGATGCTATGTCCAAGGTAAGGTACTGCATGCTTGTCTTCCTTCTTTAGAGCATCCTCCCTTCCTCCCCTTTCTCCCTTTACAGTTCCTTTATTTAGTGCCATCACAAAACAATATGGTTCCTTTCATTGTCTTCTATTAAGACTTGGGGGGGGGAAGATTATTACTGTTTCAGTGTGTGACATCATAATAGGCTGCTGTCCCAGGAAACAAAAGTCTTTGGAAGATGGTGAAGAGACAAGTCCTATTTATGTCGTCACCAAAAAGACAGTAGTAGAAATAAGGGGGGAGGGGAGGGGGGGAGATGAGAATAAACATCTGTATATTGAGAATAACAATAACATTTGTTCTGCCTTTTATTTCCGAAGCCTGCTTAAATTATGCCTTGTATAGCACAGAAAGGGATTTTTTTTCCTCCTCTGTGTGCGCAGATGGATTAATAAGAAAAAAAACCAAACCATTGAAATGCAAAGTTAGGGCTCCCCCCATACTCACAGGGGGAGGGGGGGTGTGATCATCAAACAGCAAGCAAAGGAAGATGCATTGCTGTATGTGCTGTTTTCTTCCTGATGCTCTCAAGATCTGTCCTTGGCACAATGGAAGGCAAAATGTAGGTTTGGTGTCAATGTAGCAACATGTACAAGACTTGAGACCTCCAAGAGAAATGGTTTAACTGTTAGAGTTAACCCGTTAGCCACCAAAACACCAAAGAGTTGTCACTTTGATGTACCAGGAGAATTAAAAAGGGAAAGGCTGGACACGGGGTGTGAGCCATGAATTGAAAGTCCTGATCTGGGCATCTCTCATCTTCCCCTCTCTCTTCCATCCCTTTCTCCCCTCAAAAAAAATTTGAAAAAGCAAAGCATGCCTCATGCAGTTCTTGGTTCTTGAAGGTTGAACATTCAACCCCGTCAGCTGAATTGCATTATACTTCAACATCATTAGCCTGACAGGTATAAAAATAAATCAAAGAATTAACATTCGGTGCTCCTTATACAGCTGCCTGTTACAAGAAACAACGCCGGTGCTCCCTGACCCCCAGCTGCCTTCTACCCCATTATAATCAGCCACCCCATTACAGCAGACTCTCTCCAGTGCGCTCGGCAGAGCTGGTGTTATAATGAGGGTGGCGGGTGCCCAATTAATAATGCCAAATTGTGTGCATGTTTACATTTTGATTCATACCTCATAGTATTCTGTTTCTAAGTAGTGTGTGGGGTTAATATATATGTATACACATACACATATAATATTATATAAATGTAAGCATATACAAATATTAATATGTTTGTAAGTATTTTTAAAGCCAGAGTTGAATTTTGATACAATTCTTTCAATTTAATGCTTAGTCTGGAGAGAGGGGATGCATACATTTTTTTAACTCTTTCCCTTCTCAGTGTCCTGGGATTGCTTTTCTGCTGAATAAGGTATATTACTAGTCAACATCTGAAATTAAGTTTGACATTGTAGAAGGATTTTCTCTAATTAAAAAAAAAGAGCAAATACAGGCAAGGAATAATGCATTGTTCATCATGTGACTGATTGAACCAGTGGAATTAGGAATTAATGACGAGATTAAAGCCACCATTTTAATTCTGCAGACAAAGCTGGTTATCTACACAGCCATCCTAAGCAGGTGGCCAGATTGCTAGGTCCTGGGGTGGACACAATGCCCAGTATCATGCAAAGTGGACTGGGAGGTAATTACTGGCCAATGACCCCTGTCACTCTTATTCACTTGCTAATTGGCATGCAAGTCTGGGTCCAACCCAGTTTAAAGATGCACCATGATATTTAAAACCTAATTTCTTCTCTTTATTAAAAATGGTATCAACCAATATTTCATTCTTCTTCTTGGTGAAGATTGACTGTTTATGACCCTGGTGTGTTACTTGGGGCATAACCATTATTCACTTGGGCTCTGGGCTGGGACTTTCTGAGAGCTCATATATTAAAAGGTTTGTCTGTTATTCCTCATAAGGCCAATGTAATGTTCATTGGTTTGTCAGCTGGGCACTAATCATTTCTCCAGGAAGACTGAGAATGCTTTATAAAGTTTGTCAGCTAGAGGTGGGCAGCTATTACAACTCTATTATGAATGTGCATTACACCAGTCGCTAAATATAGGGGAATTTTTGCAAAGAGAGGCTGTTACTAAAAATCTCATTTACATGGGCATAGAGACAAACCCAGATATATCTTCTAGTCATTGCTGGTGGGGAAAAGGCCCTTGCATGTGGAGCTAGGGATATGACTCTTCTTTGGGGTCATGAGCTATGTGATGGCCCATTATATGGCTAGTCACACTTCCTCTCTGGGCTTCAGTTTCCTCGTCTGCAAAATGAGATGGTTGCTTTAGATGACCTTCAGATCCTTTCCAGCTTTAAATCTACGATCCTATCTATGTATTGATATTAGATATGGCTCCAGAGATAAATGGATAGGTCTGTTATTTGGAAACTAAACTATTTAAATTCACATATGCCTATCATCAAATTGACCACAGGTAGAAGACTTTTTCCACCAGGTCTTTTTCTCCAAGACTTATAGGGAAACTGTGATCTGCCTCATTAGAGGGAGGGCACACGTGGATACAAATTCTTACAGTATTTTACTATTTTAAAGGCCAAATCTGAGGATATCTTGTCTCCCATTTCCTATTTACCAACCCCCCCCCCAACAGATCATAATCTCAGTGAGGGCAAAGACTCTCTTATTCAGCTTTGTATCTCTTCCTTTAACATCCACTCTTAGGACCTGATACTGCAGAAACTTAATAAAGTTGGCTGAATTTTTAAAATAATTGAATGAGTGGTTTTCTGGATAGATCCCAAAGCAAGGTATCACAAGAGTTAGCATGGCAGGGTGTAAAGAGTTCTGCACTTGGAATTAGCAAGACCTGAGTTTGAAAACCAATCTAGACACTTACTAGCTACATGAGCCGGCACAAACCATGTGACCTTTCTGAGATTCTATCTCCTCATATATTAAATGAAGATAATAAGGAGGAAAGTAATAAACACTTAAAAAGCAGCTACTATGTGCCAAGCACTGTGTTAAGTGATGATATCTCATTTGATCCTTACAACCCTGGGTAGAAGATACTATCATTATTCTGATTTTGTATGAGATAACTGAGTCAAACAGAGGTTAAGTGACTTGTCCAGAGTCACATAGCTGGTAAATACTTGATGTTGGATTTGAACTCAGGTCTTCCTGATACCAGACCCAGTATGGCAGTACCATCTAACTGCCTCACAGGGTTGTGGTGAGGCTCAAATGAAAAAAAATGCTTATAAAGCAGTTGGTAAATATTGGAATGTTATGGATATGTTTGCTGTTAATTCATGATGATATAGTAACTGTGAAAAGAATATTGGATTTAGATTCAGAAGACCAGGGCTCTCTAATCTTGGCTCTGCTACTTACTATCTGTGTTGTTCAATCGTTTTAGTTGTGTCTGACTTTTCATGAACCCATTTTCAGGGTTTTCTTGGCAAAGATACTGCAGTGGTTTGCCATTTCCTTCTCCAGCGCATTTTATGGATGAGGAACTGAGTCAAACAGGGTTAAGTGACTTGCCCAGGGTCACACAGCTAGTAAGTGTCTGAGGCCAGATTTGAATTCATGAAGATGAGTCATCCTCACTCCAAGCCCAGTGCTCTATGCCCTGTATCACCTAAATTCCCCTAGTATCTGCTTAGCCTTAGGCAAATCATTTTTCTTCTTCATTTCCTATCAATAAAATAGGAATGGGGGAGGTGATGTTGGATTAAATGGACTCCTTCCAACTCTGGATGTATGATACTATTAAAAACAAAGATGACCCATTATCATGAGGATGTGCCCTTTGTTGGATTGTGCTGAACCATCTACACTCTCCTTTATGGCTCCATTTGTAACCATAGGTTTGCACTTTCAGTGGGCTGAGCAGGATTAGAGGTAAGCCCATGGTCAAGGTGAGGGCAAGGTTCTCTGGTGGAGCTTCCCAGTAATCTGCATTTGGCCCTGTGCAGTTTAACGTGCTTACCAATGACTTGGATAAAAGCACATATAGAAAGCTCTTTCAATTTTCAGATGACACAAAGCTGGAAGAGACTGCTAATACAGTGGATAAGGGTTGGGATCTTGACAGGCTAGAGCAGAGATTCTTATACTAGGGTCCATGAACTTGTTTTTTAAAGTATTTTGATCACCATATTTCAACATAATTGGCTTCCTTTGTCATCCTATGCATTTTATTTTAGCCATTTCAAAACATTATTCTAAACAAGGCTCCATAGGCCAGTGGGTCCATGACACATACCAAAAAACCACCACCACCAACAACAAAAACAACTTAAGACTAGAGTGCTGGCCTGAATCTAATAAGATAAAATCCAACAGGGATAAATGTAAAGTCTTGCACTTGTATACAAAATAATCAATTCACAAATATAAGCTTCAAGAGGCATGATTAGACAGCAATTGTCCTTTTTTGCAGTTTTCCTTGATAATTAAAAAATAATATTTTATTTTCTCACAATTATATGTTAAAACAAATTTTAATTTTTTAAAAGGTTTTGAGTTCCAAAATTCTATTCTTCCCTCCCTTCTCTCCCCCTTCCCTGAGATGGTAAGCAATCTAATGTAGATTATACATGTGTGATCATATAAAATATTTCCATGTTAGTTATTTTGTACAACAGGAAGAAAGAAAGAAAGAAAGAGAGAGAGAAAGAAAGAAAGGAAGGAAGGAAGGAAGGAAGGAAGGAAGGAAGAAAGGAAGGAAGGAAGGAAGGAAGGAAGGAAGGAAGGAAGGAAGGAAGGAAGGAAGGAAGGAAGAAAAAAAGAAAGAAAGAAAGAAAGAAAGAAAGAAAGAAAGAAAGAAAGAAAGAAAGAAAGGAAGGAAGGAAGGAAGGAAGGAAGGAAGGAAGGAAGGAAGGAAAAGGAAGGGAGGGAAAGAGAAGAAGGGAGAGAGGAAGGAGGAAAGGAAGGAAGGAAGAAAGGAAGGAAGGAAGGAAGGAAGGAAGGAAGGAAGGAAGGAAGGAAGGAAGGAAGGAAGGAAGGAAGGAAAAAATAGTATGCTTCAGTCTGTATTCAGACAATATCAGTTCTTTCTCTGGAGGTGGATAAGATGTTTCATCATGAGTCCTCTGGGATTGTCTTGGATCATTGTATTGCTGAGAGTAGCTAAGTCATTCACAATTTATCATTGTACAATATTGCTGTTACTGTGTACAATGTTCTTTTGGTTCTGCTCATTTCACTTTGCATTGTTTCATTTAAATCTTTCCAGGTTTTTCTGAAATCATCCTGCTTGTCATTTCTTATAGCATGATAATGTCCTATTACAATTATATGCCACAACTTGTTTAGCCATTCCCCAATTGATGGTCATTCTTTCAATTTCCAATCCTTAGCCACCACAAAAAGAGCTGCTATGAATATTTTTGTACAAATAGGTCCTTTTCCATTTTTTGGACATCCTTGGGATATAGATCTAGCAGTGGTATTGCTAGATCAAAGGGTATGCACAGTTTTATAACCCTTTGGGCATAGTTCCAAATTGCTCTCCAGAATGGTTGGATCAGTTCACAACTCTACCAACAGGGTCCAAGTTTTCCCACATCCCCTTCAAGATTTATCATTTTCCTTTTTTGTCATATTAGTCAATTTGATAAATGTGAGGTAGTACCTCAGCATTGTTTTAATTTGCATTTCTCTAATCAATAGTGATTTAGAGCATTTTAATGTGATTGTAGATAGCTTTGATTTCTTTGTCTGAAAACTGCCTGTTTACATCCTTTGACCATTTATCAGTTAGGGAATTACTTGTATTCTTATGAATTCAACTTAATTCTCTATATATTTGAGAAATGAGGCCTTTATCAGAGATGTGTGCTATAAATTTTTACCCAATTTTCTGCTTTCCTTCCAATTTTGGTTGCATTGGTTTTGTCTGCACAAAACTTTTAAATTTTACATAATTAAATTATCTATTTTATATTATGTAGTGCCCTCTGTATCTTGTTTGGTCCTAAATTCTTCCCTTATCCATAGATCTAACAGGTAAAGTATTCCATGCTCTCCTAATCTGGACAGCAGTTGTTCTGAAGAAGATCTGGGGATTTAATTGGACCACAAGCTCAATATGAGCCATCAGAGTGATGTGGCTGCCAAAAAAGCAGATCTGAAAATAACATCTACCTCATTGAAATAAATGCTTGGGTCTGTGAAATATTAAAGTGTTCATTACACACAAACAATTCTCTATCGTGTGCCAACTACAGTGCTAAGCATTCATTCCCCCTCTATTGGTGCATCTGTGATAGAACTTGGGATTCTGTTATATAAAGCACCAAAGAGGTCCTGAGGGCTTACTACAATAGGGACGTGGGTGAAGAGGTGGCAGGGCTCAAGAATGGAGAAGAGCAGAGTATTAAGTACATGATTGCTTAAGATCATGGGGTCATACAGCTAAAGTTGGGAGGGCCCTTGAGATCATCTAGTTTAATCCCCTCATTTTATAATGGAGGAAACTAAGGCACAGGGAAATCAAATGACTTGTCTGAAGTCCCACAGAAAACTGATTGCATTGATTGGAGAGTTCTGAAATCTTTCTAGGCATTTTGCCTTTACAATATTGTTGTTGTATAAATTGTTCTCCTGGTTCTACTCAATTGACTCTGCATCAGTTCACACAAATCTTCCCAGCTTTTTCTGAAACTGTCCACTCTATTTTTTTCTTATAGCACAATAACACTGCGTCACATTCACATTCCATAACTTATTTAACCATTTCCCAATTAATGGACACTGTCCTATACCTACTTTCCTCTTCTTTGCCTCTACAATAAGAACAGCTATAAATACTTTTTTCTCCTATGGGTCCTCTTCCTCTTTTATCTCTTCAGGGTATAGACCTAATAGTGGTATCACTGGCCCAAAGAATATGCACAGTCTAGTTGCTTTGGGGGCATAGTTGTAAATTGTTTTCCAGAATGACTGGACCTGTGGGGATGGAGAAGAAGGAAGAGATGGGAAGGAAAGAAAATGAATTGAAAATGTATTTTTAAATCTTTAACAAGAGGGATTTCAAGTTATGCCTTATGACTCCAAACTCAGTGCCTTTTCCACTGTGCCTCAGTTGCTGACAAACTGACAAAGCACCCTGAACCTTGTATCCAAAAACCCCTTCTTCCACTCCTCCCATAAAGCTATCTTTCATGTATGGCCATATCCTGGAGTAGGTACTACCTCAATTTCTTCTTTCTAAATGCACCAGCAATGACTGTGAGCAAAGGCCATGGGATTTAACTTCCCTTCTTGAATAATGCCAATGAAATGTGGGCCCAGGTCTCTTTCTGGCACCACCAGCATTTCTATTCAAAGTGGAAGGAAGGGTGGGGTAGCCTGCTTTGTTTCCCTTTTACAGAATAGACAAGACCTAAATTAGAAGATCAAACAGAGGAGAGGAGAATAGTTCTTCTTATACCCCATGAGTGGGCTACGCTGGGACAGGAGGCTATATTGCCTCTGTACACATGCTAATCTGCCTGTGTTATATTAATATATGAAGCTGTCAGACCTCATAAGATCACAGCCATGTAATCAAGTGGGTTTAGTCCACTAAAGCTGCCACAGACTTACCAGCAAAGATTGCTGATAGGATAAGGGTGCGGGTTTGTCTCCCTGTTTTAATTAAAAAGAGAAAAACTTAATAAAAGGTTGTAATGGTAAACCGATAAGCAATTGTGGGGCCTTTCCCCCAGTGGACCACTGCGTAAAATGTATGCTGTAATTAGAACAGCTTCTTTAAAGATATCCTGGGCCATAGGATGCTGTTGGCTCCTGGCTACAGTAGCACTGATCCTTTGTCACGTTCCTCACTGCTCAGTAGATTTCTTCACTGTGGTGCATGCATCAGGGGACGAGAGCAAGAACAATGGGGAGCCAGCTTCACAGTCATCAAACATATTTCAGGATTGGGACCTCCTGGAGTAGAAACCCTCCTTCCAGAGACTTGACACCCAAGTGTCTGGATTTCCAAAAATCTCAAAGACACAGAAAAGCGAATTATGCCCTAAATTCTTTAGTGAAAAAGAGGGTGCTGACATGCCCTCCTCCTCTCCACACCCTAAACTCCTTAAATCCAGGGTGGCAGAGCTAATGAACACTGCTTCTTCTGTGTACTCTATAAACTCAGGGCCTCCGGGAGGAGGGGCTAGCATATCCTCTCTTCTCCATTGTAAATCATGGAGTTCTACAAGGGAGGAACTTACATCACCTCCCCTCCCTACAAGTTCACATTTCCAGGGTGGAAAGGGTAACATAGTCTCTGCCCCTCCTTCATCTTCAACTCAGGAACTCTAGGGTCAGTGATCCAACACAGACTCCTCTCTACGTACCCTAAATTCATAAACTCTTTGAGGACAAATTATAATAAAACTTGATCCTACTTCTTGCATGGCCGTTTGCCAGTGACTACATGTTAATCCATATTGGAAGCCTCATATAGTAATGGGAGGCCAGAGATACAAGCTATCACAGCTTCACAAAATCAAAATATGCCACCATTATTAGAGGCCATGTGATCTAACCCTCTCATTTTATTGATGAGGAAACTGAGGTCTAGAGAGGTTAAGTGATCTGCCCAGTGTCATAGCCTGTGAGCAGCAGAGACAGGATTTGAACTCAAGTTCTCTGAATCCAAATATAGCACATTTACCCACATTCCAGCTGTTCTTTCTATTAAAAAACAATCTTACCTACACATGTGCTAACAATTCTCTCTCTCTCTCTCTCTCTCTCTCTCTCTCTCTCTCTCTCTCTCTCTCTCTCTCTCTCTCTCTCTCTCTCCTCCTCTCCTTTCTCCTCTCTCTCTTCCTCTCTGTTATCCGGGGGTCTTAGTGTACTTCAGCTTAACAAAAGTCAACAGTGGCATCTTAGGCTACAATATGAGAGAACAAAGGAAGCAATTGTTCCCATGTCCTGCCCCTGTCACGGCACAACTGGAGTATTATATGCCATTCTTGATCATTTTAGGAAGGATTTTAGTAAAAACGTCAAGGAACTGCCTCCAAATGAAGATGATCAGAATATTGAGAGGTACAGAAATCAGACCATTTGAAGAGCAGTTGAAGGAAGTGCTTTAGCCTAATGAGGAGAAGACTGGGGATAGAGGAGAGGGTCCTGATGGCCCTTTTCTGATGTTTGAAAGGCTGTCAAGTCAAGCTTGCTTGGCTCCCAAGAACAGAGGTCAGAGCAATGAATAGAAGGGATATTAAAAGTGTCTATAAGCAAAATGGGTTGCCTCAGGAGATAGTGACATCCTCATCAATGGAGGCCTTTGAGTAGAGATTTCTGCTTGATATTTGGATTAGACCACATGACCTCTAAGTCTTCTAACTCTAAAATTGTCTCTGACATATCCAAGGTTGCATTAGCAAATTAATGATTGAGCCTGTGTTAGACCATAGGTTCCTTGACTCCTATTCCTATGTTCCTTTTCTCCTTCCACAGTCCTATACTCCCTTTTGTCCTGTTAAACTTACTTTTAACTCCTTGTCAGAATGAACGAACCCCAGCAATTAGATGAGTGGTGGCATGTGACCTGGGAGGGTGTTTCAGATCAGTGGGATGTAGTGAGGTCTGGAGAATGAAGGATAGTTATAACTCTTGGACACTCAGATCACATCAGAGATGCTGGAGAGATCACTAAATGAACCACTGTGTCAGTGGTATCATGGAAAGAACACTATTGGCATTGGAGACAGAGGACCTGTATTCCAATCCCATCTCTGATATCTACCATCTGTGTGGCCTTGGGTGAGTCACTTAACCTCCATAAACTCAGTTTCCCAAGATGTAAAACAAAGGGTTAGAACTAGATGATACCTGAGGTCCCTTCCCAAAATACATGATCCTCTGATTCCGTATCTATGATCTCACAATCCCAGAACTCTGTTTTTGAGTTGCTAAAATCTGTTCCCTGAGTCTTTCAGAGCAAGACCAGTCATGTTTGCAAAGTGGAATGGAAAATAAAAGCCTATGTGATTTAATTTTTTTTTGATGACAAAAATGCTTTCCCTCCCCCTGAAAATATTCAGATATTTCAAAACATCCATATTTCCTGGATACCCCTCCACTGACACAAATTATATCCCTCCCATGCCTCAACTACCAGTTTTCAAAAACAGTTTGTTACCTAGTATCCAAATATCTGGTAAGGAGCTTCTTCAAATTTATCTGGGCTGGTCCTTAGATGACAGACAAATAGTCTGTCAGCAGGCTTGAACTTGAACACTTCTCAGCTGAGCTTGTGCTCTGCTGGGATGGAGCCATTGAGGAGACCCAGTCACCTCCACACCACAATGAGATGATAGAGGAAGACTCAAATGGAGGGAAAGATCATACTAACTGGCACTTAAAATACACGAGGTTTTCAAGAGAATATCAGATCCTTGAGAGCAGGGGCTGGTTTTCATTTTTGTCTTTGTATCCACCATATC
Source organism: Trichosurus vulpecula (assembly GCF_011100635.1). Classification (NCBI taxonomy): domain Eukaryota; kingdom Metazoa; phylum Chordata; class Mammalia; order Diprotodontia; family Phalangeridae; genus Trichosurus; species Trichosurus vulpecula. The sequence goes on along the minus strand of NC_050575.1, from coordinate 180,678,451 downwards.
TAGCACCTTGTCTACCATCTACAGCAGTTGGCCCTGAATAAATGCTGAATGATTTATTTTGAATCACTAACACCTTTAAATACATTTTTTATTCATTCCTCACAACCCTATGATAGGGTGAATGCAAGTATTTTCCCCCTTTTACAAACAGAGAAATTGAGGCTTTGAAAGAGAATTGATTTGCAAAACACCATATTGGCAGTGATTGATAAAGTCAGAATTCAAACCTAGGTTGTTGCTTTTGAGTTGTTTCAGTTGTGTCTGACTTTCAGTGACACCGTTGGGGGTTTCTTGGGAAGGATACTGGAGTGGTTTGCTATTTCTTCTTCCAGCTCATTTTATAGATGAGGAACTGAGGCAAAAAGGTTAAGTGACCTGCCCAGGGTCACACAGTTAGTAAATGTCTGAGGTCATATTTGAACTCAGGTCCTCCTGACTCCACAGCTGGTACTCTATCCACTGTGCCACCTAACTGCTCTAAACCTAGGTTTCCTGACTCCAAAATCAATGTTCTTTAAAGTGCTTTTAAAATGTTTTTCATTAATTATGTTCTCTTTAAGAGAAAGGAAATGTCCCCACAAATACTGAGAGTTTGAAGGAAGCTCAAAGGTCATCCAACCTCAATTTTAGCTTAAAATTTTAAGTTATCTGACTTTAATTTCTGCTTCATAAGTTTGTCCTAGCCTTGAGCTGAAACTGTCTCATACTGAAGACACAACGTGCATCACAGCGACACATTCCTGGGTGGAGCTCCAAGAAAGATATATCTTTTCCTGAATTCTACTCTATTATAAGGAACAAGATCCATGTGTGTGTGTGTGTGTGTGTGTGTGTGTGTGTGTGTGAGTGTGTGTAAGAGACTAAATGCAGAAATCTGGCTGACAGGACTGGCTCAACTGAAGGGGAAAAATGGATTCAGGGCTTAAAAAATGATAGAGTTAAATTTTTAAAAGCATACTTTATTGGATTAATGGTGAGTTTTAAAATGATCTTCTTTCTTTTTGAAAAACACTTTCCCTGAGTGCCAAACCATTGAGGATTTTCTATTATCTTAATTGTTTTTTAAGTCACAGGTTTTTAATTCAAAGAAAGCACTTTTTTGTATTAGCTTGATTTATTTTACACCTCGAAACAAAACTTTCTTCACACTTGTGAAGGTCCTGTTTGCCAATTTCAAACAAAGCAGTTTCTAAGCATGAGTCACAAGTCACTCTTGGTGAGGAGGTGTGGTGGTGGTGATGGTGATAATAGTGGAATTAAGCCTCTGTGTGCCTCAGTTTACTCATCTCAAAAGCAGGCATGAAATCAAACTTAATACATTTAATGTAATAAATTGAATTTGCACTCTGAGATGAAAGGTCTTATTAAAAAAACACCTTTCCACATCAACCACCCCTTCATCTCATTGCCTCTCTTGGTGTCTTTAAAATAAATCCAGAGATGAGAGACAGAGATCACATCCATTTAATTTCCTATAGAATCTAATAAATTGTTTTGTTTATTTCTTTGCATCCCTAGTGCCTTTGCCATTTAAGTAGACACTTAAGAAATACCTGTTGATTTTAATTGAATCCTACATATTGTATTGACTCTTTCTGAGAGCTCAAATTTGACTACAATGTCTGAGACCAATCTGGTCAGTCATCAGAGCAGAGTGCTAATAAGATCAGTCCTGTTGTCTCAAATATCCCAAGAAAGAGAAAAAACCTTTTCTCATACTGATAGACCAACTCCTGAGCCTGGCCTGTTACATCCCCAGTACATCTTATATTCTATTATCTCAGAAGCGTTTGTCCTTGGTCACAGAGGGGACTAAGAGAAAGAGTAACTGACTCAGGACAGCTCATCACCGCTGTTGGATTATCAATCCAATGTGAAAGGTGGTGCAATGATGAGAAATCTCTCAATGGTTTTAAGTTTTTAAAATGTTTTTTGGCTTAGCCCTGCTGGCATCAATAGGACAGCACTACTTGATCCTCAACGTTCCAAAGAATCCTGTAATCTCTGATGATTATGATGATGAATATTTTTAAACATTTCTGATAACATGAAGGAAAGATTTTTTCATAATGCCCCCATCAAAAAGCATTTCACACCATTTAAATTTAAATTTCAAAAATTAAACACTTTTATACATAGTGGCATAGTTTAACAGTTCAATCCTATGGGGAAAAGATATTTTCTAGCCTGTTATGTGGCCTGATATGGGGTGTCCAGAAAGTGTGAATTAAAATTAAAAGAACCAGTAGAACTATATGCTAGACATTTTTAAGAATAAACCATTCCAGGACATCAATAACATCTACATCATACCTGTCTCGGGGGAAGAATAACCACGTACTTTTACCTAACATTTTTAATTCTGAAAGGCACATCATTTTTTTTTCTCCAGAGAATTGAAATACCACTCTGAGACTGGCAAGGCAGGCATGTCTCAGTTTTACAATTGAGGAAACTAGGGTTCAGAGATGTTTAGTAGCATAACCATGAACACACAGCTAGTTGGTAGCACCAGGGCTAACAACCCAGGCTGTTTGATTCCCACCTCCATGTTCTTTCGAATATATCATGATGCACTGGGACACTGATTATTTGCTTCTAGATTCCCCAGCTATTCTGATCACAAAGAATGCAAGACATTCTAAGAGATGCACCCCTCCTAGCATACCTGGAGGTTTTAGGATGGTAGAGATGGTAGGATTTTGATGGAGTGGAAATTCTAGTGAAGAAAATGTGGAAACTTTCTGACTGTTCCATATCTATATAACAATGCTAACAGTGCCAACATTGGCCAGGTAATATAATGGCCTGGGTGATTGCGATTACTATTACGTTTAATATTTACTAATTATTCATAATGACCATGACACAGAAGTGGAAGAAGTATGTGAAGTCCTTGATCTTTTTAACATTTAAACTCTCATTGTTGTCATAATTTCATTTTTGCTAAACTACAGCTAGCTTAGTTCATTAAGATTTCCACAAGTTTAGGAGATGTAACCATGCAAATAAACAGAAATCTATTTTGGCAGAGATATGTTATATACAATATGATATGGTATGATATGATATGACTTGACATGACATGACACAACACAATACAACACAACATAACGTAGCGTAACACAATATAACACAACATATGTAATATATAACACAATATTGTGTATGTATATATATATACACATATACAAATACACACACATCTCTACATATATACATATATATTATATATATGTATATATATACAATACAATACATAAGGCAGCATGGGGCAGTGATCAGAATGTTGAACTTGGAGTCAGGAGTCCTGGGTTGGAATCTCACCTCAATTACTTATTACTTGGATAATCACAAAGAAATCACTGTAACCCTCTGGGTCCAAGTTTCCTCATCCATAAAATGGGAGAGCTGGACTAGAACATCTCAACAGTATCTTCCAGCTCTAAATCTTTGGTCCAGTGAATGTTTATACTCTTGGCACTCTTATACTTCTTGGCAAACCTTAAACACTGTTTATTGTTTATGTCATAGCTAAAATTCAAGATGTATCTGGCTAATGTCAATTTTATCTAACTAGTGAACAACAAATAGTGATTTCTTTCTTGGATTCATATGTCCAGAGCTGGAAGGGACTTCAAAGGCCATCAAATCCAATGCTTTCATTTTAAAGATGAGGAAACTGAGGGCTAGAAATGTTAAATGACTTGTCTAAGGTTAGAGAGGTAGTAACAGGGGAAAGATTTGAATCCAGGTCCTCTGGGCCCATAGTCTATGCTCGTTCCACTATACCCCATTTGTATCTAAGAACCAGAGGGGAATAAGGTAGGAGATCATCTAGTTCAACTAACTCATTTTACAGATAAGGAAACCAAGGCTCAGAGAAGTGAGTCAATTTGCCTAAGACTGTTCAGCTAATTAATAGTAGCTGGATAAGTAAATGTGTTCATGTGTGTGCCTTACAAAAACAACCATTGGTAGCCATAATCTTGTCTAAATAATAAACCATTTATTATTGTAATTTTAATTTGTATGATTTCTACAATTTTATGACCCATATCCCAAATTAAGAACAGAGATATCACAAATACCAGAGATACTTTTTATCTAAACCTAGACTTTTCCTATCCTTGGTCCTAGGTTTTATCTATACACATAACCCCATTTGAAGAAAAGGATTGAATTCAGAGTACCAGTTACTCAACCAGTTGTTTTAAAACACATTTGCATATTTAGAGGCAGCAGTGGGCATTAGGTGAGAAAATATGATATCTGAAACCGAGAGGAATAAAGATTTCATCATTTCCATGGGAAACAACCGAAATAATTACAGGAAATTAAAATGACAGCTTGCATTCCTTTGTTCCAATGGCTTTCACAACCAAACCCGTTTCCATGAACGTCACTGAAAGGGGTTTATCCAGTCCCCAATCTGAGAGTCCTGTTGTTTTGGTAACTGTTATTCCTGCATCATTTTATCTAACATTAGAAGGTACGAAAAAGCTTCATTGTCATAACAGCAATTTTTAAATCTGTTTGCACAGCAAGACAGCAACCAATTGCAATAGCCTTGACAAAGGGAAATGGTAATAGAATTTCAGGCATGCAGCATTAAAACAATCCCGTATCAGCAGACTGTATGTCTAGATGTCATCTTTTACAATACAACACAATTAATCCAAAATAGACCGTAAAGATGAGGGAGAAACAGTTCAGCTTATAAAGAACCAAATCTGAGCAGAGGATTGTATCTACACGCTCATTCTGGAGATGGGAGACTTACTGCATCAGTCAGATTCCCTGGATTCATTTCTTTAAGTGTGTTAAATTATCACAATAATGGCAGTGTTGATTTTTTTTATCTCTACTTTTCAGTGAATATGAATGCTTGACTCTGGCAGGGCTTAACTTTGTGTATGAAGGAAAAAAACATTCTGGTAAATATGTTGTTACTGATTTAAAAATCTATTTGTTCAGTAATTTCTGCTGGAACCATCATTATCTTGCTGAAGCAGCTGCTGGAATATTAACAAGACGCAGCAGTAACAAGTGGAATATAATTAGCACTCCTTGTTCCAGTGAATTCTCAGTTTTAACTGGGAACAATTTGCAGTGAGTCTCTGTGCTGTTGTAATTAACTTAGCTAATGCACCACACATAGGGACGACCCATACTGGAGACTGTAGGAAACCAACTAAAGGCTTTCATGACCGGTCTTACAGATAGAATTTCATTTTACCTGGCCCTAGCCTTCGTTCCTCAAATGAAGAAGTGGGCAGGCCCCTCCCCCTCCTCTGAATGCCCTCCCTTCCTTTTCTCCACTAGTTCAGCTTCCTCTTCTCTTTTTAAATCTCTGCTGTCCTCCTTGAGGGGATCTTCTCACTGATGCCACCTGGCTCCATTTATCAGAATAAGTCTCCCCAATAAGCTGCGGTGTCCATCATCTTCCCCAGAACACTTCACACTTAAAAGGTCTCCCTCAGTCCAATGGGAGCAAACAGTATCTCGAAGATAACAGAATAAATGGGTGATTCAGTCAGTTTAATAAGATGATGGCGATGATAATAACAATCACTCCATTGACTAAACTGACTGAATGATCCAGTTCCAACAATCGGCAGGTGATCCACATAGTTTCAATCATGTTTCTGCCCCTTTGGCTAATGTCAGGAAAAATTCTTGGGAGAATGAGGGTAAAGAAAACAGCAAGGTTTATTCCTCATAGGTGAAGTTTCTTTCAGCTCGGAGAAGGTTTGCTATTTCCACGTTTGTTAAACAACGGTATGTGCTGAAGGCCCAGCCCCATTGGGAAAGGACAGACGATAGGGAAAGAAGGCTCAGTTCCTAGCCTAGCAAAACCCCCACTCTAGCCGAGAGAGGATGGACAAATCCAGATATGAGAAAAGACTCAAGGACTTTACAAAGACAAACATGTAAAAATGGAAATAGTTCAATCTGAGCCCGGCGATACCCAAAGGACAAGAGGCAAAAAAATGAGAAGAGGCAAAGGTGAGCTTAATCAGAGCAGGCTTCCTGGAGGACGGAATACTTGAGCAGGGTTTGATTTTGACCTTAAGTGCTAAAATGCTAAATTCTAACAACAAAGTACACAGCCTTGTTCAGAATTTAGAGAAAAAAATCTTATGGTTTAGGAGCTACTCCCATCTTATCTTCTACTAATGACTCATTTCTCCAAATAACTCTCACTGGTTGCCAGCATGGGCTAAGAGTTCAAAACACAGAACGTTCTGGGGTGTTAAATACAGTTGCTTTAGAATCCAAACTCAAGCCACAGCATCTGGGTTCCAACAGAGGTTTAAGGACTGAATGCTCTTTCTTCCAACCCCTAAATTTGCATCCTCTCTCTTTCACTTGTAGCTATTAATAATAACACCAGCAGCAGCTGGCATCTCAGCAGTGCTATGCAACTCTACAGAGCACCTTTAAAGGGCTATCTCGCTTGATCCTTACAGCACTACTGTAATGTAGATTGGGTAGGCATTATGATCTTCATTTGTCGGGGGAAGGAAGCTGAGTGCCAGAGAAGGAAGTAACTCCTCCAAGGTCATGTAGTGAATTAATTGTAGAGTTGGACCTAGAACCCAGGTTTCCTTGTTTCCCGGGTCCTGGGCTTTTTCTACACAATAGACTAATCTAGTGGGAAATTGGACACAGACCAAGAGGTAGCCTGGACTCCTCATGGGATGCTGACTGGGGATGAAGAGTGTGGCAGTTAATAAATGCCCAACTTTATCTATACCTGTTACCTAACCCTTGAGAGAAACTGTATGAGATGAAACCAGAGCAACACCTTCAAATGGTCCATTCCTCTCCTAAACTCTCTCCAGTGACCAGGAAATACAGGGATTTCCATGGTCTGCTGGGAAATGTTCATGTAATGAGACCTCCAGTTCAATATAGGGTCACAAATTGCATTTTAAGTGATGCTTGCTTCAAGCCATCTGGATCAAAAGTAAAATACTCTGCAACCTGGATCCTTTATCTATACAACACAACATCCAGGTATTTGAAATTCTTTTCCATGTTTCTTCTCATACGTGTTTTGTCATTCTATACACAGCCAAAGAGCGAGATTTAACAAACAAATAACTCATATATTCTCAATTCTTTTCCCAGACTACTGAGTCCCCTAAGGAGGGGAGTTTAAAATCACTGGGGCCTAGGGCAGAAGTTCAGAACTGAGTGTCTCTTGCTCCATCTGCTCTGGACTTTCATTTTTCTTCCCAACTCGACAATCAAGAGAAAAATGAATTTAGCCAAGAGACTTGACTGGACATGTTCTGCTTGCTTCAGAAATGGCCTGCCTGGTGATACATTCAAAAGTGAGGTCAGGAAACGTTCCCTGAGCAAAAAATATCCATGCTTTCTGACTCCTGCATTTGGGGGAAAAAAACTACTTTAAATCCCTGGTTCACTTGAAATTCCCCTTTAAACTGAGCCACTAAGTAAACAAGATGCAAATAAAAATAAACTGAAGTTCACATGGTTAGAAAAGAAAATCAAACTCTATTCTTGGTAAGGAATATTTTTGTAAAAAGAAGATGAAAACAATTGTTAGGCTGATATAGAGGTTGCGGAGAGGAGGAGTCAGGAGAGAGAAAAAGAGGGAGAGGGAAAAAAAAGCAGGGGGGAGAAAATTGAGTTCTTGGGTATCATTAAAGATTCCTGCATAGAATGAAGCCATTTTCGCTTTTCTCTCATCCCTTTTCCAGCCCCACGAAAATGCTCAGGAGAGACCGAGTCTTCACAAAATCCTTCCAGCTACCCCTGCCCTATGAACTGGCATATTGCCTCAGAGATGCCTCTAAATCGTAGCACACCTGAAAACATAGGTCAAATGCATCCCGGTGTAGTTTAGTATAGCTAGAGTTGGGGGTGAGAGCCAAATAACAATGGCAAAGAGGAAGGAGTGTTTGAAAGGCTCACGTCGCTGGGTTTGTAGATGAATCTTCTCAGCGGGAACTCCCTTGGTGCCGGGTTGGGTTGGTGTAGGGGGAGCTAAGGGGCCACATTTGCATGGAGGCCCCGAGGCTTGCCAACCACTCTTTTTGACACCGGATTCCCAGACTAAGAGAAGGGTATCGGGGTTGGGGGGAAGGGCAGGGATCGACGGTGGTTGTTTTATAGGCTTGCTTTGATGTCTTCTCCTTTTAAGAGCCCTCTCCAGTGACTTGCCATGGGGCACACAGGGTCCAGATTATGGGCTGAAGTGGTTGCTGAAAAATGCATCCTGTATGTGGATGCTTAAACATTCCAGTCAAGGGGAGAGGCTGGCAACAGGGCAGGGCAGAAAGTTAAGATGATTTGGAGAGAAATACTGGCTGGGGCAGAATTCATCTCCTCTACGGCAGGCAGTTGAGACGCGTCTACCTCCAAATTTCCCTTACTATAAAATAGATTCGGGGTCTGGTTTCTTTTCGTTCTCATCCCTCTCCCCCAAATAAACAAACTGATATTCTCTTGATGTGTTTGCATTTTAGCGCTTTACACTTCCATCTCTGGGGTTTAGTTATGTCTGATTTCTTACCGTTCAAAACCGGCTGGAAAAACCTCAGGATGCAATGGATGGGGGTGGGGGGTGGGGGAGCATCTACATTTTTTTCTTTTGCAAATGAATTGACAGACAGCTCTACAGGGTTACATTTGCAGCCTGAATTTCCTATCACAATATTTTCCGCCAGACCGAACCGAGACATTTGTGCTGCTGAGGCAAAAGATTTGAATATCCAATCTTTCCCCCTCTGCTACGCGCTTGCACGTGCTTATGTAGCAAAGGGAGGAAAATCAGATTGCTTTCCCTGCAAATACATATTTCACCCCTGCAAAAATGGTGTAATCTGTTTTCCCTGTAACTAGAATTCGTGATGTCAGAAATACTGCTCCCAGTGTCAAGAATTAGCTGAGCCTGGGAGAATGTGTCTGCGTGTGGTATGTATATTTATACGAGCTATATGTATGTATATATGCATGTATGTATGCTATACATATACACATAATCTTTAATTCAAGTTTAATACTTTATTCTCAAAAAATACCATACCCTGACCCACTCCATCACTACTGCTACCACTACCACCAGAAATGGTGCTGCCCCTTCTAGTCCCTTACCACCCTCATTTGATGGAAAAAGGAAGAGCAGCACAGACTCTCCTTCCATGACACCTGAGTGAAAGATTCTCACTGACCCTGAAGGGAACTGCTTCTGCATGGAGGGGATGATTCCTGAGACTGGCTATGAGAGTGAACAGCAAAGTGACTACTTCCTGAAGCTGACAGTGCCCAGAGACAGCATTAGTGCCAAAGAGGTGACCAGAGAGTGAATCTACTTGCTGCCTAGATAGGAATGAATTCCAGGCCAATTTTCAGCACAGAACCAGAAATATCCTCTCCGGGAAATATGGTGGGACTGAATATGTTGAAAAGGGGGAAGGGAAAAGGAGCAAGAAGGAAAAGAGAAAAGGGAAGAGAAAGGAAGAAGGAAGATAAAAGGGAAGGAAAAGCATTTATATAGTGGTGACTGTGTGCCAGGCACTGTGTCAAGTGATTTTAAATATTATTACATTTGATTTTCACAACCCTTCAAGGTAGGTGCTACTAGAATTTATATATTACAGATGAGGAAACTGGGGCCAACAGAGGTTAAGTGACTTTCCCAGAGTCACAAAGCTAGTCAGGGTCTGCAACTGAATTTGAACTCAGTTCTTCCTGACTCCAGGCCCAGAAATTATTATCTCTCTCATAAGTAAATATGACTCCTTCTACCTACTTCTATATATGGTGAACTCCTTTCCCAAATGTTTATGAAAACAGACTTTTAATAGGAAATCACACTGAAGAGGGACGTTTTCACCTATGGCTCTCATGGCATCTAACCTTGTATACTAATATGTATTTGGAAGAAAGGTCTAAAAAAATCAGTTTTCCCAGACTGCCTCATAATAAGGCACCTGATAATGCATCGTTTTATAAAGTACTTTTACAGTACTTTCACATCTACTATCTCAGTTGGTGCTCACAACATCCCCAAAAGAGAAGCCAGGCAGCAATGATTATTCCCATTTGACAGATGAGAAAACAGAGGTGACAGAGGGGAAGGAGACAGTGGTGTTGAGAGGGGTTTTGATTTGCCCGAGTTCACACAGCTGGTAAGTGGTACAACTGGAGCTGGGATTTTGGTCTTCTGAGTCCCAGGTCTATGTTTGCTTCTTAACCTCCACTTAACACCACTCTCCCTAACTGTAAGTAGATTATAAAGGTTAGAATGCAAATTAATATCGTTCATCAAAAAAGTATTATTTCCCCAAAGAAAATGAAACTCCCTTGTCCTCTTTTGTAAAAATCAAATCCTGATGAGGAAACCTCCAGTTAGAAATAATCACTGCAATTTCCAAATACCTTAACCCAAATTTGGGCAGTTAAGTCACTCATCATAGCTCCCAGAAAGCAGTATCCCAGTGCTGAAGGGGGAGTCTAATGTGAATTTGGGCAAGTAGCTTCCATCTCTAGGCCCCATTTTGCTCTCTATAAAATGAAAGAATTGAATAGTATGGTGTCTAGGGTGCTCTCCAGATCAAGAGCTATGATTCTATGGTCGTTGCTCCCTGACAAAAGACCCCAATGGAGATAAGCAATCTTTGAAAACCAGTTGAGGGATTTTCCTTTAGTTTCTGATCAAAAGTCAGTCAGCAGGGCAGCCAACAAACATTAAGTACCTACTACATGCTAAGCACATTACAAGTGTCTCATTTTACCCTCACAGTAACCCAGTGAAATAGGTTCTATTATTATCCCCACTTTACAGCTGAGGAAACTGAGGCAAACAGAAGTTAAGTGATGTGTTACAGGTCACATAGATAGTAAATGTCTGAAAGAGGATTTGGAACTCAAGTTATGAAGATGGCAAATGTACATAGGAGGAAAAAATAAGGGAGAAAGGTATTAGAGGAATTCACAGAAACAGGAAGATTTGTATAAAGTGGTTCAGAACAAAGAAAGTATGATCAAGAGAACAATATAGAAATGCCACCATGTGGCCAAGGTAGAGAAGGGGTAGTCTTCTTTGACCCTCATTGGAAGTCTTGGAGTTACAGGATGCTACCTAAAGGAGAGAAGGAAGAGAGAGGAGGAGAGGCAGGTTTTTTTTTAAAGTCACTCCCTTTCTAAAGGTCCACTGAGTCACCAGCTTTTCCAAATCAGTGGCTAGTGAAGGGACTGACTGCTTCATCATTTCAAAGTACAACCTCCCTGCCCCCAGTGAAGACTTAAGCACAGGTTGTTGCCGGTGGTAGACAGGGAATCTCTGTGCATACTCTGTACATCTCCATCACACCAACAATACAGCATATTGAAACAATATTGAAATGCACCTGAATCCAGATTAAAGGTAATGAATGATGTTGATGAATGATATTTAATGAGTGATCACTGGATTTGGAATCAGAGAACCTAGGTACAAACCTTGGCTTCATCACTTGCTATCTATGAGACCTTGGACACTTTGATTTATAGCTCTGGGTCCTGGTTTTCTCATCTGCAAAATTAAAGGGGTATATTAGATGATCTCCAAAGTTCCTTCCAGCTCTAAAAAAACTATGATCCTAGGATACTCTCAGTAAAGGTTGGAGACTCTAGTGTTACAAGTTGTATACTCTTTTAGAGGTCACTGTGTCAGTTGGTTTTGCTGAGCGATGTAGGTCAGGCTCTAAGCCCACTCTTCCAAATTCCACTGGAAAGTCAGGTTGGGTCTCTAAAGTGTGGCTAGCAATTTCTCTCTTCAGGGTTTTAGAGGTACCCTTGAGGGGTTAGGGTTTATTTCTAATACTGGAACTTGATTCCCCACCCAATGTGTCCCAATATCAAGTAACTCGTTGATGTCTCCCCAAAATCAATTTAATTAATATTGATTAGTTTTTCAAAGAGATGTTGATTGAGAAGATACAGCAAAGTCCAAAGCACAGCAGTGTTCCCACCAAAGTCTGGGATGCACTGTTCCACAAGTACATTCAGAGTCTAAAGGGAAGGGGACCCAAACTTAAGAGTGTGTATGTGGCACATAACTCAAAGCTCCCAGTTGAAAAGGACCCAAGCGGAAGCAATCCAAGGCACAAGTGAAGGGAAAAGAGTGCCGAACTTTGACCCTTAAACTTGAAGTCATAGGACCTGACACTACCTGATGTCACCTTGGGCAAGTCACATAACCTCTGTTTCTGCATATATAAAATGAGGGTATTGGACTGGATGATCCCTAGAAGTTCCAGATCTATGAGTCATATTATGTAGAAGGGGGAAGGGGAGCCTTGATTCATATGATATATATGTGCCTGGAAAGCAGCTGTAAAGTGAATTTTGGAAAATAAAATGCCATTTTTAGTTGCACAATAGGGATCTCATGTGGAATCATTTTGTAAAGAATTCACTCCTTAATGTGTCTGTTTTATAAATCCAGATTTTTACATATCAATGTTGCTTCACATATCAGTGAAATGCTTTAGATTATTTCCCTAGATGAATAGAGCCAAAGAGTTCTTGTGCCTACTTTAATATTTGCTATGTATTCTCTTGCAATTATCATACCATCCAAAATGTCACTTCTTACCATTGTTAATGCAGCCCCTCGCCTACTTCTTACAGTCTTGGAAGAAAGGTAGTATGGGACAGTGGATATAGAGTTGACCTCATAGTCAGGAAGACCTGATACCTCTTGGCTGTGTGGCCCTGGGCAAGTCATTTAACAAGAATAGCTAATATTTATATAGCACTATGTGCCAGGTACTGTGCTAAGTGCTTTGTAATTGTTATCTGATTTGATTCTCATTACATACAAATAAGGAAACTCAGACAAACAAAGGTTAAATGATTTGCCCAAGGTCACACAGCTAGTAAGTATCTGAGGCTGAATTTGAACTCAGGTCTTGATTCTAGTACTCTACCTGGTACACTGCCCAGATGCCTCTCAGTACCCCAGGCAACTTTCTATGTGGCAGGGTAGTTGCAGATCTTCATAGGTGGGAGGCATCTCCTCAGGAGTTCCCTACACTAGTGAAATTACACTCTTGGGAGGGAGAAAACTCGACTTATTAACAGTTTGTGTAAAATAAAAATAAATAGCCTCTAAGACTACCTGCCATGAGTAAAGTACATGGGTTTTGTGACAATTGCTTCAGCTTCTCTGGGACCTTTGGTGCCACCTTCCTGGATTTCTGCTGTGGAACATGAGACTTCTAGCTGGCCAAGACACTGCAGAGAAGGGGATATGTATGTGTGTGTATACATATATATGTATATACACACACACACACACACACACACATATATATATATATATCCACACATATCCACACATACATACACAAATATATATATGTATATATACATATATATAAAGTATATACACACACAAGCTCTTTCTTATATTCTAGAAAATAAGACTGAATATGATAACTAAGTCTTAGTTAACCATTAACTTATATTAGTTAAGGCTTAACTACCCAACCTTAATTGATTCATTAGTGCACTGAGTGCTTTGTGATTTTCAGACATAGTTTTACATCTCTTATTTATTCAATCCTCACAGCAATCCTGTGAGGTGTTTCCATTGCAGAAAAGAGGAAATCAAATCACACATAAATGCCAGGCTTAGTCTAAGCTCAACTGGTTAGTGGTAAAGCCAAGACCAGGAGTCAGGTATCCGAGCTCCCATTCCAATGTATATTCCAATGTTCCTCCATGAAGCCTCTCTCTAGCTGGGTTAGAACCTCTGTATTTGACTGTTTGATGTTGAGGTAGTTGATTCAGTCCATTAAATAGTCAAGTGAATTAAAAGAACAACAGCAAAAGCACTCATGCCCATTTGGTGCCCTATAGATAAAAACCAGTCAACTTAATTTTTCACTTTTCAATCAGTTATTCTGAGGGTGCCTAGATCCAGCCTTCGGCCAAAAGGTGCTTTCTAAGGCGTGTGTCTTTTTTCCTATATGAATCATGTGTGCTTAGAATCAACAAAGGGAAGAGAGGGGTTTTAAGCAAATGTAAGATTTCGCTGAGAATTACAAGCATTATTTTATATTTAAAAACTGAATCTGCCTCCACTTTAAGAGGAATGTAGCTGGAAAGATCTTAGTTTGTTTGGTCTTCATTGACTGAATCAATGAGGTACTTCACACAAAAATAATTTTATTGCTTTGCATTCTCCTTCTGTTTTACCTGACATCACCCTCATCTAGCATAGGCATACTTCTGTCTATACATGCACATGCATAGATACACGCACACACAAACACACACACGCATACACACATATACATTTATACATATATACGTATGTATATATATAGTATATTTCTCAGTTTTCTTTAATAATCTAAAGATAACGGCATGATCAGTAATGTATCACTACTAAGAGTGATTTTATTCTAAGAACAAGTTCCAAAAAAAAAAAGCAGCACTTACTTTAGTGTGCTTTTAACTTGAGATTGCAATGGCATAGGTAAATTGCAATAAAAATAGGGTAATACTGACAGCAAATAGCCCATTTGGAAAAGTGTCTTTTTGTTCAAAATCAAGTACAAAATGATTTTTTTTGCAATAACACTATCAGCAGGGCTCTAAGGGTCATGTTAGACTACATAAGGGGTGTCTTTATTGGAAAATGCCTCATCTAACTCACTGCAATTCATAGATTTAAGCTCAGTTTACATGAGTGACTCTTTACTCTCACTCACTTAAAAGTAGCATTTAAATTTTTATTGACAATTTTTACATTACCTACATTTCCTGACATAGCCCCCCTCCCCTTTCTAAGAGAGCTATGCCTTGTAACAAAGAATAAAAAAAGAGAAAAATAGTTCATAAAAGTAACTAAAACATCAACCAAGTCTGATATCATAGGTAGTGTTTCACACCCATACTCCACCACTTCTGCAAAGATGGAAATGAGTTGCATTCTCATACTTCATCTTTGGGAACAAATTTGGTCATTATAATTCCATAGCATCAAATTTCAATTATTTTGTTTTTGTTCTTTCTATTTATATTGTTGTACTTATTGTGCATATTATTTTACTGCTTTGTCTTATATCACTTTGCATCAGTTCATATAAGTCTTCCCATGTTTATCTGTATTCATCATGTCCATTGTTTCTGACACTGTATTAATATTACATCCACCTACCACAATTGTTTGACCATTCCTCAATCAATGTAGAATTATCTTTTTCCCCAAATGGAATTTTCTGTGGATACTTTTGCAATATCCTCAATTTCCACCTTTGGAAGCCAAGGATAAAATATGCTGGGGTAAATGGTGGTGGGGAAAGGACGAAAAGTACATAGATGTCTATGTCTAAAGTGGGTACCTCAAGTGATCCCTATGGGAAAAAAGTCTCCCTTCCACACCAATAACAGATGCCAAATGGAGCCAGATGCAAATTTATCTCAGTGGTTTCTAAGTCATTCTGGGATTTTTAGTGTAGTCACATATTAATAATGATCAACAAATCTCCCTTCAAATGTGAGGCATTTCATTGGATCACAGATATGGCGTTGGAAGGGACCTCTGGGGACATCTAATTCAACCCTTTCATTTTACAGATGAGGAATTTAGGACCCAGGAGATAAAACAATTTACCCAAGGTCACCCAACAAGTAAACAATAGTGCTGGGATTCAAAGCCGGGTCCTAGGATTCCAAGTTTGGAACTTTTTCTGCTATGTCATATGTGTATTTGAACTGAGAGGGCCTCTCAAGTTCTTCCCTACCAAACCCCAAAAGAAACATGACCAGTAAAAGGATAGATAACCATTTGTTGGAAAGGTCATAGAGGAGTTTTTTATTCACGTCAAGAACTGTTTTTTTTTCTAGCTAAATACTAGATGGACTTCATAGCCTCTAAAGTCCCTTCTATCTCTTTGGTTCTGTCCAGTGAGGACCTGATCCAAACCTCTTCTAAGAGGGAGATATTAAGTCATTAGTGTCAACCTGATCATACATGCTTCAATCTGAAACCATGGAGCTAATTCAAGGATTTTATGCACTGTACTTAGTTAAGATTAACAGTATTTTTCAAATAGTTGAAACTTTTTTCTCTCTTTTTATTATGACTAATGATTTAACCTGGTTTTTTTTAATCATTCATTTCTGGTCTCTCCTGCTGGGGTTTAAATTACAAAATGATTTCTGTAGACTTCTGGGCAACGAGACCAAGAGTGATCGAGGCATCATAATTGAACATGATCCGCAGTATTTTACACTGCATAATAAAAGAAGTGTGTCCACAGCACTGCAAAACATAAAACTGGCAATAATTTAACTCTGAATATTTTTTGCCTTTAATTAAAATAAACTAATAAAGATTTCAGAGATGCTCTGATTTTAATAGAATGCGGAGTTATAATTGGTGACCTATTTTAAGCAATTTAATTTCCCATGACCTGCTTTCCAAATTAACATAGTAATAAAAGACTGTTTATTGTGTTTGGGAATGTAAGTTTCTCCTTCAAAGGTGTCACATGCCTTTGTGACTCGATTTAAAGGTATACTCCTTTTATTAAAATCTTCATATAAAGGAGCTGGTAAATTATGTAAAGATTTCTTTCTATGGCACCTAATGAGCCCAGAATTTTAAATCAAAGCATAATCAAAGAAAATGAACAAGGACATCTTGAAGATCTGTAAAATCACTATTAAAAGTCACTACTCACAGTGAATTCATTTGAAATCCCTTTCTTATTAAAAAAAATAATAATGTGAATGGAATGTGTCTTTTCTGGCAAGACACACACAGGCTTCTGTGTCAGATCCTTCTCTAATTTACCTTTCTGTCACACATGCAGGCTGCTGAGAAGGGCAGGGGGTGATCCTGTGAGATACAAGGGCTCCAAGTTATGAAGAATAAAGCTCAATTCTTCTTGCATTAACAGCACGTTATTGGTCGTGTTCCGTTTCTGTGCATCAGCCAAATGAAAAATGATTCTCTTCACGTGAAAGCAAATGGCTTCACACACACACACACACATATTCCTGTTTTTAACCACATTATGCCTATGCTTGAATTCAGATTCAGAGCCTGATGCAGTATAATCATATTAGATGTGGCTGGACCCTTCTACATGGATAGACTCATAGGTATGCCTATTACATTAGGGACAGAGAAAGGAAGATAGGATGAGAGTCCTGGAGGTCATCGTTGGAGAAGATTTGGAGAAGAACAAACAACTGGTTTTGCTTCTATGCAGGAGGGATGCACACTCTCAAGCTTGCCCAAAACTTTCCCCTCACCACATTGTTGCTGATAAGAGAGCCCATCTCACCCCTAACTGTACCCCTCCACCCAGAAGCCTGCTGTTAAATGTTTAACAACTGGCTCTGGGGTGGGAGTGGGGGTGAAGAATTCACACACAACTCACTTTTATATTTAATCAGCATTGTTGCCATTTTTTCTATCACTTTCTTAAGTTTTGATAATCCAGAAAACAATAATTTAAGCCCTGATATGTAGTGTTTGTCCATTTCCAAGGTATAAATATAATGAAAATTCAACAATTTGTTCTCCAATAATAGAAGCTGGCTCCAGGACACCCTGACCTTCACCCTCCCATACCCCCTCCTATGGCTTAAATTTTAGACCAAGTCTACACAGGCTACAAACCACTGCACCTTGACTGAACTGAAAAGTTCATTTCATTTATTCTCATTTCATTTAATTTGATACCAATTAATTAACTAAATCCAGTCATTGTTTTCCCCATTAGATTTTAGGTTCTTTGTGAATAGGAATTGTTTTTTTTTTCCTTTGTATGAATATTCCTAGCACCTAGCACAGTGCCTGGAACAGAGTAGGGGCTTAATAGATATTTACTGATTGGTTGTTGGTGCCAATACTTCAAAAGCCCAATACTTCAGTGTGCACCTAAAACTCTACCTCTGGAAATTTTTCTGGAATTTACCAAAGAGTTAACAGTTTCTGCAGAATCACAGAATTTCAGAGTGGGAAGGGACCCCTGGTACCATGCACTTCAAACGCTGCCTGGGTAAGAATTCTCTGTACTAGCATTCCTTAAATACTCATTTTACTTCTACTTGAAGGAGCTCACTGTCTCCTTGAGATGGGCCATTCCATTGCTGGATAGTTCTGATTACTAGGAAGTTTTTCCTTGCCTAGATTTCTAGTCTGCTTCTCTGCAGCTTCTTCTCACTGCTCCTAGTTCAGACTTTTGGCTTTCAGCATAACAAGCCTAATTCACATGACAGACCGGCATTACTGAAAGCTAACTACCCTGTCCCTCCTGACTCTTCTCTTGTCTTCTCAGACTCCATTCTACAGGCTAAACATCCCCAACTCCTTTAACTGTTTTTATATGACAAAGTTCCCTCACTATTCTGGTCACCTCAGGCCATCTGGATGTGACATTTTCACAGCTGTCTCAACCCTTCGTTATATACTTATCCTTGAACCTTAGCCCCAGGAAGAAATAAGAAACATATTTATAGCACTTTCAGGTTTACAAAGCACTTTATTTATATTATCTCTTCTGACTTTTACAAAAACCTAGTGAAAGAGGTTGTTTTATTATTATTCCCATCTTATAGATGGGGAAATTAAGACTGAGACTAGTCAAGTCACTTGCCCAGTGACACATAGCTAGTATCCAAAGCTGGATTTGAACTCCAGTCTTCCTGATGCCAAGACCAGCACACTCTCTACTATGCCACCTAATTGCCTTATTGTTGGTCTCTAGATGCTTTAAATGCATGGTTCACTCAATTCTTGGTTCCCTGTTTCTGTTATGCGCAGAGTACCTCTCAATTTCTATTTTAGATTGTAAGTTTCTTGAGATCAGGGTCTAGAGCAATGTCATTTTTACTGCATGGTGCCCAACATGAAGTCATGTGCTGTCACAAGGAAAGACTTTCACTTGGTGGGGAGCAGCAAGTAAGGAGAAGAGTTGTGAAAGTAGGGCGGGTGAGTAGTGTTAATAACACAAAAAATGTAAAAAAAAAAGATAAGAGCATCATTGGAACATTAAAAACACATGGAAGAAAGAAGTTTAGAAAGGGACAGACAAGGAGGGAAGTATTGACACTGTCACTTAAATTTAATATATAACTAATATATACATTATATTACATAATATATTATATAATACATAACGAACGTATCATTCATGTTTTCAAAGACAAAAAAATTTATCGATGATTATAGTCATGATAATACTGATATATAACTTCACATTTGTACAATGCTTTACAGTTACAAAGCAATTCCATATGCACTGTCTCATCAGGATAGGTAGGAAAGAGATTACTCTCCTCATTTTAACAGATAAGAATACTGAGGCTCAAAACATGGAGGCACAAAGCCCAGGAAATTGTGCTATTATTCTGAGTTCCTATATTCTTATATGCCTTTTCCTGGTCAGTCTCTGTCTCCATTCTGAGAACCTCTGCATGCCAGGTCCTTCTATAGGTTGACTGGATTTTGTTCATACAAATGCATCTGAGAAGTGAGAAATCTCACTTCTATACCGAGTACCAGACAAAAGACTTTTGCCAAAGTGGAGATATAAACGTAAAACACAAAGCGAACACCTTTCTGAAAACAACAGAGAAGAAGATCCCTATGGCTCTCAAGGGCAACTTAAATTCATGGCAATGTTTTAAAATACAAAACAAGTG
The DNA here is from genome assembly GCF_011100635.1 of Trichosurus vulpecula. Lineage (NCBI taxonomy): Eukaryota > Metazoa > Chordata > Mammalia > Diprotodontia > Phalangeridae > Trichosurus > Trichosurus vulpecula. Next base: position 180,658,759 of record NC_050575.1, on the reverse strand, counting down.
ACAATCGTTATCAGAAATCAAGGGTTTGTTGTTGCTGTTATTTACATATGTCCAGTCTTTGGCTTCTGTGCATCTTTGTACTGAGCAAGATTGATTAAAATTCACTTGAAACTTTTCCTCTTACATACTGCTACCAACAGCATTCATTTTACAACCAAGGAAAAACAACCCCTTCGCCTCCCCCAAAAAGCAAAACTCCAAATAACAAAATCTTTAGCTGGTTAAAAGAAATTAAACTAAGGCCAGTTCTTCCAACTAAAACAGAAGATTCACACACACACACACACACACACATACACACACACTCCATGATAATAAAAATAAAAAGGAAGGAAGGAACAAATGAATACAGGAATGAAGAATGGAGGAGAGAGTAGGTGGAGATGAAAAGAGAAAGAAAAATTAAGCAGAAAAGGGTGAATAAAAAAAGAAGAGATAAAGTGTGAGAATGAATAAGTGAAAAAGATAGGGGAAAAGGAACAGAATAAAAAAGGAAAGAGAAAGAGAGAAGGAAGGAGGGAAAGAAGGAAGGAAGGAAAAAGAGGAAGAGGAGAGGAAGAGAGAAAAAAAGAGTACAAAGAAAAGAAAAAGAAGAGGGAAACAAAAAGATGGAGAATTAGAAAAAAGGAATGGAAAGAAAGGACAGCAAAGGAAGAAAGGATAAGAACTCAGTGAGTTCAATTTTAAAAATATAGTACTGGGGATGGGATTATATTTTACCAACCCAAATACCCACTTATTTTGAATTTTTCACTCTTCTCTTGGGTTGATGCAATTGCCTAAATTCGTAGCCTTAACCTTGTGAAAGCCCAAGCTCTGGGTAGCTTGTTGGATTGTCCTTCAGCAACACTTGTCTTTTCTGCGTTTATTAACAGAGGAAGGCACTGAGGGCTCTGTGGGGGAGTTGCAGTCAGGGAGGTGAATGGGAAGCACTCAGGAAACAGGAGCACAAGGGCCCTTTGTCAGGAGGCTGAGTTTACACAGGGTCTGTGATCTGCACAAAGACAGCCTTCGAGAGGGAAACGGAGCCCCCAATTACAGGATACCTGTGTGAGGAGGGGGCTGAATGTCCTTCACTGAGAAGAGGCTCACGCAAATGCCCCCATTAACAGGAAAGCATTTGATAGAAATTTAATTCCAGGACCTGCAAACAAGCCTGGTTATAGAATCAACCAACCAACGAGTCTTTACTTGCCTCAGCAACCCCCTGCCTCTGGGTACCTAGCCTTAGGCTGGATTATACCAGGGGAGACTGGGACAGGAGAAAAAATGGTTCCTTCCCTCAGAAAGATCTAGTTGGGGGTAAAGAAGACTCAAACACGGGGGGAAAGAACAATTTTAAAAAACGTGCATTCATGCATTCTCTTAAGAGGTGGGATAATCAGAGCTAGTAGGAAAGGGTAGTTTCTAAGAATATAGACTGGGTTTACTGGGGAACTAAAACTGCAGTTTCTTCCTATCTATCCTTATTTACACTTGCCCCCCAACAGATTCTTCCAACTCTCCCAAGTCTTGCCTTCCCGAATCCCTGGATCCCCAGGCTCCTGGCCTTCAGCACCCCTCAGTTCCTGGATCCTCAGCTTCTTGAATCCTTAACTTACTGGCCCCCTCACCCGCCCTTCCCTAACTCTTAAGTTCCTCAGCACCTGGCCCCTCAGCCAGTCAGTTCCTTGGCCTCTAACCCCCCCCACCCCCACCCCACCAGCCCCTTGGCTGCTCAGCTTTCTCCAAACTCCCCAATCTCCTAGCTCCCCAACCCCCAGCCCTCCAGCTCCTTGTCCCCCACCCCCTACCCCTCTCTAGAATGTCGGAATCCATTGACACGAATCATTTCCAGTGGATTAGACCAGTCAAAATAACAAAAGCTGCCAGGCCTGAGTTAGTGGGGTGGAGCCATGAGAGATGTTTGTTCTAAAATTGTCTGAGGTTTCTCAGAGAAGCAAGAAGTTGAAATCGGCAGATTTTCTGGTGTGTTGTCTATGCCAGAATCGCACTTTGCTACTGAACGAATGTACCGTCAGTGCCCAGCCCCGCAGAACAAATGAGGGGTAGCTGTAAATTAGGGGGAAATGGCATTCTGATGAGGACAAAAGCTGCGGGAGCACAGCTGGAGTGTACCTTGTTCTCACAGGAGCCTGGAAATGGATCACCTCATTCTTGCCTTGATTGGCATGGGTCCTATGCAATCAGCTAATTTTGCTGACCCTCCAAAAACTCCTCTTTGTTCCCCAGTCCCCTTTACTGCTGCTTGGTACCAAGGTCTCTCTCTATTTCAATCCCACATCTTCATTTCATAAAATTTTCTTATGAGTCCCTAGCTCTGTTGTTGTGGTTCCTACCCCTCCCCCCTCTCCTTTTCATCCCCTTCCCCCTGCAGTCCCTCTGCTGATCATGCCCCCTTAGTGACAGGCAGCACAAGTCTAAAGCTAGCATATTTTCCTTCTGATAAAAGCTATCTGGATGAACATTCACAGGACCCTATTTAGGGTAAAATCATGTTGCTGGGGCTCCCCGCTCAGGAACATCTGAACTGTTGTCTCTCCTGACCTTGGCTGCTTTGTCTGCAGGGATGTCCTTTTGTTAATCCAGTTTTGTGCTAGATTAATTTTTAAAGATAAAAAAAGAGCCTCCAATTCATGTCAGGTGCTATTCTTGGCCAGCGGGGATCAGGCTGAGCCCAGCACCCAGGGAGGGGAGCAAACAGTCTTATATAAGGAATAATTCCCTGTGGGGCAAGCATCAGGATTACCCACTACCAAGATCCCAAAGGCTTGTCTGCTTGTTCAAAAAGAGTCTTCCTATACCCAGCAGGCTGGCCTGGCTTTCTACACTGGCCGGATGGTGAAACCCACATCCGATCTGATTCTGAAAGAAGGGTCAACCTAAAGCTGCCTGTGACCCCCCACAGTCAGAATTGTGTCTTTAGGGTTTGTTGTGCCACAAGAAATGTTAGCTGTGAAGATTAGAGGGAAGAATGGGAAGAATATGAACTGATGAAAATGAAGTATGCAGAACCAGGAAAACAATGCACACAGTCGCCCCGCAACAATGTAAATGGAAAGGATAGTAACAACAAACAGTGGAAATGGAATGTTGCAAATTAAGGTGACTAGATTTGGCTCCAACGAAAAGATATAGGAAAGCACCTCCCCCCACCTTTCGTTGCTGAGGTGGGTGACCATGGATATGGAGCACTGTAGGGATATTGGATCCCGGTGATTCGTTGTTGTGCCGATTTTCCATCCTCCTTTGTATTCTTTATTATATAGGATAGCTGTGGTGGGGGGAAGGGGAGAAGGGCGGGGGTAGCAAAGGGAAGGGAATGTATTAGGAAAGGTAGGAGTTTTTAAAACGATAGATATGAATAAAAATTCATTTTCAAAATTATCTAGATGACCATGACTTTTTTAACAGAGAAATATGTCTTTAGCATCCAGAACAAAATTCAGAGACTGAGGAAGCAGTTTTCTATTTTCTAAGGTCTTGATCCTCATGGCTTAAGTGAGGGATTCTTTGCCTGGGGTCTGTGGATAGATTTCAGGAAAAATATGAGCTCATATGGGGAAAAAATTACACTTTATTTTCACTCTAAATGAAATTTAGCATTTCTCCAATGATTAATGTAGGCAACAAACATTATTCTGAGGAGTTCATAGGCTTTCTCAGACTACCAAAGGGGCTGATGACATAAATAAAGATTAAAAATTTCTGGTTTAAGACACACCCTATCTATGTTCCATTCTAGCCTGTGGCCTGAAAGGGGGTGTATGGAAGCAAACACTGAAAACTGAAAGTATTAGGAATTGGGTAGGTGGCATGCTATGGGATTAGGTACTCCAGTCATCAGGAAAATAGATTCCATAGTCTAAGTAAAATTATTCCCCTACTGCTGTCCCCAGAGTGACTCTCATTAATACTACCTGATCAGCATGCTTCCAGTTTGCACCACAGACTGGCCCTGAAATGTACCAACTCAGGCAGGACTGAGAATTCTCCTTCCAAAATCTTTCAGGAGAATTTCCAGAAAGAGAGAAAAGGAAACAGACTCAATCTGTGTGGTCTCAGAGAGGATAACTAGTATGAAGGGGTACAAGTGTCATGGGTCAGACTTCAGCTCAACATAAGGCATGATTTTCTAACAACTAAAACTACTTAACTACTTAGTAATGGAATGGTCTATTTCATGGAGGTAGAGAACTCCCCACCATTGAGTCAGCCTGTCCATATACATAAAGTACCTACTGTATACGAGGCATTTTGCAAGGTGTTGGGAAGGCAAAAAAAAACCAGGTTCTACTCTTAAAGAGTTTGTATTCTAGTGGGGAGATGACTCTATACAATCTATACACAAGATAAATTGGAGATAAACCGAGGAAAGGCACTAGCATGGGGGCAGGGAGAGGAGGGCAAGGGTCAGGGTAGCGATCAGGAAAGGCTTCCTGTACGAGGTGAGATTTAGCCTGGAAATCCAGGAGGCAGAGATACGGAAGGAAAGATTCCCAGACATGGGAGATAGCCCATGGGGTCAGGAAATGCAGTATTTTGTGTGAGGAACAGAAACAAAGAGAATATAACTAGATCACTGAGTAAGTGGTGCGGTATAAGGCATAAAAAGACTGGAAAGGTTGGGGAGGTGCAGGTTCAAATGCCAACAGGGATTTTATATTTGCTACTGGAGGTGATAGGGAGCCATTGGAGCTTATTGACAAGGGGAGTGACATTGTCAGAACTATACTTTAGGAAGATCACTTTGGCAGCTGAATGGGGAATGGATTGGGGTGGGGAGAATTCTGTGTCAGGAATACCAACTGGAAGGTTACTATATAAGTGATAAGGGCCTACAGCAGGGTAGTGGCAGAGTCAGAGCAGAGAATGAGGAGTGTGTAACACCAAAGCCTGGTGCAAGCCTGGGTCACTGGGAGAACAGTGGTAATCTCCACTGTCATTGGAAAGCTAGGAAGATGGCCTTGGGGGAAAAATGATGAATTCAGTATTAGACATGTTGAGTTTAAAATATTTGAGGAGCATCCAGTTTGAGATATCCAATAGGCAATTTGAAATGCAGGTCAGCAGAGATGTTAGGGCTAGATAGGTCAATGTGAGAATCCTCAACATAAAGATGATAATTGAATCCATGAGAGTTAATGAGGTCATAAAGTTAAATAGTACAGAAGAAGAAGAGAAGAGGGCCCAGGACAGAGCCCTCTGGGGCATCCATGTTTATCAGGTACAATTTACGTGAAGATCCAACAAAGGAAACTGAGAAAGCAGTCAGGTAGGAGGAAAATCAGGAGAAAGCAGTGTTACAAAAGCCTAGAGAGAAGAGAGAATCCAGGAGCAGAGGGTGATTGACAATGCCAAAGGTTACAGAGAGGCCAAAAAAGATAAGGACTGAGATAGGGGTAGAGAACCTTCAGCCTCAAGACCACATGTGGCCCTCTAGGTCCTCAAGTGCAGCCCTTTGACTGAATCCAAACTTCACAGAACAAATCCCCTTAATTAAAGGATTTTGTAAAAGTTCTGTAAAACTTGGACTCAGTCAAAAGGCCATGCCCAAGGACCTAGAAGACCATATGTGTCCTCCAGATTCCCCACCCTCGGACTGAGAAAAGACCATTAGATTTGTCAATTAAGAGATTGTTTAGTAACTGAAGAAAGTCATTTCAGTTGAATGATTGGGGTCAGAAGCCAGACTATCTATAGAGTGAAATAAGTAAGTGGAGGGCAAAGTAGAGAATAAGACACTGGAAGGGAAAGCAAGTGAAGGCACCTATTGTAGAGCACCTTCTCAAGAACCTTAACCACACCAAAAAAAAGAGATAGGACAATAGTGAGCGAGATGGATGCATTAAGTGAGGAGGTTTTGAAGATGGAGGAGACACAGGGGTGCTTGTATACAGTAGGGGAGAAGCCAGTAGATTGGGAGAGATTGAAGATAAGTGAGAGTGGAGATGATAGAGAGATGATAGATAGGCAACCTGCTGAAGAAGATAAGCTAAAACAGGATCACTTGTCTATGTAGAAGAGTTTCCCTTGGCAAGGAGAAGAGCTACCTCATTATGAGACAGAGGTAAAGGAGCAGATAGTGGTAGAAGGCATCTGGGTGATATGAGATGAGGAGAGGAGAAGAGAGAGCTCTCAATGAATGACCTCAATTTTTTCAGTGAAAATAATGAGGCAAAGTGCCCAGGCAGAAGGTTGGTGAAGGGAGCTATGGGAGGTTTGAAAATGGATAAAAAAATTTGTAAAAGTTGCTCTGGTGAGTGGGATAATGAGTCAATTAAGGAGGTGAAAAAGGATTGCCTTGCTACAATGAGAGCACAGGTAAGATTTCTTAATATAAATTTGTAGCAGATCTAGTCAACACAATTTCATAAATTTTTCCTGCTCTGTTCAACAGCACATAAGTAGAATCAAAATCAATGAATAGTGGGAGTAATCCAAGGCTGAAGCTTGGCAGAAAAGTTCAGAGATAGAATAAGGGAAACAAGGGACTCCATAGAAGAGAAAAGTGAAAAGTTGAACTGGTTCACTAAGGGGTCAAGATGGGAAAGGGAGGAGGGTGTAGGCCTGGGAAAGAACTAAGGAGTGAGGGTATTGGAGGTCACAGTATATATGGAGAATGGGGTTCAGGATCTCCAGACCTCAGGACAGGTGGAATAACAATAGATTGTGATCAAATTAGGGAATTAGAGAGTACATGAACGTGGAAGTGAAGAATTTCTGGGTGAAGGCAAGATCAAGGATATGATCATCCCCATGTGTGGCTGAAGTGGAGTGGAAAAGTAGGGCATGGGAAGTTAGTAACTTGAGGACCTGTGAGGTAAGGAGTTTTCAAGGAGTATCATTATGTATGCTGAAGTCCCCAAGTATGACAATAGGACTTGGAAAGGAGAGACAGAGACAGAGACTGTGAGCTATGTACTGAGTTCAGTGAAGAAAAAGGGGGAGTATCCTGGAAAGCCAAAGACAAGAGTTACCAGAATTGTAATTGAATAGTGAGATTTGCATTGAGTGAACTCCAGACAAAGAGGAGTTAATGTGTAAAGAAGATAGAGAGCCCCTAGAACTGGTAATGGGGAACAAAGAGTATTCTAACTCCCCTACCTCTACCAGTGAGTTGAGGGGAATCAACGAAAGTACAACCAGTGCTGGGAAGGTGGGGGCTGTGTCATCAAGAGTGAGCCAGGTCAGTGAGAGACGGAAAATGAAAGGGGAAATGGGAATTGGAGAAGGAAAGGCATGAGAAAGTAAAAGATTTAAGTTGAAAGCAAGGTTGTTACCTATGGACCAGGCATTCCAGAGAACACTGCGTGGCGCAAATCATGGGGTAGGGAGAGGATAGAGAATGGGGTTTGGATAGTGATAGCCAGCAGCCAGGATCACTGGACTGGGGAAAACATGACTGGGTGGGAGTTTGCTAATCATTGTTGAATACATTCAAAAATGCTATTAACCTCACTAGGGGTTCAGTTTCAGGATGATATCCTCTCAGGGTGTTAGGCAACTCAGGTGAAGAGATGAGTGAGGGCAGCTGATGAAAATGCGTGTCTCCTCTGCCAGCAGACAAGGCAGGCCAAAGATAGGTGGAGGGAGCAGGAAGGCATAGCATCTCTTAGTCCCTCATAGACAGCAAGGGTCTCCTGAAACATGAAAAGGCCTCCTCCAAGAGGGAAGAGGCCAGCCCAGGGGACTGACCTATGATGGAATAGTGCTTAATGGAATAGTGTCTCTCTGATTCCCTGCAAATGAGAAGAGGCTGGCTCAGAGGACTAGCATGCAATAGAATTCCATCTCTCTGATCCCCTGCTGGCAACAGGAGGCCAGGTCTAAAGACCAGCATGATATGGACTGGAAATGTTTGAGTAGAGGCTAGATAACCCTTTAAATGTGTTTTAGAGGATACCCTGCTCAGGTATCAAGAGGTTGGACTAGAAGGTCTCTGAGATCCATTCCAACCAAGACATACTTGAGGAGGCTTTGTGCGATGGGATCAGAGAATAAAATAAAACAGACTCTTCCCAGTTCTGTAAGAAGAAAACCAACTATCTTTAATCCTGTAGTACATGCAAGGGAGCAGAAAGCCGGACGTGCTTGGCCAACAGAACCTTCACAGGCAGCTCAATGAATTTATTAATTTAGTTTATGAAGGAAATGAACTAGAACACTAGGAAAGATACATTTTAAGTAGAAAGAGCTTTCTACGCTTCAGATTTCTGCATGAGACCGAACCACAAGTGCAAATGGGCACATCAAGAAACTAGAGGCAAGGCATGGTGGGGGAAAGTGGCTGGCACATTGTAGATGCTTTGCAAATGCTTGCTTGATTGGCTGATTTAGAGGCAGGAGACCTGGATTCCAATCCCATCTCTGATATGTAGTTTCTGTCAGGTCTTGGTCTAGTTGTTTAACCTCTCTGAGCCCCAATGTCCTCATCTGCAAAACGGGGATAATAATAGCTATTCGTCATGAGGTTATGGTGAGGAAATAATTTGTAGACCTTAAACAACTACAGAAAAGCAACTTATTAATTACTACTACCAAACACACATTATATTATCTTTGAAGCCCAAAAGTAATGAGGTGATTTTTTTCCCCTACAAATATTTGTTTGAGATTGACAGTGTTTCCTTCCCTTCTCTATTTAGCATTTTGGGTGACCATAAGCATGTTATTTTACATTTCTCTGCACCTAAGTTTCCCCATCTGCAAAATGAACATAATATGTTCAGAGGCAGCATGGAAGAGTAAAGTAGATGGTTGGCCTTGGAGTTGTGAAGACCTGGATTCAAGTTCTACTTCTGATGTACAATTGCTACGTGACTATGAGCAAGTCTCTTAGCTTCTCAGTCCTCCAGACAACTCTCCAAGACTTTAAGAAAATCAATATGGCAGAATGGAAAGGGCTCTGGAGTGTCAGGACCTAAGTTCAAACTCTGCTCCAGATATTTACAACCTGTGTTTAACAAGTCAATTAGTCTCAGTTTTCCCTTCTATAAAATGAGTAAGTTGGACTAGAATGTTTCTGAGTCCCTTCTAGCTCCACGTCTTTGATAAAAGTTGTAGATGAGCTGTTGATCTGCACCAGTAGAGAGAATTTCCACACTTGAAGTTCCCTATACCAATGAGATCACAGGTCTAGTACAAAAAAAAGGTAAAATATACTTCTGAAGGGCTGTTGTGAGGAAAGTTCTTTATAAATCTGAGCTATTAAATATCATTTTATATTTGGAAAATGTTATTTATTTGATCCCTATGTGGTTTGTTTGTTTGTAGCCCAGGTATAATTAAACTTGTCTTTTTGTTTGTTTGTTTACTTCTAATGAGATGTTGGAGCAAGTAGCTCTGTCCATGGTGAGCAAATGGCTGGTGTCTCTCCACTACAGGTGGTCTATCAGCCATATGGAAGTCACCTTGGCACTTTCCAGAGGCAGCCCCATTTTCTCATTTGGGAAGGAAGGACTCTGGTTAGGGAGCGGCTCTGAATGGGTTTATCTAACTTGGACAGCATCCGTCTGTTCCAGGCTGAGAATGTACACAGGGCTGTCATGCAAACAGCGGCAATAAATCTCTGGACCCCATAGCCTCCTGGTGCCATGACAGTGACACCTTGTGCCATCCAATTTGGAAATCATCCTTTGGAACAGGCCTCTGGCTACCTGACAGATGCTGGAGGACAGGGCTCTGTGGAGGGACTGGGCAGAGAGAATGCTTTCTTTCACTCTGTGCTGTCCTGGAGAGCCAGTGGCTGCAAGCACCTGGGAAGGAAACATGCAAGAAAGATGAAGGCACTGAGCCCTGGGCTCTGCTCTGGTCTAAGGGCATAATGATGCTATGCTTCTTGCTTTAAACCCTTCTCTCTTATCTGCCATGGAGAAAGCCAGATCTGGAAAGGCCCATAGGGAGCATCTAGTCCAACCCTGACACTTTATGGGCAGATAAATTAAGACTTAGTCCTCAGATGTGACTTGTTCAAGGGTACGCAGAGCCGAGACTTGAACCCAGGTCTCCTGGTTTCTACTGCAGAGCTTTTTCTCCTATGCCAAGTTATCTCTCATCATTGTAGTTTATTTGGGGGTGGGGTGGGGAGGGGGTAACTGGACCTATGATTTCATCGGTAGGAAACTCTCAGTAAGGGAACTTCCTCTAGCATTTCGAATTAGCAACTGTTTTTCAACTTACAGTCTCAGAGTGTTAAATGACTTTCCCAGGGTCACACAACCAGTATGTGTCAGATATGTGTCTTGAACTCAGGAAATCCTGGCCTTGAGGCTTGCTCTTGGTCAATTAGGTCACACTGCCTCCAACACAGTTTACTTTAGCAAAGACTAAATCATAGGGGTTCCTTCCTTCCCCCACTTCATTCCTGAGGAAAGGAGAGGTTGGGGAATTATGTATGGAGGATTGCACAAACCTTTGTTCTAAATGAAAGGAGCCCTTCCCATGAGATGACAGAAACTGGTGCCAAAGTTGCTTTACAATTTTCTGCAATGTCATGGCAACACCTGGAGAGAGATAGATGAACTTTCAAGGCCAGAGAGTCACTTCTTTCATACTTAGCTCCCTATTTCTTCCCTTCCACCTCCCTCCCTAACTGAGCATCTTTTCCAGTAGTGACTTCCCTCCTTTGTTCATCTGTAAAATGGAGATCATAATAGCACTTTTCTCCCAGAGCTGTTGTGAGGGTAAAATGATATAATATGTGTAAAGCATCTCGCAAACCTTAAAGTGCTATATAAATGCAAGCTATGGCCATTATTATTTTCATCATTATTATTGGCACGTAACAAATACTCAGTGCTTGACTAACTGCATCAATGCTGATTGAAACTGGTCAGGAAGACCAATTGCATCCCACTTTCCCTAAAATATCCAGATGTGGTCTTGTCTTCATAAGACATAATACTCTCCCATTCTCCTCAATCCTTCTGCTGCTGAAGTCCCCAGACTTCCCACTTTTGAGTCAGGTTTGGTCCCTCAGAGCAGTTAGAATCTAAGTGATACCTGAGCACTTATAGAATCAGGTACCTTTGGGAAACTCCTCCTCCCAACCCAGCACACTCACTCCTGCTGTGCAGGTCACATTATGGCTACAGTGGGCAGCCCTCAAAGGGAAGGCTCTGAAATCTGGGTAAATGACCAGGAAGAACTTCTTCTCTTTTTGTTTTAGGTAGGATAGATTAAATGATACCAGATGAGCAAGCAAGGATGTGTTGTGATCTTCATCAAAGATTTCATTACATTCTCTTTGCCACCAAATCCATCCTTTTTCCAAACTTCCTAATTACTATTAAGGATTCCACTATCCTCTCAATCACCCAGGTTTAGAACCTTAGTGTTATATTTAACTCCTCTCTCACTCTCACACCATATATCAGTTGCCAAATCTTGTCATTTCTGCCTCTTCCCTCAAACAAGCAGCATTCTAATTCAGGCTCACATCATTTCTTGCCTGGACTACTACAACAGTCTCCTAATTGGTCTGACTAAAATCTTCTTTCCAATCTATCCTCCACACAGGTTCCTCAGTGATTTTCCTAAAGTGTAAGACAGATCATGTCATTCCTTGGTTCAATAAATTCCAGTGACTTTCAATTATTGATAGGATACAATATTATTGCATCTTTATTCATCTTTTGATGACTATTTTTATGTAAATTTTATAATGTACAAAATCATTGTTGCAGTGGTGCATGCCTATAATTTATAAATATATATATTGGTGTTCATGATACATTTTTGTTTTACTGATTTGAGTGAACAATCAAACCTTTGGGGAGTGCTGATCTAGTCCAACTCCCTCATTTGATAGAGGAGAAGGAGAGAAGTGACTTGTTTATTGTCACCAAAAGTAGGCGCAGAATTGAGTCTCCTAATTCCTAGTCCAGTACTCTCTGACACATAGTACCTCTTGCAACAGCACAAACCAGCATATAATTGTGGTGGCAAAGAGAGGAGAGCCCAATATCCCTTTCTTGAAAACATTCATGCTGTTAAAAAAGGAAGGAAGGAAGAGAAAGAAAGAATGAAAGAAAGAAAGAAAGAAAGAAAGAAAGAAAGAAAGAAAGAAAGAAAGAAAGAAAGAAAGAAAGAAAGGAAGGAAGGAAGGAAGGAAGGAAGGAAGGAAGGAAGGAAGGATGGAAGGAAGGAAGGAAGGAAGGAAGGAAGGAAGGAAGGAAGGGAGAGAGAGAGAGAGAGAGAGAGAGAGAGAGAGAGAGAGAGAGAGAGGAAGAAAGAAAGAAAAAGAAAGAAAGAAAGAAAGAAAGAAAGAAAGGAAGGAAGGAAGGAAGGAAGAAAGGAAGGAAGGAAGGAAGGGAGAGAGAGAGAGAGAGAGAGAGAGAGAGAGAGAGAGAGAGGAAGAAAGACAGAAAAAGAAAGAAAGAAAAAGAAAGAAAGAAAGAAAGAAAGACAGAGAGACAGAAAGAAAGAAAGAAAGAAAGAAAGAAAGAAAGGAAGGAAGGAAGGAAGGAAGAGAGAGAGAGAGAGAGAGAGAGAGAGAGAGGAAGAAAGAAAGAAAGAAAGAGAAAGAAAGAAAGAAGAAAGGAAGGAAAGAAAAAGTCATGCCATTTTAGAATTAGACTCTATTTCAGTGTAAATGGGCAATCAGGTCTCCTCTAGGGCAACTGAAAGACAAAGAACTTACTCTGTAACAGAATATTGAGGCCATCAGAAATTAGTAGATTAGAAAACTTTTGTCCCATCACCTAGACCACAACATACTGCTTCAAAGGGCAGTAGCTGACTAGTTGTACACAAACATGATCATGTGTTTTCTGTATACTATAAGCAGGGATATGCTGGAACCAACTCTTTTTTCCCATTTCATACTGCTTACTTTTTTTTAAACTATATAATAAGAACTACAGATCATTTCCAAAGCTACCCTGCTTTTCTGTGCTTCCGAGTTTTCTTTTGTTCTCTGCTGTGTACCTTTTCCTTCCTCCCTCCCCACCCCACCCTAGAGAAGGCAATCATTAGACACAAACATTTGTGAATATATGTATATGTATGTAAACCCACTACACATACTTCTATTTATTAGTTCTTTCTCTGGAGGTGGATAGCGTATTTCTCCATAGGTCCTTTGTAATTGATTTGAATATTTATAATACCCAAAATGACTTAGTCATTCGAAGTTGTTCTTAGAACAATGTCGTTATTACTGTGTACAGTGTTCTCTTGGTTCTGCTCATTTCACTCTTCATTATTTCATGGGAGCCAACTCTTTAAGGCTCTGAGAGACTCCGTTGCTAAATTTTCAGTGGGCATGTTCACACCTCAGAAATTCACAAATGCTACAAACAGGGCATGATTTATGGGTTTTTTGATTGACTAGGCTTAATAAAGTGATGCAGAAAATATTAATAATGCAGATTAACGTTAGAAGTGTATCTTGTGTACATTTGGAGAGCCAGTTGTTAAGCGTTTACCAACACATCTCTGACTACGTGGAGATATGACTCCTACACAGATGAGCTCCTCCATCATCTGTTTATCCAACGGAGACAGCCTTCTCTATGAACCAAGTGATGCTTTTTCCTGACTTGCCTTGTAACTACTGATGCAATTGAACCTTTTCATTGGCTTATATACTAAATTATAAGCAGTGAGTTACTTTCCACAACATAAGTACCAGAGTATGTGGTCAAAGCCTCAGTGATCTTAAGATTCAGAGAAAAAAGAATCATGAAATAATCATTAGGGCACTGAACTAGTCAGGTTCAAATTCTACCTCAGCCATTTATGAGCTATATGCAGATGTCCCTACCTAGGCAGGTCACTAAAGCTGTCTTACCTCAGTTTCCTCATTTGTAAAATAATTTGTAAAAAATCTGTTTCTATGGTCCTTTCTAACACTTAATCTATGACCCTATGTCTGAGCAGCTGTTTTCATGCAATGCCTACCATACATTTTGGGGTGTGGTAGCCTGATGACATTAATGTGTGTTTGCAGATGGGTATTAGGAATTTGGGATCCTGTAGGAAGCAGCACAAACCATGCTTGGAAAAGCACATTGGTTGAGAATGGAAGGAATAGGTTTGGAGGGAGACATCACCCTGGTGGGGGGTGGGGCAGAGACTTCAGACAGCGATACAGACCCTGGTTTGAAGCTGCTGCTGGAGGGTCTGCTCAGCTACATGAGGGTGAGTAGGAAGGAAGGACAATAATGGGCTAAAGGAGGAACTCATATGAGCTTTCACCTGGTAACTTTTTATTTTAACTAGTTATTCTTTCTAACTAGATTTTAAGGTCTGTTGTTTCCATACAACTAAAGGATGCCCAGATTTGGTGCCTAGAGGCCAAGTCCCATTATGCCGCCCTCATTCCACTCTATGCATTAATGACATTACCTTCACCAAATATTTATTAAGAACCTACTATGTGCTGAGTGCTGGACTAGGTACTAAGAGATACAAAGATGGCCATCATGAAGTGTACATTTTCTCTCCCAAACCTCTAAAGCCAAAAACTTCAAGTTGTATAAAGTATGTTCCTTATAAGAGCCCTGTAAATGAAGTGTTATTAACTTCATTTTACAGTTGAGGAAACTGAAACTCAGAGATGTTAAGAGAATTGCCTAGGGTCACACAGCTAGTAAGTATTCAAGCTGGGATTTTGAACCCAGGTTTTCTGACTCCAACATCCATGTCTTTGACATTATTCCAGGTTACTCCTTGCAGTATTGTGCTCTGCACACAGCTGGCACTCAATATATACTCACATCCATTCTTTTCATTTGTACATTGCTTCATCATCACCCACATCAGAGAAGGTGCTGTGTTCTATGAGCAAAGCAGAATTGAAAGAGCTCAAAGGAACCTCAGGATGCCCAAGTTTGGAGAGTCCACCCCAAATGTTCACACGGACTTTTTGTGCCACACCTGTGGTAGAGCATTCCAAGCTCATATTGGTCTGATCAGCCACAGTCGGACACGTTGTATCTTGACTCAAGCATAGTGATATTATTTTGGTCCTCTTCGAGAATGAAGGACAACAACCAGCCAACATTGCTTCATACTTAGCAAAAAGCTTGGAGAAGTGACTTGTTCCAGGTTGCTTATGCAAGCAATTTAGCCTAATGGATAGAGCTCTGCATGTGTACTCAGGAACATCTTAGTTCAAATCCCATCTCGACACTTGTTGGCCATATCACCCTGGCAAGTTAGAACCTCTCAGAGTCTCAGTTTTCACCTCTGTACGTGGAAATAATAAGAGCATCTACCTACTTCACAGGGTTGTTATGAGGGTCGCCTGGGAAATATTGAAAGTACTTTGCAAATCCTAAAGCACTTTGTAAATGTGAGAGAAGTTTCTTATTATATAGCTAGGTCTACTGATTCAGTCTGGCCCTCTGCAGCAATTTTTTTGGGGGGGGGACCCATTTCACTGATGTGAGGAACTCTCAGTGAGGAAATAACATACAGCGATGCAGAGCATTGTTGTTTATAGGCTTATGAACAATAGATAGATAGATAGATAGATAGATAGATAGATAGATAGATAGATAGATAGATAAATAGATGAGTGAATGAGTGAATGAATAAATACATAAATAGATAAATGAATGAATGAATAGATGAATGAGTCAATAAATGAATACATGAATGAATATAAATAAATGAATGAATGAATATATAATATAATATAATTATATAAAGTTGCCTGAAGCATAGGAAGGTTAAGTGACTTGCCCAGAGCTTGTTAGCCAGTAATTGTCAGAGGTGAGACTTGAACTCAGATCTTACTGATTCCAAGACTCATTCTCAATCCATCCCAGCATGCTGCCCCTTGGTATGGTTGGTGGATGCTGCATTTGGCAGATATCATTATAACTTTAATGATAGCGTTGGCAGACAGTGGTTGGTCGTAGTGGTGATTATTGGTGTTGAGGTTGTTATTGGTGATTGCAGGTGGTTATCGTTATTTTATTTACATTATACTGTTTTGATGTTATGTTATTCTTATACTGTAGTTGTCATACTATATGTTGGTATTGCTATGTTGTTTTGTTGTTGTTATACTGAGTTTTGTTGTTATAATACCAGTTTTATTATTGTTATACTACCACACTTGCCTATTGATTGACTAACCCAGACTGAAATTTCCAGCCAGGGTTTAACAGACAGGCACAATTTTTTATTTTGTCCACTAATTGCCTTTCCCTTGTTGGGATGTTGACTGGGGTTATGGGACTAGCTACAACCTAGTAGATATGCACCTCTTTGCTCTGGTCACCTTCTTCAGGACAGGCACCTTTACTGTGGCTGTGTAGAGTAGATGAAGAAAAAGGCACAAAGCCAACACACAGAACGATGTGGTCTCATGGGCTTGAAACTCAGCCATGGAATTAAACCTATTTAGGAGATCAACAAACTCAGCAGGTACGGGGAAATGACAGGCTTTCCAGTGGCAACAGAATCACTGACAGAGAGAAGAGGGGTGCCTGCTCTGCCTGCTAGAGATATTCTCACAAGGGACCATGATGGCTGAGGAAGGAAGACAGAAGAGCCCTGAATGGAGAAGCTTCCAGGAAGCAATAGGCCCAGCTGTGCACAGCTGGAAAAAAAAGAAGAGGACAGTGAGGAGCAGTGGCCATCTGGCCATTGGAAAGAGCACTCAGCAACTGCCCCTCACCACTAAAACCCATCATGGTCCTCCTTGATCGTTGGCTGGGTCAGGCCCTTCAACACTCTCAGAAAATTCATCGGCTGATTCAAGAGAGCATTTGTGCTAGCAAATGGGGTCTCTTGCTTAGTTCAAGGGCAAATCCAGGATTCTGAAAGTAGCAAATATCTAATGGCTTACTATAATCAAGCAGCTAGGTGATGCAGTGGATAGAGCACTGGGCCTGGAATCAGGATTACCTGAGTTCAAATCCAGCCTTAGACAATTATTAGCTGTGTGACGCCAGGGAAGTCAATTAAATTGCTGTTAGCTTCAGTTTCCTTAACTGTAAAACAAGGATAATAATAGCACCTACCTCCCAGGGTTGTTTAGTCAAATGAGATGATTTTTGTAAAGTATCTAACACATAGTAGATGCTATATAAATGCTTCTTCCTTCCTGATTAAAGAGATCAGATTAGTCCCATATATTGATGACCTTAACCAGGTTAAAAGATGTTTCAAGAAGTAGTCCGTGAAAGATTGTATCTTTTCCAGGCCCCCCTATAAAGCAACTGTAAAGTGCTTAGAATCATTTTGTGAATTTCTGTGGCTGACCTTTTAAAAAGTTTTGATTCAGTCATTCACAAAGTCATTTACAACAACTTTGAACATCACATGTCCTTGCTAAAGCACATACTAGGACAAGAGAAAAGCCTTGACAGGTTCATTGAGGACTTTGGCACTGAGGTTCAGAAATATGTAATTTAGTCCCAAGGGATTCCAATATGCACACATATGATGTGAAGCTAACCATACAATGTATGAAGCAGAAATCCCAGCCCCACCAAGGAAATCAAATATAACACCTCCTCTTCAGTCTGTGGGACTTTGGAATATGGCTTAACTGAACTTGCAAAGTTAAACATCCTCACAAAACCTGACCACAGACATAAACCAAAATGTCCATATCCTCATGTGTAGCAGGACAGTCCCCCATTAGGAAACAACAACAAAAATAATCTTAACTCCAGATATTGCTCATTTCTGCACAGTTCCTTTTGGCTATTTCTTTACTTCCTATCATAGTCAGGCTTTGATGTCACATTTTCTTTATTCAAGGAAAACATCTTAGTTAAGAGATCGAATTTTGGTTAATATCTAACTTATTTTTTTCTGTTCACATTTTATTTAGCTTAACTTCTTTTCAGTTGAGAGCATAATGGCCTGTGTTCATTTGCATCTTTCTAATCTTCCATTTTGCTCAACAAATATGATCAACTCTCAATCATCTGTGATAGGATGCCCTTTTATGTCCCCAACTCCCCCCCCCAAGTCCTACTATTTGCACAGTAGGGTTTGTCTGAGCAAAGGGGGGATGAGCGTATACAAGTAATTATATGGGTATGTATACAATTCTGAAAGTGCTTGTGATTAGCCATTGAGTATATGTAACTGTGTGTCTCTGGTGAGATCCCTAGAATTCTAAAATGTTAGGGATGGAAGGTATCACAAAGATCTTAGTATTTTAGATTCAGAGCCAAAGGATATTAGCAGATATTTAGTCTAATCCTCTCAATTTACAGATGAGAAAATTCAAACTCACAGAGGTTAAGTGACTTTCCCAAGATCGTATGGGTAGTAAATTACAAAGTGAGGATGTGAACTCATATGGAGATCTTTCCATTGCAACCCTCTTGTTTTATAGAGGAAGTCAGTGAAGTCATAAGTTCCAGGGCTTCCATTTAAGTCCAGAGACTTAAATTGCTAATGACTATTAACAGGAACATGTGTCTTGGGAGATATGTCAGGCATGGCAAATACAACTCATGGTCTCCTAGACACCAAATATAGCATAGACAAATATCTTTTATTGCTTTGTGAACCATCATAATATAAACATAAAGTCAGTTACTTAAATCCAATATAACACAATAAGTTGGTAAAAGAGCTAGAACTCAGGTTTTACGGGCCCCATTCCAAGGTTCTTTCCATGGGACCACACTGCCAGATCCAAATTAATTTTTTGATTGCCCACTTTTTAATATAAACCATATCTTATGTCTCTTTCTTCTTTGCTGATGTGCTCTTGAATGGTTCACATAGCTCTCACATTCTCTTGACCAAACTTCCATTCAATAGACAACTTGGGCAACTTCATCTTATTTCTGTCTTCCTCTAACTTGGAGTCTACTTTGGGTAACCTAGTTGTCATGACTACTGCTTGGAGTGCTGCTTTGGGCTCGAGAAACTAAGCGCCTTGGGTGTTTTATCTCTTTCCACCAGGATTTCTGGAAAAAGCACACAAATGAAGAGGAGCTGCATCTGAAATTAGTAATCCAGGGCATGTAGTTTGAAGAATAATCAATTAGCCTCCAAAGAGATGAGTAAGCCTCTAATGAAATCCAGTTCGCATATCACATTCTTCTCCTTCCAAATATACTCTGCTCTAGTCAGTCCACAACTGGAGTATGGGCACCATATTCTAGGAAAAATATTCACAAGATGGAATACATATGGAGGAGGGTAATTAGCATGGTAAGGGGGCTAGAGATTATGACATACAAGGGAAAGGATGAAATAACTGCAAACTTGTCTACTTTGTTGTCTCTCAGTTGCGCACAATGCATATGTTCAGTCAATGCAAAGAATCATAATGAACTGGTAGAAATTAATCATATGACCAAAAAGTTGCCTTCTTATTAGCTTATGATTGTATTAACTTAATAATGCATGATGCAAACCAGTTGATTGTCCATTTATCTCACCAGAGTGACACTGATTAATAATTATAATAGTTGACATTTCACAGAGCCTGGCATATATTATATCATTTTTTCTTCAAAACAACCTCATGAGGTCAAGTGCAGACTATGTATAACACCATCAAAGTCCACCATATTCTCAGTTTTTATTTTTAAAATTTCAACTATAAATATTTTTGTACCAAGGATCATGGTAGACAACTGGATAAAATCAGAAATTTTGAAGAAAAAAAATAAAGATGTCAATAGTCATGATTCTAACAATGACATGAATGTCTGGGATCCCCTGTCATAGAAGTTCAAAAAATGCAAATATGATGACTTTCATCTTCAATTTATCTTTATCCCAAGTAATCTGGATGCATAAAGTGAATCAATTACCAAATTTTTTCATTAAGAAGAGTTCCATAGTTCTCTAAAATTATAAAAGCACTCAAGAAAAAATGGTCAATTTTAAATCAAAACTTTATATTCAAAAGAAATCTTGATAAACTGAAACAATCCTTCAAACTACCAGTTTATTTAAATAGGGTAGTTCAAATTTGGAACTATGCCCAAAGGGCTATAAAAATTGTGTACATCCTTTGGCCCAGCAATATCACTACTAGGTCTGTACCCAAAGAGTAAAAGAAGAATGAAAAGAACGCTTAAGTACGAAAATATTTGTAGCAGCTCTTTTTGTGGCAGCAAAGAATTGGAGATGGAAGGGTGATCATCATTTGGGGAGTGGCTGAACAAGTTGTGGTATGTGATTGTAATGGAATACTGTTATGCTATAAGAAATGACAAGCAGGATGCTTTCAGAAAAACTTGGGGATATTACATGAACTGACATAAAGTGAAAGCAGCAGAACCAGGCTACTCCACTACTACACCAAGGATGTTGTTGATAAAAAGAAATGCTCTGTATACAACAGTAACAGCACTATTGTATGATGATCAACTGTGAATGACTTAACTATTCTTAGCAGTACAATGATCCAAGATAGTTCCAAAGGACTTATGATGAAAAATTCTATCTACCTCCAGAGTAAGAATTGATGGAGTCTGAATGCAGATTGGAGCATACTTTTTAACTTTATTTTTTATTCTTGGAGGGGTTTGTCTGCATTTTCTTTTGCAATATGGCTAATGTGAAAATATTTTCCATGATTGTACATGTATACTCTATATTAAATTTCTTGCCTTCTCAAGGTGGGGGAGAGAAGGAAGAGAGGGAAAGAGCATAGAACTCACAATTTAAAAAAAAAGTTTAAAAATTCTGTTTACATGTAATTGAGAATAAAATAAAAAATAAAATGTTAAATAAATAAATAGGATGGCTCAGAGTTCCTTCTTGGAGAGGCAAACAAAGAAGTTGCTGGAACTGGTTTTATCATGTATAAATATCTATAGATAAATTACTTAGGAAAGAACTCCTTATTTGATAAGAATTTCTTGGAAAATTAGACAGTGGATTGGTAGAAATTAGGCTTAGGTCAACAACTTATACTATATCCATGAACAAATTCTGAACTGATATGTGATCTTACTAATAAAGATCATACCATCAAAACATTAAAATAGAAGCAGATAGCACACCTTTCATATCCAT